>NC_042619.1:193537709-193849840 GCF_901001135.1 Rhinatrema bivittatum | reverse complement strand
CTGCACACAGTGCCCTAACCCTGTTACCAGGGGTGTTGTGATCTTCCTGCATGCAGTGCCCTATCCCGCCTGCATTACTAGTGAGAGGCTGGCTTCACAGACAGGGGGGAGCTGCCTGACCCTCACTCCTGACTTCCTCCATGTCCCAGCCAGTGAATGGTGTGTGGGTGAGGAGGGGGGGAGGATGGTGAAGTCTGAGACAGCTCCCTCCCTGCATTACTAGTGAGAGGCTAGCTTCACAGACAGGGGCGAGCTTCCTGACCCTCACTCCTCCCCTCCCCCATGTCCCAGCCAGTGAATGGTGTGTGGGTGAGGAGGGGGGGGGAGGATGGTGAGGCTGAAACAGCTCCTTCCCTGCATTACTAGTGAGAGGCTGGCTTCACAGACAGGGGGGAGCTGCCTGACCCTCACTCCTCGGCGTGTTGTGATCTTCCTGCACACAGTGCCCTATCCCTGATACCAGGGGTGCTGTGATCTTCCTGCACACAGTGCCCTATCCCTGATACCAGGGGTGTTGTGATCTTCCTGCATGCAGTTCCCTATCTCTATTAATACCAGGAGTGTTGTGATCTTCCTGCACACAGTGCTCTAGCCCTAATACCAGGGGTGTTGTGATCTTCCTGCACACAGTGCCCTATTCCTGATACCAGGAGTGTTGTGATCTTCCTGCACGCAGTGCCCTATCCCTGATACCGGGATGTGTGCAAGAAGATCACAACACCCCTGGTATTAGGGATAGGGCACTGAGTGCAGGAAGATCACAACACCCCCGGTATCAGGGATATGGCACTGAGTGCAGGAAGATCACAACACTCCCGGTATCAGGGATATGGCACTGCGTGCTGGAAGATCACAACACCCCCGGTATGAGGAATAGGGCACTGTGTGCAGGAAGATCACAACACTCCTGGTATTAGGGATAGGGCACTGTGTGCAGGAAGATCACAACACCCCTGGTATCAGGGATAGGGCACTGTGTGCAGGAAGATCACAACACCCCGGAGGAGTGAGGTCAGGCAGCTCCCTCCTGTCTGTGAAGCCAGCCTCTCACTAGTAATGCAGGGAGGGAGCTGTCTCACCCTTCACCATCCTCCTCCCCCCCCCTCACCCACACACCATTCACTTGCTGGGACTTGGGGGAAGGGAGGAGTGAGGGTCAGGCAGCTCCACCCTGTCTGTGAAGCCAGCCTCTCACTAATAATGCAGGGAGGGAGCTGTCTCCGCCTTCACCATCCTCCCCCCCCCCACTCACCCACACACCATTCACTGGCTGGGACATGGGGGAGGGGAGGAGTGAGGGTCAGGCAGCTCCCCCCTGTCTGTGAAGCCAGCCTATCACTAGTAATGCAGGGAAGGAGCTGTTTCAGCCTCACCATCCTCCCCCCCCCCTCACCCACTCACCATTCACTGGCTGGGACATGGGGGAGGGGAGGAGTGAGGGTCAGGAAGCTCCCCCCTGCCTGTGAAGCCAGCCTCTCACTAGTAATGCAGGTGGGATAGGGCACTGCATGTAGGAAGATCACAACACCCCTGGTGTCAGTGTTAAGGCACTGTGTGCAGGAAGATCACAACACTCCTGGTATTAATAGGGATAGGGCACTGTGTGCAGGAAGATCACCACACCCCTGGTATCAGGGTTAGGGCACTGTGTGCAAGAAGATCACAACACTCCTGGTATTAATAGGGATAAGGCAGTGTGTGCAGGAAGATCACAACACCTCTGGTATCAGGGTTAGGGCACTGTGTGCAGGAAGATCACAACACTCCTGGTATTAATAGGGATAGGGCACTGTGTGCAGGAAGATCACAACACCCCTGGTGTCAGGGTTAGGGCACTGTGTGCAGGAAGATCACAACACTCCTAGTATTAATAGGGATAGGGCACTGTGTGCAGTAAGATCACAACACCCCTGGTATCAGGGTTAGGGCACTGTGTGCAGGAAGATCACAACACTCCTAGTATTAATAGGGATAGGGCACTGTGTGCAGGAAGATCACAACACCTCTGGTATCAGGGTTAGGGCACTGTGTGCAGGAAGATCACAACACTCCTGGTATTAATAGGGATAGGGCACTGTGTGCAGGAAGATCACAACACTCCTGGTAGTAATAGGGATAGGGCACTGTGTGCAGGAAGATCACAACACCCCTGGTGTCAGGGTTAGGGCACTGTGTGCAGGAAGATCACAACACTCCTGGTATTAATAGGGATAGGGCACTGTGTGCAGGAAGATCACAACACCCGTGGTATCAGGGTTAGGGCACTGTGTGCAGGAAGATCACAACACTCCTAGTATTAATAGGGATAGGGCACTGTGTGCAGGAAGATCACAACACCCCCTGGTATCAGGGTTAGGGCACTGTGTGCAGGAAGATCACAACACTCCTGGTATTAATAGGGATAGGGCACTGTGTGCAGGAAGATCACAACACTCCTGGTATTAATAGGGATAGGGCACTGTGTGCAGGAAGATCACAACACTCCTGGTATTAATAGGGATAGGGCACTGTGTGCAGGAAGATCAAAACACCCCTGGTATCAGGGTTAGGGCACTGTGTGCAGGAAGATCACAACACTCCTGGTATTAATAGGGATAGGGCACTGTGTGCAGGAAGATCACAACACCCCTGGTATCAGGGTTAGGGCACTGTGTGCAGGAAGATCACAACACCCCCGGGTATCAGGGTTAGGGCACTGTGTGCAGGAAGATCACAACACTCCTGGTATTAATAGGGATAGGGCACTGTGTGCAGGAAGATCACAACACTCCTGGTATTAATAGGTATAGGGCACTGTGTGCAGGAAGATCACAACACCCCTGGTGTCAGGGTTAGGGCACTGTGTGCAGGAAGATCACAACACTCCTGGTATTAATAGGGATAGGGCACTGTGTGCAGGAGGATCACAACACCCCTGGTATCAGGGTTAGGGCACTGTGTGCAGGAAGATCACAACACTCCTGGTATTAATAGGGATAGGGCACTGTGTACATGAAGATCACAACACCCCTGGTGCCAGGGTTAGGGCACTGTGTGCAGGAAGTTCACAATACCCCTGGTATCAGGGTTAGGGCACAAGTTCTAGTCACATTGACTGATCACATTACTTTTTTTGTCAAGCTACCAACTGTTTCCATTTCCCATCCCCCATATACTGTCAGTGGGAACCTTGGTAACATGAATAAATAAGAGGGCAGCCAATAGGAATACATATTCATTCCTAAACTGACCTTAACTGACCTGAAAAGTGTCAAATTGTATCATTTTCAGTTAGTGCGCACTAACTGGGAGTTAGTGCACACTAACGGGAGTTAGTGCGCACTAACTTGAGTTAGTGCGCACTAATCGGAAAAAACGATTTTTAACGATTTTTCAACTAAAAAATTGTGCCAAACACGATTTTCTTCTCTTGACAAACAATTTCAATCGTTAAGACGATAGGGAACACGATTCACATCCCTATCACTCACATGGCTGGTCTGCTGATTGCATTATCACTCTAGACCAAGAACAGGCATTCAACAGGGTGGATCATGGTTACCTCATGAACACCTTGCAGGCATTTGTTTTCGGTCCACAGTTTGAGGCTCTTCTACAACTCCTGTGTAGATCTTCATATTCTTTGTGAAGGTCAATTGGTCTCTAAATGGCATGTTTGCCTTTCAAGCAAGGAGTACGTCAAGGGTGTCCCTTACTGGGGCAACTGTATGCACTGACCATCAAGCCTTTCCGGCATCAACTACGCAGGAGACTCACTGGGCTGGTGCTGCAGGACCCTGAGATGTGAGTGACCCTTTCAGCATATGCCAATAACATATGCTTCATAACCTGAGACCCAGTTGACCTACTGAGGATGCAGGGGTGCCAGCAAGCATACTCTGCTGCGTCCTCATAAGAACATAAGGTTTGCCATACTGGATCAGACTAAGGGTCCTTCATGCCCAGTATCTTGTTTCCAACAGTAGCCAAGCCAGGTCACAACTATCTGGCAGGATCCCAAGGGGTGTATGGATTCCAAGCTGCTTATCCCATGAATAAGCAGTGGATTTCTAAAACTCTACTTTAGTAATTGCTAGGAATGTGAATCGTGTGCCCGATCATTTTAACGATCGGTTTCGGCTGGGAGGGGGGGGGGGGGAAATCTGATCGTTAGAGATGTGAATTGGGATCGGTTTCGATTCCAATTCACATCTCTAATTTTTTTTAGTGAGGCCCGTGCCGATAAAAAAAAACCCCCACCTGACCCTTTAAAATTACCCCCTTAGCCTCCCCCACTCTCCCGACCCCCCCCCCCAAAAAAAAAACGTTTTACACATACCTGGTGGCCCTTTGCCCTTACCATGTGACAGGGCAAAGGTAGCGCCGGCACCATTTTGAATACTGGCAATACGGCCCGAGTGCAGGAGGTCGCTTCCGGACCCCCGCTGGACTTTTGGCAAGTCTTGTTGGGGACAGGAGGCCCCCCCAAGCTGGCCAAAAGTCCCTGGGTGTCCAGCGGGGGTCCGGGAACCATCTCCTGCACTCGGGCCGTATTGCCAATATTCAAAATGGCACTGGCGCTACCTTTGCCCTGTCACATGGTAAGGGCAAAGGGCCATCGGTGCCATTTGTTTTAGCACAGCTGATGGCCTGGGAATAGGAGATCGCTGCCCGCGGCCACCCTGGACCACCAGGTATGTGTAAAAAGTTTTGGGGGGTTTGGGAGAGTGGGGGAGGCTAATGGGGTAATTTTAAAGGGTCGGGTGGGGGGGGTTTATCGGGCCATCGGCGCCATTTATATTAGTGGCAGCCAAAATGGCGCCGATGGCCCGAGAGCGGGAGATCATGCCGGGACACCCCCCCCGACTGGACCACCAGGTAATTTAAAACATTTTGGGGAAGGTTCGGAAGGGTGGGGGATTTGTTTTAAAGGGTCGGTGTGGGTTTAGGGGTTGTTTTGGTGTGCCGGTTTTCCCGCCCTCCCCCTCCCCCGATTTACGATTTTTCACGATAAATCGGGGGAGTTTCTATTGTATCGCGACTCTAACGATTTTTGACGATTTAAAAATTATCTGACAATTTTTTTAAATTTCCAAAAAATATTCACATCCCTAGTAATTGCTAATGGACTTTTCTTCCAGGAACTTGTCCAAAACCTTTTTAAATGCTGCTATACTAATAGCTTTCACCACAACTTCTTCTCCCTTCTTGCATCTTGGGGCACTTTAAAGGTACATTTGGCCCTGCTCATGATAAAGTTTTGGACAAACAAAGTTGTTCTGCAGTCAGCAACATTTTCAGTAGGGCAGATAAAGCACACAGAGCAAACTCATGGTGTGACATCAGTATGAACTAAGGGTAAAAATCTAAAAATGCTTGTTCATACTTTACTCATTACTTAAATATCCTCTGAAACACTTATACGATCTCACTTCACACAGTGAGGAAAGTGCATTATAATGAAATCCATAAAGTAAAACCATACCATATTATTATACTATATATATATCAACATATTTATGATAAGATGAATTATTGGAAAAATAAAGGAATGGAACACACATCCAGAAATGTGTACAAACAACAACTTGTGCTAATTGCTACCCCATAGTGAAAAAGTAATTAAGTATCTCCAAAGGATAACACTAAATGGGTTACCAGAAAGGCATGAAAAACTAATATGCTGTCATTAAATTCTAGCTCTCAATATACAAACACTGACTACAGCACTTTAACCTCATGGAAGAATTAACAACTTCCAGCACATAATTGGATGCAAATGCAAAAGATGAGTTACTGTAACCCTACACACTCCTTTTCCTACCTCACAATAGAAGCAAAGATCAACTCGGCCAAATGTTCCAGGATTTAGTAGGATGACAGGTGGATATGCTCCCTGAAGCTTTTCATCATCTAGCTTGGAGCAAATAATATCTAGGAGTCCACCTGTTGACTGCGGAGCTATGGTCCCTATCAACTAGTGTGAGTTGGAAGACAAAGTGAGTGTTCGCCTGAGGTCATGGACATGTTGTGGTTCTCTGAAAATAAGAATGCTTAAAGCTATTAGCTGTAGAGGAAAGATTTTTTTTATTAAAATGCTATAAAATAATATAAATCTTAGATATTAAATAATAAGGTACATTATGGAAAGGCAGAGTACCACGCAAGACACTAGCATAAACTCCCTCTCAAATGATTTTACTGATAACACAGCATTCTATAGAATTTCAGTTGTATATTTCCAACCCCTAAACTAGGTTACATAATTGTTCAAATGTCTATGATTGGCTTTCTAATATAAACAATTAGTCTGAATGGCTGTATGGTAATTTGCTTTCATTCTCCAAGTTAATTATCGTCTCATATGTAAATGTTTTCTTGGAATTTGGCAGTATTAGCAATCTTAAGTTTGTTCTAAGAATATTTTCTATTATCTTAGATGGAATGTCAATTGGTCTTGTCCTTGTTCTAGTTCTAGATATGCTTCTATAATCTTTTTTTTTTTGTTCAAACTGTTTATTGGCATTAACAAATAACAACATACAATCAGCAAGTTAGTCAGGAATTCAGTGTGTCTGCAGCACTCCCAACATTATACAATTGCCATAACAACCTACACAAATTAGAAGAGACAGAGGAATGAAAGAAATAAGAAAAGGAAGGAAGAGGGGAACAATGGGGAGTGAGAGAAGGAGTCCCAAAGGAGTACAGGTTGAAAAACCAGTTAAATTCACTGTGCAATAGAACTACTGCTGAAAAATATTGGTCTACTAGTTGCCATGAGTACGTCCAGTTGTGAGAGCGATGATACAGTCTAGCCGCATCTTGCTTATATCTGAAATAGAGACACGTAGTATGCCATCAGAAGTTGGTATTGAGGCAAGCAGAATGTTTCCAGTTAAGCAGTATCAATTTGGTGGCAATGGCCAAAAGAAAATCTAACAGCTTCCGGTGTGGGGGAGGAAGGGGTATGAAAGGGCGAGAGATTTAAGGATAACTATTTTGTATGAAATGGGATGAGAAAAGTGAAGTATTGCAGCAACCATAGTCCACACTTCATGCCAGAAAAGTTTTCTGGCAGGGCAAAAGTACTACCCACCGCTAAATACACCTTAGATTGTTAACCTTATATATGAACTGCAATAGAAACTTATCAAACTAATGAAAACAATTCAACAAATAGTTTTTATATTAAAAGAACCCTGTTACCACTCATTGGGGCAGAGTTTAAAAAAATATGCGAGCACATACTTTTGTTCGCGTACCCGGCGCAAACAAGAGTACGCCGGATTTTAATAGATACGCGTGTAGGCGCGCATATCTTTTAAAATCCGGGGTCAACACATGCAAGGGGGTGAACATTTGTGCATCTTGCATGCGCTGAGCCCTGCGTGCGCTGCCCGTTCCCTCCGAGGCCGCTCCAAAATACCTAGAGTACCTGAATGTAATCTGCTTTGAAGTGCCAAAAAGTGGAAAATAAATTGTAAAAAATGTGGGACTAGTAGGTAGCCTTTCCTAAGGACAATCATAAGGTAGGACTCCAGGAGAAGGTAAACATAGAAACATAGAAACATAGAAATGACGGCAGAAGAAGACCAAATGGCCCATCCAGTCTGCCCAGCAAGCTTCCCTCATTTTTAAACAGGAGGAAAGGATCATGTAGAGGCAATAATGGAGTCAGCCTATGTGCTTTAAGGGTGGCCACAGATAGTATAAGGGCTGTAACTGATACTAGCTACCACAACAAGCAAAGTACTCTGCATATTTTCTAGGGACATACATATATACAACAGCGACATATGACTAGTCCTGAGCTAGACTGGGCAAGGGCCTTGCAGCACTGTGACATCACAATATCTTACTAAGGCTATCTGTGATGGGTCTGGCAAGGCAAATAACTTCTAACACACCTTTGCATTGAGTTCAATGACATGAACCTTTTTTTGTAGCAGACATGTGGGTGCTCTAAGAGTCATTAGAAAGCATAATGTGATATTGACATTTCTGAGGTAATTTGCAAATACAAGTGAAGGCATGACACCATCTGTTTCCCAATCCTGCCTTTACACAGTCTGACCTGCATCCTTGTGTCACCTCCCCAAGAAGCTTACCATGCCAACATGATATCCCAACGGCCATGGCCCTCACTATCTAGACATAATAGTTGACAATTTGCCTAGGCAGGTGTAGTGTGGTGCATCTGTGTATGGGTGCATGCAACCAGAAAGAAATACCTAATTTATAATGACCTGTTAGCATTGTGGAAATGCCACAATGTTACACAGGTGCTTTACCAAAGACTGTAAGTGAAAGCCTGTTAGGTGACCACTCTAATGTCAGCAGTGGCTCGGAAACAATTGAGGTCGTACAGTCAGCAGTGTCTTTGCAAGCCCATGGAACATAAAGCATCCCAAATACAGGTGCATAACTTCACATTGTCAGCTATGAGATGAGGCTTTAAAATAGGAACTCTGTGACTGATACCTTAAACTGTCTACCTGTAGATTTAGGCTGTGCCTTTAATCTTCTGAGCTACTTGTGATTTATAGGATTTCTAGAGCTTTTGCTCTCCATGTTCAAGGCCCAGTTGAAGTCCCATCACACTTATGCCGCTATCTCACTAACATGTGAGGGCTAGGAAAAGGTCCTAGGGAGAGGGCCGCCAAGCCAAACGCCACAAGCTAGACCAAGCTATGTACACTGTGTTGGCAGTAGTACACAAACTCTCTTGTAACACATTCCTATTTTAGACTGACTATCAGTCAGAAAAAAATTAGGCCAGCCACATGTATTTGGTGTTATCTATAATTTGACTACAATCTTTCATGTACAGTCTCCTGCTCCTTTGTTGAGATGAAGCCTAAGTAGGCATACATGGTTTTTTTTACACACTTACGTAGACAGAGGAGCAGTGAGTGAAAGAAAGATGATAGCGAGGAGAGCAGCTGCAGAAACCCTACTGCCCTCCCTTCTATAGAAGGGAAAGGGGTAATTGAAGCCTAACAAGCAAATTAGTGTTTTATGAGGCTTTGCCGACCCTGGCTACCACTCAGCATGGTGTCCTTGGCTTGTGCAAATGCACATGGGATATCCAGGGGTAGCTCCGGAAGTATCTCCATTGGTATCCCATGGTGAGATTATGGAATACACAGCAGAGCGGCACTATATCTCCTACTTTGGGTGGGGCATACATTAAAGCTCTACCTGTTTTGTCCAAACAGTGAAATCTATGTTTGAGAACTCTGAAGGTGTGTTTTTAACAAAGCAGGTAGACTATTAGGCATTATTGTATCTCGTCTCCACCAACATTTTGGGAATATCAATAGGAAGCCAGGTCCTGCAACTATATATATAAAATCTCCTGCAGCAAAGGCAGAATGGGGGCATCAATCACAACACAGAGACTTTGAGATCTTCCTGCCAAAGCACAGTATTATATAAGGCAGTTGAAGATAGCGTGTAGCTTAGCCTCAGCCTTAAAAGCCTATTTCCACACCAATTGCATGCCACCTTTTTTTGGAAAGCTGTATGACCAGTATGACATTAGCTGAATCTATGTCACATCTTCCAGACTAATAAAATGCACCTGGGGTTTCCACCAAATGTATGGCAGCCCCTCACAACCAAGCTAAGGCTATTTGTTCATAACAATCATCAAACCCTAAAGCAGTACATCAAAGGTGCTATATCTGTCCTAGCAGAAAAAAAATCTCTACCTCATGGTCTGAATGTGCAAGTCATCCACAGATACACATTTTTCAGCCCTGACACAGGGAACATACTGGACCCAAAAATGCACTGGCCACTACTTCTGGTTTAACTGTGAGTGATGGACAAGATATACTGTGCCTGACATCCTGGCTGACCCTTCCCTAACAGCCCACACCTGATCTGCAATTACCAGCAGTGTGGACACTTAAAGGTTGTGATTCACCTGTGAGATTTCTACTGGTCCAAATGGGAAGATTGGAAAAGGGCACTTTTTACCGAGAACCCGTATAAAGTGTGTAGTGGCTGCTCATGTACCAAGCTTTATGGCAAGTATTTATTTAACTTTATTTAAAAGATTTTATATACTGTACCATGGGGTAGTAGTCTATCCATCTTGGCGGTTTACATAATAAAACATACACAATATCATTCACTTACATCATTTAAAATACAAATAATTACAGTGTCTTAATAACAGATACTTAATAACAGGCGGGTTTAAAAGTTCATTGCGATAGGTTATATGCACATGTAAATAGATATGTTTTCAATGCTTTTTTGAATTCATTATGGTTTACTGTTAGACGAATATATTCCGGAATCGAGTTCCATAATATAGGACCTGCAACTGAAAAAGCTTGTTTTCTTGTCAGTTCCAGGCTTGCAGATTTTATTGATGGGATTTCCAAAATGCATTTGTCCATGGATCAAAGCTGTCTGTTAGGTTTATAGATTCTCAGTAAAGAACATAACCAGATTGAGTTAGGATTATGTAATAAGTTATGAATCATCAATATAATTTTATATGATATTTGGTAGGGTATTGGGAGCCAGTGTAAATGGTACAGAATTGGTGTGATATGATCTCTGCATGGTGCATTGTATAACATTTGAGCGGTTGCATTCTGCACAAGCTGCAGCGGTTGAATCGAAGATAGAGGTAGGCCAAAGTATAAAGAATTACAATAATCTAGGAGTAAGAATCAGTGATTGGGTCATGAGACGAAAGTCATTTGGAAGCAATAACGGCTTAAGTTTCTTTAACATGTAAATTTTGAAAAATTATTTTTTTTACTATTTCTGAAATATTCTTGGTTAGAGATAATCTTGAATCTATGATCATTCCTAAGTTTTTTGCATGAAATTTAATGGGAATATGTTAATTTTCAAATATAAACGATTGAGATAGTTGGTAAATTGACTCTGGAACTATAGATAAGTAAACTAGTTCTGTTTTGGATGTGTTTAGTTTTAGTCTATTATGTGACAGCCATGTTTTTATTGTTGATAAGTAAAGTTGTAAAAGGGACAATGTTTTGGACCAGGAATCAGTAAATGGAACTGTAAATTGTATGTCATCTGTGTATGTTTTGAAATTTAGATTTAAACCAGCAAGAAGTCGGCATAAAAGTAAAATATATATATTAAATAAAAGAGCAGAAATTTCTGAGCCTTGTGGAACTCCTGTTTTTATTATATACCAGTTGGATTTACACTTGCCCATTGTAATTCTTTGGGGGCGCTTTGAAATGAATGAAGAAAACCATTGAAAAGCTGATCTATTGATACCGATTTGATGTAGATTGGAGAGTAAAATGTCATGATTGAGGGTATCAAAAGCCGCAATATATCGAGTAGAATTAAAATATAGTTTGTATTTGAATCAAAGCCTCTAATGATTGTATCGAAGGATGACATCAGTAGAGATTCTGTGCTATGTCCCTTCCTGAAACCATGCTGATTATTATGTAAAATATTATTGTCTTCAATATATTCAGATACTTGATATAAAGCAACTGATTCTATGATTTTGGCTATAGAAGTTAGTATAGTGATTGGGAGATAATTGGTTAGGTCCAGAGGGTCATGATTTTTCTTTTTTGGAATTGGTAGTACAGATGTTTTTTTAAGAGATTCTGAAAAGATTCCTTGTGATAAGGATGCATTAACTATGTTTGAGAGGGATGAGGCAATTTGATCTTTTATTTCTTTAAGAATGGAACCGGGACAGGCATTAAAAGGGCTATTTGATGGTTTTGATTTTGTTAGTATATTGATAATAGTTGTAGTACTGACTGGGTGAAATTCTGAAAAGGAACAAGCTAATTGAGGCAATGTTAAATTTGGAATAGGTAACGAATCAAATTCAGATGAAATATCTTCTGTCTTTTTCCTGAAAAATTCAGCAATTTTGTTACATAGGTCATCTGATGTAATCGATGATGTAGCATCTGGGATGATAGTTAGTTCTTTAACAATTGAAAAGAGTATTTTGGGGTTGCCATGGGCATTCATTATTTTTGTGGTATAAAATGCTTTTTTTGTTTTTATTATATCTTTTTTGAATTTTTATAAATAGGAATAGTATTCCTGTTTTTGAATTGGAAGTGGGTTTTTTCTCCATCTGTGCTCCAAATTGTGCAGTTTACGTTTGCAAATTTTTAGTGTAGTGGTATACCAGGCTGCTGTTTGTTTTTTTTTATTGACAGCTTTTTGGACTCACAAAAATAGCAGGCCTCTCGAGCATGGGGTGAGAATGCCAGGCCCTGGTGCAATGGCATGCAGACATAACTGTATAAGCCACTTAAAATGTCAGTGATGCTGCTACAACCCCCACAGCCCCCCCCCCCCCCCCCATGTCCATGTCAATTGCTGCAAACATAGCCAGAGACAAAGTAGATAATGAAGTATCTCTTTTACCTGCAAGCCAACCATTACCATTGAGGCCACCCTTAAAATTTTCAAAGAAACCCGATTGCCTATTGTAAAGGAATTGTGCGCAGCCCCCGGTTACCTGGCAGTTTTAAAATCATTTGTGCCTTTCTCTCCTTCCACCATGTAATGCTTGCCTTTAGTTTTCATTTCTGCAAAGAAACTCAACTATAATAGGGATGTGCATCCGTTTTCCACGTATTTGAAATCCGCAACTTATTTTTTGCTATCTGTTAAATACGTGGGGAGGCGAAACGCATCGCGACTCCCCACGTATTAAACAGATATCCGTTTTATTTGGCCTCCTAAATAAACATTTAAACCCCCCACCCTCCTGACCCCCCCAAGACTTACCAAAACTCCCTGGTGGTCCAGCGGGGAGTCAGGAAGCCATCCCTGCACTCGTTTGCGGTTTCCTCACGTCGCCGATAGCCTGTGTCACAGGGGCTGCCGGTGCCATTGGTCAGCCCCTGTCACATGGTCACCGGTGCCATCTTGTGCTCCTACCACGTGACAGGTAGGTCATGTGGCAGGAGGTCGCTCCGGGACCCTCGTTGGACCCAACTGGAACTTTTGGCCAGCTTGGGGGGGCCTCCTGACCCCCACAAGACTTGCCAAAAGTCCAGTGAGGGTCCGGGAGCGACCTCCTTTCACGCCATCCATCCGATCCCAATACTCAAAATGGCGCCGATCGCCGCCATTTTGAGACTCAAAATTGCCGTCCCGCCAATACTCAAAATGGCGCCGATCGCCGTCATAGTGAGGGCAAAGGCGATCGGCGCCATTTTGAGTATTGGCCTGTGGGCCCACCGCAGAGCGGAGGAAGGTATGTGCTATTAGCAATTGTTATGGTTACCATGCAAGCGGCAAGGTCTTCTTTAATAATGGCTATAAGAAATTTTACATTTGTACCATTCTGGATCTTTGCATGCACAGCTGTGACACTTTTGCTATTTCTATTTTCAGAGAACATCACCGAGGGGACCTCAAGCTTTGTATCTGATGCTCCAGCAGAACAGCAAGGTGAGCCTTTAATAGCATCGGCCTTGTAAAAGTATATGGATGTTTTAAGCTGTGTGCACGCTGATCACATTTGCATTTTTAAATGTCATGCTTACAGTAATGCTAGAGGTTAGGGTCCTGTTTAAAATGGCTATAAGCAAGTTCTCCTTCCTACCTTTCTGGATGTTTGCATGCGTGGCAGCAGTAACGCTTTTGCTTTTTCTATTTTCAGACACCTTGGCAGAGGAGGAAGGCAATGTTCGTCAACCCCCCATTATTGAACCCCTCCCCCTTATTGAGACCCTCCCCCTTATCGGCCCTCCCCTGTTATTGAGCTTCCCTGTTATTGAGCTCCCCCATTTTTCTGCCACCCCCTCTCTCCTGCCCCACCTGCCATGGGAGACGAGGAGGACATCATCACTGACGTTGTCAACCCAGTCTCTCCGGAGCTTCCAGGGGCAGCGCAGCAGCTGGGGAAGGGCCCTCAGCCCTTGATGGATGCCTGGATGCTGTGCTGGCTCTCCAGGCATGGTTGATCTGCAGCCTGGAGGTCCAGGAGGGAATGGCAGTGCAGGCGGTGATCATTCTGCATGACCTGCGCCATGGCCAGCGGGAGATCATTGAGCTCCTGCGCGCAATGGCAAGAGTTCAATCCCTGCTCGTCATGGCGTGGGATCCTGCGGGACGGGCACCGTCTGATCAACATCAATGACGATGATTCTCCTCTTCCCCATGGTACAGTCTCTCCCCTTTCCTTCCCCACTCCATTATATAAATATTTTGCTTATGTTCAGTAATTAATGTATATAGTTTTAATATATATTTTTTGAATTTAAAAATTGTACGAGTTTCATTTCACTATTTAGAATACTTATTGAATGAAACTATTGTGTGTTGTGAGGAGTGGCATGCCACATAAAAAAGAAACATAAGTTTATGGACAAAAAACTGTTTATTTAAAAATTATTGGTTAATGGAACGAAAAACTGAGGTGACATCTCTAACGGCACCGATCAATTCTGTCATCATTGCCTTCAGCAAAATCGCTTAAGAAGCCAGCACACCATTAATGTTGGCTCGGATCAACTTTATTTCCTGGAGCATTAAGTCATTGTGTTGATCCTGTCGAGAGGTGATTCCATTCATAAACTTCTCGCTTAGGCCATCTATTCCGAATAATGCCTGTTCTAAGTCCTGTGATATTTCCTGTGCCGGTGGAGCAGCAGCCTGTAAAGGAGATGGTTCTGACTCTAGAAATGGTTCCATGGCGACAGATGCCTCAGGTTGTGTTATAGATGGTTCCTATAGATGGTTCCTATAGATGGTTCCAGGGCTGCAGATGCCTCAGGTTGTTGGCTCTCAGGAGACACATTGAACAGATTAAGTGTGACCACTTCCTCTGTGGAGACGTGTTGGCTGGGGGAGTCCGCGTTCAACATGGGGAATACAAAATAATCAGGCGTGGGAATGGATTTGTCGCTAGTAACGTCACCATCGTTCACGCGATCTGTGGAGAAAGATGGAGAAAGAGGTTGCAGTTAGAGTTGTCAGTTTACCCCTCAGGAACACAAAAGTCAACATCCAATGCAAACAAGATATATGTTTCTGCCTACCTTGACTTGCCCCTGTGTCAGTGCCAAACTGTGTGTTCACACCGATGACAACCTCTGGCTTCACAGTACTGAGAAGCAGCTCCTCCACAGGTGTCAACACAATATTACAAGGTGGCCCTCTGCTGGTGCTCTTTGTCGCCGCATCAATTTTGGCAGCCTTTTTCTTTTACCTCTTTTCTAGTGTTGCTCCACCGGTGCTGTACCTGTTTTTCGTCCCTGGGAGTGACAGAAAGGGAGCTCACATCCTGCGCGATCTTCTCCCAAATCCATTTCTTCGTGGAGCAATAAACCTTGGACTGGAAGAGAACTTTATGTTTGTCACAGACAGCATGGAACAGTAACTCCTTTTCTTCATCCGTGAAGTAAGCATTGTGGGTTCGCTTTTTGGACGGCTGGCTAGAACTTGTGCCTTCCTGCTCTTGATGTTCACCGTACTCTACCTCGACCTGCAAGGTAGTACGTTTTCCAGCCATGATAATGCCTAAATGGAAAAAAAAGAAGAATCGGGATTAATGAATGGAGAGACAGCATGACGGAAATTGACAGAAGCAAAATTAATGAAAAAAATATTGAACCAGAAACAAGAGAGGCCCATGGACAGCATCAAGCAACAGCCTGAACTATTGCCTTCCAGTGGTTGCCGATCTCCGAACTCTACCTCTAACCATGCAATGGAATGTTTTCCTGGCATGATTGACTGAATAGGAGAAAAAAAATGGAGGAAAGGGATCAATGAATGGAGCGATAATCAAGAACAGAATGACCCCAAAGGAAGAGGAGCACATGCAGAGCATACAATAAAAGATTGAAAATCAACAAAAGAGAAGAGGAGCATATGCAGAACATATAATAAAAGATTGAAAATCAACAAAAGAGAAGAGGAGCACATGCATAGCAAGCATTAAACAGTCAAAATCAACAAAACAGAATAGGAGCACATGCAGAGCATACAATAAAAGATTGAAAATCAACAAAAGAGAAGAGGAGCACATGCATAGCAAACATTAAACAGTGAAAATCAACAAAACAGAAGAGGAGCACATGCATGGCATACAATAAAGAGTGAAAATAAACAAAAGAGAAGAGGAGCACATGCAGAGCATGCAATAAAGACGCCCATGGCCGCTGCCTTGAGCACCTTGAATGCCCAGACGTGGAAGGTAGGGGCCTCCGATCATGGACGTTCCCGCCTCTTTCCAGACGTCCATGATCGGAGGCTCCACTGCCTTCCAACGTCCATGGCCTCTGCCTTGAGTACCTTGAGCACCTGGATGTGGAAGGTAGAGTTCTCCACTCATGGATGTTCTCGCCTCTTTCTGGCCATCCATTATTGGAGGCCCCGCTGCCTTCCAACATCCATGTCCGCTGCCTTGAGTGCCAGGACGTGGAAGGTAGGGGCCTCGATCATGGACGTTCCCACCTCTTTCCGGACGTCCATGATCGGAGGCCCCGCTGCCTTCCAACATCCATGGCTGCTGCCTTGAGCGCCTTGAGCGTCCGGATGTGGAAGGTAGGGGCCTCCGATCATGGGCGTTCCTGCCTCTTTCCGAATGTCCATGATCGGAGGCCCCCGCTGCCTTCCAACATCCATGGCCACTGCCTTGAGCGCCCGGACGTGGAATGTAGCGGGGCCTCTGATCATGGACATCCGGGTGCTCAGGGCAGTGTCTCAGTGTCCATTTGGTGTCCATGCGGGGTCTGTTGGAAAGAACCATCCAATAGTATGCCCTTACCTGCTGAAAGCATTGCCGATCTTCCAAAATATATCCAAAGGTACCGCTGTAACCGCTCTGTCCTGGCCTGAACCAAATACAAAAAGTCCCTTTGTATTTGGTTCAGGCCGGGACAGAGCGGTTACAGCGGTACCTTTGGATATCTTTCTTAGCGATGCAACTTATATACATGTCCAAGGTAGGATTATGACGTGGCGATGATGTCACAAAGGGGGAACAATGGGATAAGTTTCCAGATCAATGAAAAGTTTCGAATGTAACATTTCGTTACATTTTCAAAATGACATTTCCCGTTCCATAGAAATGACATGTATGGAAACAGCGCATTTTGGATACTGTATAGGCGCTCTATAATGTCCTATACAGTAAAATTGGTTGCGAACGTCTACCGCTTGATAGGCGTGCTTTGGCACTCCTTTGGTGCCGCTTGGATTTGCGTCTAATTTGAATACTGAATCGAACGGATTGTGAACCAAAATGTGCGCATGTCAAATGAGCGGGCACCGGACACTGCTGCACTTTTTTTTACATGTCGGTACTGTATCGGCCTGAATAAGAGGAAAGAAGCTGACTATACTAATCCCATAGTGTTATGACTGTCACTGCCCAACGTCTCCACTCCGCCTTCCTTACCTCTCTGGCGACTCCTCCTGCTGTTGACGGATTTTTGGCTGCTACGGCATCTGCCTGCCATCCTCTCCGGCGTCCCCGGACTGGCTTGGGCGCTGCCTCCCGCCATGCTGTTCGCTGCCTTAAGGCACATGCGCTGCGCAGCCCTGCTTCAAGTACCTTCAGTGGCGCAAACCTCAGGGGCGTCCCCCTGTGATGATGTCATGTATCCAGGATACAAAAGGCCTACATGATTGCTAGCTAATCGAGTTAGCAAAGGTTTCCTAATGGATGGGATTCGCTCTCCGTACCTTGCAACTCTGCCTCCTTTGGACCTACTCTATTTTGGTACCCACTCCATGGGGGCCTCTCTCTCTTTCTTATCTTTCAGGTCGCAGTCTGGAACCGGTACTCGCTCCTCAAGGGCCCATGTTCCTGGACTCACTACTTGGACTCCACTTCTGCCAAGAAGACACCGCTGCCTATAACATCTGTGAGTTACCATCTCTATCTCTCAGAGCTATTCCCTGGAACCAGGTACTCGCTCCTCGAGGGCCTGTCCTTTACTCCAGCTCCTGTGCTCCACACTGAGAGACCGTTGCGTGAGTACATTCCCAACGAGGCTCTATTCCTGAACTCTGCATATCCTGCTACTACTCACAATATCAGTTCTCTCTTTTACAGCACAGCCATTGGGATCGCTGTTCCAGAGCATGAGGGACTACAAGCCCAACCGGGCTACTTCCAGCTCACTACTGCCACCTCTGGTGGTTCACCAATCCTGTTTAATAAAAGAACTAGTGTGTGTGTGTGTCTCCTATGTGCATCCCCCCGTGGGCGTGGCCATCTGCCACAGGTCCAGGGATCCACCCAAAACCCTTACAAATAATAACACATAGATCTTTCAGTCCTCTGATTTGTTCCCTGAATGTATGTTTGGATGGCTTGTTGAACTTGTAACTATCTACTTTTTAAAGAAAATGATTATTAATTTTTCCTATTCTAGAATGACAAATGAGGGAACAGTTATGTGTGCAGTATGTTCTAAATAGTCATTCTCTCCCTTCATCTCTTCAGTTTCCTTTCTGTAGTCACTTTATTTTCTTAATTCTTGTTTATGTAATAGGTGCTATATTTAATCAATTCTTCTTCTCTTCACTATTAACTTGCATCAAAGGAAAACAGATTTCCCAGTCATTGCCAAATTTTCAGTTGTTATTCACTCCTGGGCCAGGCTAATATTTATATATACTTAGCTCACTCACTCCTAATTTACTAGATATAATTTGTAAAATGACTCAGGCTTAGCAGAACTGGGATTATTAGTATGCCCCCTTAAAAGAATATGCTGGGTCATAAAGTCAGGGTCCTGGACATGGGCATGTACAAAGCCTTAACAAACTTGTCCCCTTTTTAACATCCACAGTTTATGACAATGATTTCAGCCTCTAACTACTTAAAGCTGAACAAATATTAGGTCTCATCTTTTAATTACTTTTAACTTCTTTTACTCTGAATGTTACCTTGTATTCATTCACTTTTAAAGAATTTGCCAGCTAAACTATCCTCAATCATTCATGGCCATTCACTCTTATGCTACCTCTAAGTATTCCCCCAAAGTCTTTGTGCTTAAATTTACTCTGGACTGACTCTGTGACAAAACACAAGCTCAGCACATCTGCCCAAAGCAATGCCAAACTTTGTTCTCTCTAACTGTACTAAATGTACCTGCTGTTTGTGATATCCTTGCTTCTCCAATGTCTTTAACACTGTAATATCTTGAATGCATGTCGATATTCCATATGTAACTTTCTAGTACTCATCTCAACCCCCTGCCTTAATTTCTATATATTCATATTTACTTAAAATCACTCTGGAACTGTAGGGGAGCTGGTCAGAGTGCACCCCTGGTATCCCTTTGTGGGACAATCATTTAATTGTTTACTTTGTGCCATGAGACTGTTTGCAACAGGATTATAATTAGTCAATCACAAGAATCTGGGATTATTGAATGCTGTTCTAAAAAACTAATTCATTCTTATTTTGAATAATTCCCCCTCAATGGAGGAAATACTTTATATAGCAAAGAAATGTGACTGGGATATGTGAAAATCAAATTAGTGACCATTTGCCCAAGAAACAGTACTCTCATCTCAGATCAAATAAGTGACCTTTTTAAACTCACAAACTCACAAACAAGTACTAATTTTCACTAGCTCATTCTAACTTTGTATTGACTTTTACGGGTTGATGGTATTTGTCCTGCATTTAGAGCCTTAGAATTGCTACTTTGCTTCTCTTAAAGGCTTTGTGGTCTTCATGCTACACTTTCTTCTGTTTTGACTCTCTATCAGTGCCATGGAATGTTTCCTGCTACTTTTGGTGCTTTGTTCCTCCTTCATGTTGCCTTTTGCTGTTTATGCCAATCTTGTTGCCACTTTGATAGTCTCATGCTGATTTGGGAGGTTAATGACACTGTTGTTGGTACCCTTTAGGGATGTGCAGAGGAGCCACATACTTCATACGGCATCCATATTCGTCGGGGCCAGATAAGTTGTATCCATTCAAAGGGGCCCCCTGATCCATTGATACGTGCCATTCTTATTCATTTCCCTTTTAATTTAAATAACTACAACCCCCCACCCTCCTGACCCCCCATCAAGACTTGCCTAAATTCCCTGGTGGTCCAGCGGGAGTCCCGGAGAATCTCCTGCCCTCCCTCCATCGGCTGCCAGTGCCATCTTGTGCTCCTACCATGTGACAGGGGCCGAGCAATGGCACCAGTAGCCCCTGTTCCAGGAAAACACTGGAGCACGGGTGCACTCTGCACTGTGAATTATAGACACCAAAAGTGCACATAAACTTCACTTGGTCAAAGTTCTCATGCAAACATTTTTTTTATTACTTCAAAACGGTGACTCCTGACAGTTGAATGCAATGTTGCATTCAACTGTCAGGAGTCACCGTGTTGAAGTAATAAAAAGATTTTTGCATGAGAACTTCGACCAAGTGAAGTTTATGTGCACTTTTGACCAGTAGCCCCTGTGACATAATAAGGGCAAAGGCTATCGATGCCATTTTGAATACCGGCAGCCGATAGCCCGAGTGCAGGAGATCGCGCCAGGACCCCCGCTGGACCACCAGGGACTTTTGGTAAGTCTTGGGGGGGTCAGGAGGGTGGGGGGTTTATTTGTTAGAAACGTTGTATTCGTGGGGGTTCGCCATACATTTTGTGACCCCACGAATACAACAAATAGGGACATATACGTTGCGGATTGCCAATACATCGAAAACAAATGCACGCCCCTAGCTGAGAATAGGCTGTATTGCTTCTCCTTTTTACTTTATTTATCTTTTAGCTCTGGTCACCACATCTCAAAAGAGATATAGCAGAAGTAGAAAAAATACAGAGAAGGGAACCAAAATGATAAAGAGGGTGGAATAACTCCGCTATGAGAAAAGGCTAAAGAGGTTAGAAGAGAAAGCTGAGGGGAGATATAATAAAGGTCTAAAAAATAATGAGTAGACTGGGAACAAGTAAACATTGATCAGTTGTTTACTCTTTCAAAGAGCACAAAGACTAGGGACACACAATGAAGTTACTAGGTGACACATTTAAAACTAATAAGAGACAATATTTTTTTTTACTCAATTCATAATTAAGCTCTGGAATTCATTGCCAGTGGATGTGGTAAAAGCTATTATTGTATCTGCATTTAAAAAAGGTTTAGATAAGATCCAAGCCTCGAAGCCATAAACCATTATTATGGTGGAGATGCAGCATTCCACTTATCTCTGGGATAAGCAGAATGGAATCTTTCTACCCCTTGTGACACGGATTGGAAACTGGGCTTGATGGACCTTTGTTCTGACCCAATATGACAAATTTATGTACTTATGTAATTGTATTGCTTGTCTTTACCTGAGCTTCTTTCGATAGGCAGGTCAAATCAAATCCTGAACAGGGCAGAGCTTTCCACCTTCATCAGAGTATCACAAACCTTCCAGAGGAAAAAGAAACTTAAGTAACTCAACTATAATGCCATCGCTCTTTTTTTCTTAATTAACCTATTTTAATTCTCACAAAAGGCATCAAACTTTATCCAAACTTGATCAATTCAGACTCTGGCTTTTACCAACATAAATTTACTTTCTGTTTGACATTGTTTTTTTGTTTATTTTGTTCCATATTCCATTTTGTTCAGAAATCAATGAACTTTTATGAACTAACTGGATTTTATTTGCCTGAAGTGACATTTTTTAACTGCATTTTTATGAGCTATTGTATAGTAGCAAGTGCTGAAAACTTTATGGCCTGGATGGTAGCAATGGGCAGGCAAATTGAAATTTATAAATCTCCTCTGGACAGCTATGCTCATGCCTATAGTTGACAACTAATTTTAAGTGGTTGTCACTGTAGCTGTGTTTTAATTTGCAAGATTTAATTTGTATCAGGAATAAAAGGCAATATTTAAGTAATAGGATATGTTGACACAACTGATCACATATTGGAAATTGTAGTTTATGAGGATAATTTTCATATTGCCAGCATTGGGACAAAGGTCGCATATACATTTTACCTGCAGTGTACACCAGTTCTCAAAGTGAAAGTTCACACATGCTTTCACTTAGAGGTTTATTGCATTTACAAAGTACATGTGGTCACTTGTAACTGCTTTATCTGTGGATAGAATTTTTCTGAAAAAGAAAGCACAAAGATTTGAAAATGCAATCTGCATTTTCATATTTCCCCCTCTGCAGTTAGGAAAGTAGCTCCTTCAGGATTACATTTTTCCCATGCTTAGTGGACAGATATTTAAAACTATTCTAGATAGTGAGATGAAGTTGAAGGCGTGAACATAGCCAGTTAGCACTCATTTTAAGCATAGCTGTTGAAGGGCATCATTTATCAAGCCACAATATTTTATAACATGGGGGAGGTTTGTTCCTGCAATATTTCTCCCCCATGAGAAAATATTGCAAGTGGAAGAAAAACTTGCAATAGTGGCCCCTTTCACCCAGGGCTGCTATCATCTTTAACAGCTATGAGCCCAAAATGACCCCCAAACCATGTAAAATACCCCCCCCATGAGTCTTTACAAATCCTCCCCCTCCCCCCACTGCCTGTAGAGGTGGAAAAGCACACCCTAAAGTATAAAAAAAAAAGTAAAACATAATTGTGCAGTCCTGGCATGCCCCCTTCTCAAAACCTCTCCCCTTTGAATAAAATACCCCCATCAGTTCAACATCCCCTGTTATCCTCCCCCTAGTCCCCCAAACCCTCTGGATCACCACCCATTCCATAGAATAGCAACAAAGGTGTCTAGTGGTCCCCTTATTCCTTTCCATAAAAAAGAGACCCTGGGGATCTAGGGGGCACCAAATTCTTATCCCCCAGACCCTCCCTTTAGAAGACATACTTGGTGGTCCAGTGGTGGCCAGGAGCAACCCATAGCTCCAGGTGAGTCAGTGCCATTTTGGGAAATGCTGTTGACTGGCCAAAAGCCAGGGATGTCTTCTAAGGGAGGGGGGAGGCACTGGACACAAGGGATGTTATTCTATGGAAGAGGGAGTCTAGGGGGAAAGGGGGATTAGGGTTGCTGGATACCAGTGGATTGAATTGAGAGGGGAGTGTTTTACTCAAATGGGATGGATTTGGGGAAGATGGAACAGGGCATCACCATGTGTTTATTTTCTACTTTTTAAATAATTTTGGGCCTGCTGGATCATCTTGACAGGCAATTGTCTGCCATGGTTCCTGGAGGATCATCTTGACAGCAGGTCTGCCATGATCCCTGGAGGTCATTTTTTAACTTTGGGGGGTTGTTTTTTGGGCCATGTGGTCCTTTAAATTTAGCTGTGGGAGTATCAGGATATGCACTAATATCACGATGCTCCCATGGAAATATATTTACACCTCCCAAGTTTGCCTTAAAATAGCAAAACTTTCTTTTTTTTTTTTTTTGGTAAGCCACATTATTTTATTAGCATATGCAATAGCTGCTTTGCATTCATTAGTAAATAGTATGGATTAAAATGTATAAAACAGCTAATAGCAACAGATTTTTTAAGAAAAAAGTACAATATGTATTTATTTATTTATTTTTAATTTTTATATACCGATGTTCCTGTAAAGAATACATATCGCACCGGTTTACAAGGAACTGAACAGTCGCCTCCAGGGCGGAAATACATTAAAACAGTCGCCTCAAGGGCAGAATACATTAACTCAAGTATACAGGAAAACTATTAAAGAGAACTTTCATAAACTCAATTAAATGTAACTGGGAACCATAAATCAGGAACATATGTACAGAGGTAGGTATATCGTCATTCGCTTGTGGCAATATCACAAATATAAAGTGATATTGCCACAATATGGGTATATTGCATCATAAATGCTGTTTTATGCATTTATACCATTATCACTGCTTAGTAAATACCACTTCAAATTAGGTTGCTATTCATATGCTCAGGAACAGTAAGTAGGGGTATGCATTTGTTTGAAATGAATTGGTAAAATGCAACTAATAAAACCATTTTTGTTTCATTCATGGCCTCATGAAAACAAAAATGTTTATTTCATTCATTTACGTTTCCCATTCAAGCTAATAGGCCACATAAAACTGCGGCAGGTAGACTGGTAGTTTTTGCCTGAAGGTAACTATAGGAACTAAGCAATGCAGAAGACAAGGCTGGAGCCAAGGTTAGAAAGGTAGACAAGAAGACAAGATGGAAGACCAATCAAGGTGAAGTTTTTTTTTTTTTTTTAGTAACCTATAGCTGGCACCTATATCAAGTGACACTGATATCCTCCCACTGAAAGATCTGAGTATGTGCAAAGAAATTTCATTTCGTTATTTGGATTTCACAGTGAAAGGTTGTCTTTTCAGAAGCTCAGAGTGAAAGAAAAAGTTTTTAAAACTTGAAAAGGGAGAGAGAACAAATTTGGCTCCATGGTGAGACCGCACCTTGAATACTGTGTACAATTCTGGTCGCCGCATCTCAAAAAAGATATAATTGCGATGGAGAAGGTACAGAGAAGGGCTACCAAAATGATAAGGGGAATGGAACAACTCCCCTATGAGGAAAGACTAAAGAGGTTAGGACTTTTCAGCTTGGAGAAGAGACGGCTGAGGGGGGATATGATAGAGGTGTTTAAAATCATGAGAGGTCTAGAACGGGTAGATGTGAATCGGTTATTTACTCTTTCGGATAGTAGAAAGACTAGGGGGCACTTCATGAAGTTAGCATGGGGCACATTTAAAACTAATCGGAGCAAGTTCTTTTTTACTCAACGCACAATTAAACTCTGGAATTTGTTGCCAGAGAATGTGGTTAGTGCAGTTAGTATAGCTGTGTATTTAAAAAAGGATTGGATAAGTTCTTGGAGGAGAAGTCCATTACCTGCTATTAAGTTCACTTAGAGAATAGCCACTGCCATTAGCAATGGTTACATGGAATAGACTTAGTTTTTGGGTACTTGCCAGGTTCTTATGGCCTGGATTGGCCACTGTTGGAAACAGGATGCTGGGCTTGATGGACCCTTGGTCTGACCCAGTATGGCATTTTCGTATGTTCTTATGGCTTTTTGTTATCTTCACTGTGTGAGAGAAAAAGAGATACAATGCTGTATTTTAACTGTTCACTGGGGCAGGACACTAGGGACAGAAAAGCAGTAAACAGCAGTGATTTTTTTCTCATTTTTCACTCTATCTGCAGTGATGCATATGGTGGTGCTGCATATGGTGGAGAGGGCTGCATACATGGCCCCATGAAATGATATGGAGCTGCTGGTGGCTGCAGCTGGAAGGGGGGCATCCTTTGCAGCATCTCCCTCCACACTGCAGTTTGGCCATTGATTGAATGGTGAAGTGCTTGCAGCTCATACTGCACACCCTGCATTTCCTACTGGAGGCCCTGCATTTCCTCCCTCATTGCCTCCCAGAGGTCTTGCACTTCTTCCCTCACCACAAACTGAAGTCCATGTATCTTTTCCAACATCCTACTGTTTGTTCTGCTGTATCAACATCCTCTCAGCTAGACTGGTCACCATATCTTCCTCTTGAGGGGAGCCTTGCCCTTAGTCAGATGAGTTGCACTCCTTTAAACTGCACAGAATGTGAGATTCCTGCTAGGATATTGGCTCCTCCTCCTCCACTTTGGGCTGTTGCAGATCTTCAGTGGGTTTTTCTTCCTCTGTGTCCTCTTCTGAGTTGTCACACATCACTTGCAAGCACCGGCATGCCCTTTATGAACCTCTTGATGCAGGACCAGCACAGTCTGCAACAGACTTCCCCATAACAATGAAATTGGTAAATGATAAACATTGGCATGACATTTGTGTTTTCCTTATGTAGAGATCCCTCGGCTTATCTATTAGATGGCCCTAGTTTGTAACCCCTGGGTAGACAGCTGCAAAGGGGCACCCTATTCTATACAGCAGGAGGTGACCAGAAAATGGATTGTAGTCTCGGAGCCTGTGTTTCAGTGCTTCTTTGGTGAGGGCCTGCTGATTATTGTGGAGGAGCTAAGGGTAATACGAGCAGCCCTTGGGAGTTTGGCGGCTACATCAGAGTGCCAAGCTGAGACACTATAGTTCCACACAATGGCTCTGCAGGTCATAACTTGGTGCCTAACAATGTACCAAACTATCCCCTAAGTCTGCTCTCCCTGGCCTCCCTACTACCCCAACCATTTTTTATGTTATTATAAATATTTTAGTCCCTAGTTTATCCCACCCATTTCCTATTTATTTAGACATTTGTAAAGTTTTTTAAATATTTTTTTTTTAAGTAAAATAATTTAATTGTTTTGACTTTGTGTGTGTAACCTTTAGTTTTGAGGGCTTGGACAAATGTGTTTCCCAGGTGGCCAGGGGTGATCTTGTTTGGGCAGAAAACCCTCTCCAATGCTGACAAAAGTGCTAACACTGGCACTGCACAGAGTTTCAATTCCTCTCTCTCTCTTTCTCTCAGGAGTGAATACTCCAATTGGAGGCCCTTAGATGTAAATAAATATTGATCTTACAGTTTTCAAATGTCTCTTGAAATCTTTCTTATCTCAAATTGAAAAGAGATCCTCTGGAACACATAGCTCTTGGTGTTCCTGTCATGATAGGAAGAAGGGCAGCAAACATCTTATTCCCAGATCTTTCCAAGAAATGCTACAAACATGAAAAGATGCTAAAACAGGTTAACAACATTCATCTGCTTCCTAGGGAGGTCACAATGGTTCAGGTCTTCCTTATCCTGGGCCCCTCAGGGAAAGGGTTCCTTGTTCCCTCTCCCCAAGCAAGCCCAGGGCACTCACACATTTCTTACAATGAGAAATCTCTGGAATCTCCAAACAACCTGGGACACAAACTCTGCCAGCCAGTGAGTGGACTGGAAGGTCAGATCTCCAACTTTGCTTTTAGAACATCCTTTCTGCAACTTGGCAGACTGGTGCTCAAGGGAATGTATCATTAGCATAGGAAAGCCAGGAAATGAAACAAAGCTCAGTAAACCTCAGTGATGAAGTAGAGCAAATTGACAAACTGGACAGATGGTAAACTTCCTGGAGTGCTGAAAGAATTGAAAAATGAAATTGCAGACCTCCTATTGGAAATGTCTAAACTATCATTAACATTGTCTATGGTACCTGAAGCCTGGGTGGTTGCCAATGTAATGCCATTTTTTTAAAAAGGGATCAATGGGGTGACGCAGGAAACTACAGACCAGTGAGTCTGATGTCCGTGCCAGGCAGAATGGTAAAAACTATCATAAATAACAAAAATGATGAACATATAGGTAGGCAAAATTTAATGGGATAACGCCAACATGGATTGTGCCAAGGAAAGTCTTGCCTCGTGAATGTTCTACATATTTTTGAAGGTGTAAACAAATATGTAGAAAAAGGTGAGCCAGTTGATATAGTATATCCAGATTTCAGAATGCATTTACGAAGTCTGTTAGGAAATTAAAATGTCATGGATTGGGGGCAATGTCCTATTGTGGACTGCTAACTGGTTAAAAAATAGAAAAAAAGAGTAGGGCTAAATGGTAAATTTTCCCAGTGGAGAAAGGTGAAAAGCTCAGTGTCCCAGAGATCCATTCTGTGACCAGTTTAATATATTTATAAATGACCTGAAAATGGGAACAACAAGTGATGTGGTCAAATTTGCTGATCCCAAAATGATTCAAAGTTGTTAAATTACAAGAGGATGATTAGAAATTTCAAAAGTACCTTGCAAAACGGGGAGACTGGGCATGCAAAAGGCAATTGAAATTTCATGTGGACAAATACAAAGTGATACACTTAGGGAAGAATAACCCAAATTCTAGCTACATAATGCAAGGTTCATAAGATATGCCATACTGGGTCAGACCAAGGCTCTATCAAGCCCATATCCTGTTTCTAACAGTGACTAATCAAAGTCATAAGTGCCTGGCAAGTACCCAAACATTAAATAAATCATGAGATACTATTGCTTATTAATTAATAGCAATTTATGGATTTTTCATCTAGGAACTTAGCCAAACCATTTTTAAACCCAGTCACAATAACTGCTGTAACCACATCCTCTGGCAATGAATTCCAGAGCTTAACTATGCTCTGAGTGAAAAATAATTGTCTTCAATTTGTTTTAAATGAACTGCTTGCTAACATCATGGAATGCCCCCTGCCCTGGTCCTTCTGTTATCTGAGAGAGTAAATAACTGATTTACATTAACTTGTTCATGGTTTTGTAGAGCTCTATCATATCACCCCACAGTAGCCTCTTCTCTTAAATGAACAGCCCTAACTTCTTTAGCCTTTCCTCATAGGGCAGCCGTTCCATGCTCCTTATCATTTTGGTTGCCCTTCTATGCACTTTCTCCTGTGCAACTGTATCTTTTTTGAGATGCAGCGACCAGAATTGCACACAGTTTTCAAGATGCGGTCTCCCCATGGAGCGATGCAGAGGCATTAGGACATGCATTCTTTTATTTGCTGTTCCCTTCCTAATAATTCCTAACATTCTGTTTGCTTTGTTGATGGCTACAGCACACAGAGATAATGGTTTCAATGTATTATCCACTATGACACCTATATCTCTTTCCTGGGTGGTAACTTCAAAGGTGGAACCTAACATTGTAAAACTACAGCAAGGGTTATTTTTCCCTTATGCATCACTTTGAATTTGTGCACTTAAAATTTAATCTCCCATTTGGAAACCCACTCTTCCATTCTCACAAGGTCCTCTTGCAAATCATCACAATCCAATTGAGATTTAACTACTCTGCATAATTTTGTGCCATCGACAAAATTGATCACCTCACTCATTGTACCCCTTTCCAGATCATTTATGAATATATTAAAAGCACCGGTCTAAGTACAGATCCCTAAGGCAGTCTACTGTTTACTTTTATTTACTGTGAAAACAGACCATTTAATCCTACTCTCTGTTTCCTGTCTTTTAACCAGTTTGCAATCCACAAAAGGACATCGTCTCCTATCCCAGGACATTTTAATTTTCTTAGAAGCCTCTCAGGCAGACCTTTGTCAAATGCCTTCTGAAAATCCAAATTCACCACATCTACCAATTCACCTTTTTCCACATGTTTATTTATCCATTCAAAAAAATGTAGGATATTTGTGAGGCAAGATTTTACTTGTGTAAATCCATGCTGGCTGTGTTCCATTAAACCATATCTAACTGTTATGCTCAGACTTGTGGACCCTTGGGCCGACGGGAGGATGGAATACCTTGGGGGAGGACCTGAAGGTTCTCCGTCGGGTGGTGAGGCAGGAACCGATGATGTGACCGGTTGACCCTCGATACTGTAGACAGGCATGATGGTGGAGGCGGATGAAGAGTCGTGGCGTCGAGGGACGGAGATGTGACTTCACCCCTGGAAGTCCGCAGTCCCCCCAGGAGGAGCCCATAGGGACCCGGGCTGCTGGGACTTAGGTGGACCTTTGAGAGGTCAAGCAGCAAACGTACGGAGCAAGGGTTGACTGGAGCTTCACCCTGGATGCCCGCGGTCCCCCCGGGAGGAGCCCTTAGGGACCCGGGCCGCTGGGACTTAAGTGGACCTTTGAGAGGTCAGGTGACAGTGCAAGGGCTGACTGGAGCTTAACCCTGGAAGCCCGCGGACCCCCCAGGAGGAGCCTGTAGGGACCCAGGCTGCTGGGACTTAGGTGGGCCCTTGGAGACGGTAGTCTTGAAGAAGTCCTAGGTTGGGTGTCAGAGGGTCGTCGCTCACCAGTCCAAGTCGTATGCCAGAGAATCACCACTTGCCAATCCTAAGTCAGGAACCAGAGAGTCACCATAAGCCAATCCGAAGCCAGGAACCAGAGAATCGCCATAAGCCAATCCAAAGTCAGGAACCAGGGACACCATGATGAAGCAGGATCCAGAAGCCAAGCTCAAGGAACTCACCGAAGCAAGCAGACTAGAGAGCAACCGAAGACGTTGCCAAGTCAAGGAATGGTCGGAGGAAGTCTCCCTTTATACTTCCTCTGACCCTGTGGATGGGAATCAGCTGTGGCCAATTAAAGGGACGAGGCCCCTTTAAATCTAGCGAAGAGGCGATGCCTCGTGCCTAAGGATGGCGGCGGTCATCTTGGATCCGGACCAGTGGAGGAGAGCGTGTGGTGGCCGTGAGGGAGGAGCAGGGACGGCTCTGATCACCGGCGGCTGGCCTGGGGAGCTTGCGGCGCCGCGTTGGGGGTGCCGGGCCCGGCGCAGGGCAGCCGGCCTCTCCGCGGTCGAGGGTCCGTCGGGGAATGAGGTAGGGGGCCGCACCCATGGACGGCTGCGGGTGTGGAACACAACAGTACCCCCCTCTTTAGGGCGCCTTCCCGGAGGCCTGGGTTTATCTGGATGATCTTGATGAAATTGTTTCGAGGCAATCCGCAGTCCAGGATGTTGGCCAACGGTCCCAGGTGGTTCTCCTCGGGGCCGAACCCCTCCCACGCAAGGAGATACTCCCACTTCTTCCCGTGCTTTCTTATGTCCAAGACCTCACGAACTTGAAAGGTGAGGTCATCCTCGGAGGCCATAGGTTGGGGAGTCAGAGGCGTGCTGGAGGGCCAAGACAGTACCAATGGCTTTAAGAGCGACACATGAAACGTGTGTGTATCTTAAGGGAAGGTGGCAGATGAAGCTGATGTGAGATGGCTCCAACCTGGCGAATGATAGGGATCGGTCCAATAAAATGCGGGGCCAGTCGTGTTGATGGCAGCTTTAAACGGATGAACTGAGTACTCAGCCATACCTTCTGACCTGGCTTGAATGGGGGGTAAGGCCTTCTCCACCGATCCGCATATTTCTTGGCGGCTTGACCGGCCTGGACCAATGCACGCCATGTGGAGGCCCATGAGCGCTGTAGCTCGTCTGCCGAAAGTTGGGCTACTGGAGACATAACTGTAATGGGCACTGGCAGCGGTGGGCGTGGCTGCTTCCCATATACAATCTGAAAGGGACGAAGAGCGGTAGCAGAAGAGAGGTTAGAGTTAAGTGCGAACTCCGCCCAGGGTAGCAGGCTGGACCAATCGTCTTGTTTATCATTGACGTAGAGTTGAAGGAATTGTTTTAGCGTCTGGTTTGTCCTCTCTGCCAGACCATTAGACTGAGGGTGGTATCATATCATTAGACACTATCACCCCAAGGTTTCTCTCCTGCTCCATGCACATCAGCCTTTCCCCCCCTCATCGAATACAGTTCATTCGGATTTCCACTCCCCATATGCATGACTTTGCACTTCTTGGCATTGAATCTCAGCTGCCATATCTTCGACCACTCTTCCACTTTCTTTAAATCCCGTCTCATTCTCTCCACTCCTTCCGGTGTGTCCACTCTGTTGCAGATCTTAGTATCATCTGCAAAAAGACAACCTTACCTTCTATCCCGTCCGCAAATGTCGCTCACAAAGATATTGAACAGGACCGGTCCCAACACCGATCCTTGCGGTACACCACTTAAAACCGCTCTCTCTTCAGAGAAAGTTCCATTTACCATCACACATTGTCTTCTGTCCGTCAACCAGTTTGCAATCCAGGCACCACCTTGGCACTCACTCCTAAGCTTCTCGTTTTATTCACCAGTCTCCTGTGCGGAACCGTATCAAAAGCTTTGCTGAAATCCAAGTAGATGACACCGAGTGCTCTTCCTTGATCCAATTCCTTGGTTACCCAGTCAAAAAAGTCAATCAGATTTGTCTGACAGGATCTTCCCCTGGTGAATCCATGCTGCCTCTGGTCCATCAATTCTTCCAACTGTAGATAGTTCACTATTCTCTCTTTCAACAGTGACTCCATTACTTTTCCCACCACCGAAGTGAGGCTAAACGGTCTGTAGTTACCAGCCTCCTCTCTGTTCCCACTCTTGTGAAGCGGGACCACCACCGCTCTTCTCCAATCACTTGACACCACTCCCGTTTCTAGGGATCTATTGAACAGGTCACACAGCGGACTCGCAAGCACATCTCTGAGCTCCCTCAGTATCCTTGGATGAATCCCATCAGGTCCCATGGCTTTGTCCACTTTCAGATTCTTTAGCTCTTCCCATACATTTTCTACTGTAAAAGGATTTTCATCTATACCACTTCCCTCCAGTTTCTTGTTGTGTAGAGATGGTTCTTCTCCAGGGTCTTCTTTAGTGAACACAGCTGACTGTATTGCCTCTAGATAGTGGCAAGTCGACCACGAAGTCGGTGGCCACATGAGTCCACGGTTCTGCGGACGCTGATAGTGGCTGGAGTAGACCTGGGGTTGCGCCATGGATCTTCTTGTGGTGGGCACAAACATGGCAGGACTCCACATAGGCCCGAACATCCTGGTTGACTTTAGGCCACCAATAGTATTGGCGCAGGTTTTGCAAGGTCCGGGTTTGTCCATGGTGGCCCGAACAACGGGAGTTGTGGGCCCAAGCTAGGACGTGTTTCTGCAGGTGCTGTGGGACCAAGGTTTTCCCTGGAGGGATGGTCGTGGTAGCAGACAGGAGGATACGGGATGGTTCAATGATGAACCGCGGTTCTTCCGTACCTTCTGTAGATTCAAAGACGCGTGATAGGGCGTCAGCCTTGACATTCTTTCAGTGGGTCTATAGCAAAGGACGAAGTTGAACCTAGTGAAGAATAGAGCCCAATGAGCCTGTCGTGGATTGAGTCGTTGAGCCCGCTGTAAGTACTCTAAGTTTTTGTGATCCGTGTAGATCGTAACTGTGCTGGGCCACCTCTAGCCACGGCCGCCATTCTTCCAAGGCTACCTTTATAGCCAAGAGTTCCTTATCCCCTATGCGTAGTTCCATTCAGCCGAGAGAGAACTGGCGGGAGAGGAAGGCACACAGACGTAGTTTATGCCTTTTGGAGGTCTGGCTCATAACGGTGCTTACGCCTTCTGAAGATGCGTCCACTTCAATGATAAACGGCCGCTGCGGATCCGGACGCCAAAGGCATGGCTGTAACAAGAGTGCCTCCTTGAGGCGACGAAAGGCAGCCTCTGCCGCAGGGGGCCACTTTTTGGGATCTGCGCCTTTCTGGGTCAGGGCTGTCATTGGGGCAACGATGGTTGCATAATGCGGAATAAAAGATCGATAATATTTTGCAAAACCCAGAAACCTCTGGAGTGCCTTTAGTCCTGATGGCTGCGGCCATTCCCGAATGGCTTTCAGCTTCTATGGGTCCATACGAAAACCTTCTTTGGAAACTATGTATCCCAGGAAGGGAAGGGATTCTTGTTCGAAAAGGCACTTTTCCAGCTTCGCATACAATTTGTGTTCTCTAAGATGCTGTAGCACTTGGATGACGTGCTGGCGGTGAGTGGTCAAGGTATCTGAAATATCCGTATGTCATCCAGGTATACGACCATGCATCGATACAAGAGGTTGCGGAGTATCTCATTCATAGTGTTCTGGAACACTGCGGGGACATTACAGAGCCCGAACGGCATTACTAAGTTCTTGTAGTGGCCGGTTCGAGTATTGAAGGTCGTCTTCCACTCATCGTCCTCCTTGATGCGGATCAAGTTGTAAGCTCCCCGGAGATCGAGCTTGGAGAAGATCTGTGCTCCTTGCAGCCGGTCGAAGAGTTCTGAGCTGAGGGGTAGCGGATAACGGTCCTTGACTGTTATGGCATTCAAGCCCCTGTAGTCAATGCAAGGGCGCAGACTTCCGTCCTTCTTGGCGACGAAGAAGAACCCCGCTCCTGCTGGGGACTGGGATTTCCGGATTAATCCTTTCTCCAGATTTTCCTCAATATACTCCTTCATGGCCAGCGTCTCGGCTGGAGAAAGGGCATAGGTGCGCCCACGAGGAGGCTCTGTCCCTGGGAGAAGATTGATGGTGCAATCGAAGGATCGATGCGGTGGCAGTATTTTGGCCTTTTGTTTTGAAAATACATCCGCATATGCGGCATAAGGAGCGGGCAGGCCTGGGAAACTGGTGGAAGCTAGGGAACAGGATGCTGACACCATGGAGTGGAGGCAATTGCTGTGGCAATTCGGCCCCCAACGAGCCAGCTGCAGAGTCTTCCAATCAAACTGGGGCTCGTGATCCTGGAGCCACGGAAGTCCTAGGACGATCGGATGGATGGAATACTCCAGGACATAGAATGACATTTGTTCCTGGTGCAGGGCCCCAGCCCTGAGCTGGACGGGAATCGTTGTGTGTGTCACCTGTTCCAGGAGAGGCTTCCCTTGGATCGAAGAGATGACCATAGGAATGGGGAGGCAGACTTGTGGAATTTTTAAGTGTTCCACCAGGCCTTTCATTATGAAATTGCCGCCGGCGCCGGAGTCCACTAGAGCTAATGTGTGGAAGTCCCCTTCTGTAGCGGTTAACGCCACTGGCAATGTTAGTGGAGGTGCAGATGCACTACGGCCCAGGAAGAGACCTCCTTCAGGTCCTAGATCTGAAGGTTTTCTGGTCATGCTGGGCAGGCAGCTACTCGATGGCCCACCGCACCGCAATAAAAACAGAGTCCCTCCTTTGTGCGTCGCCGATGCTCCTGCGGAGACACTTTCCCGCGACCCAACTCCATGGGTTCATTGGCGGGTGCCTGAGGGACTTCATGGGCACTCTTGGATGGAGGAGAGGACCTCCTCATTGCCTTAGTCACCGGAAGGTGAAATCTCATCCGACGATCCACACGATTGGCCAACTCAATCATGCCGTCGAGATCATCTGTGAGTTCTCTCACCGCCAACTCATTTTGAAGACGCAAGGCTAGGCCCTCCAGGAAGATTCCATACAGGCAATCCTCTCTCCAGTTCAGCTCTGTGGCCAGGGTGCGAAATTCTGTAGCGTATTCGGCCACAGTGCGAGTACCCTGTCGCAATCGGAGCAGTTCTGAGACCGCAGTGGATTTGCGGACGGGTTCGTCAAACATCTGTCGGAATGCAGACAGAAACTGAGTCAAGTCTTCAAAGACCGGATCCCTTTTTTCCCATAGATTGGAGGCCCAGATCAGGGGCTTCCCGTCGAGCTGGGACATGATGTAGCTGGTTTTGACCAGGTCGCTGGGAAACTGCACAGGCAGCAAGGAAAAGCGGACCTGGCACTGGCTGAGGAATCCTCAACACAACTTCGTATCTCCAGCATATCGAGATGGCGCCGGGAGCTTTGTGGGAGTTACTTGCCCCAGGTCGTCTCCAGATGCCTGGACGGAGTGTGGCTGAGTAGGGTGGCCTCCTTGAGCCCCAGGCGGAGATGGCAGCGCAGGGTTCATAGGCCCTAATGCTTCTAGGTGTTGGGTCAAGCCCTGTACTGCATAAACCAGGGCATTGAGTGTCTGTTGTTTGTCCTTCAGATGCTGGGCCATCCCAGGAATGGCCTGGTGGGTAGATACCTCTGCCGAGTCCATGGACTTGGCAATCTGTTTTGCTCAGGCTTGTGGACCCTTGGGCCGACGGGAGGATGGAATACCTTGGTGGAGGACCCGAAGGTTCTCCTGTCGGGTGGCGAGGCAGGAACCGACGATGTGACCGGTCATCCCTCGATACTGTAAACAGGCGTGACGGTGGAGGCGGATGAAGAGTCGTGACATCGAGGGACGGAGATGTGACTTCACCCCTGGAAGCCCGCAGTCCGCCTGGGAGGAGCCCGTAGGGACCCGGGCCGCTGGGACTTAGGTGGACCTTTGAGAGGTCAAGCACAAACGTACAGAGCAAGGGTTGACTGGAGCTTCACCCTGGAAGTCCGCGGTCCCCCCAGGAGGAGCCCGTAGGGACCCAGGCTGCTGGGACTTAGGTGGGCCCTTGGAGAAGGTAGTCTTGAAGACTAGGTCGGGTGTCAGAGGGTCGTCGCTCACCAGTCCAAGTCGTACGCCAGAGAATCACCACTTGCCAATCTGAAGTCAGGAACCAGAGAGTCACCCTAAGCCAATCCGAAGTCAGGAACCAGAGAATCACCATAAGCCAATCCAAAGTCAGGAACCAGGGACACCAAGATGAAGCAGGAACCAGAAGCCAAGCTCAAGGAACTCACGAAGCAAGCAGACTAGACAGCGAACGAAGACGTTGTCAAGTCAAGGAATGGTCGAAGGAAGTCTCCTTTTATACTTCCTCTGACTCTGTGGATGGGAATCAGCTGTGGCCAATTAAAGGGATGAGGTCCCTTTAAATCTAGCGAAGTGGCGTGTCCTCGCGCCTAAGGATGGCGGTGGCCATCTTGGATCCGGGCTGCGGAGGAGAGCAGTGGCGGCCGCGAGGGAGAAGCAGGGATGGCTCTGGTCCCGGCAGCCAGCCTGGGGAGCTGCGGTGCCGCGTGGGGGTGCCGGGCCCGGCACAGGGCAGTCGGCCTTGCCGCGGTCGAGGGTCCAGTCGGGGAACGAGGTAGGGGGCCACGCCCGTGGATGGCCGCGGGCGCAGAACACAACATTAACTATCTAAATGTTTTGTGATTTTATACTTTATAACAGTTTCCACAATTTTTCCCAGCACTGAGTTCAGGCTCACTGATCTAGTTTCCTTCATCACCTCTGGATCCCTTTTTAGATAGAGTTACATTGGTTATCTTTCAGTCTTCTGGTATAATGAATGATTTTAATGATAGTTTACAAATTAATTGAAATAGGTCTCAAATTTAATTTTTTAGTTCTTTCAGATCCCTGGGGTGTATACCATCCAGTCCAGGTGATTTACTACTCTTCGATTTGTTGATTAGGCCTACCACTTCTTCCGGGTTCACCATGATTTGGTTCTGTTCTTCTGAATCATCACCCATGAAAATCTTCTCTGGAATGGGTATCTCCCTAACATCCTCTTCAGTAAACACCAAAGTGAAGAAATTGTTTAATCTTTCTGTGATGGCTTTATCTTCCCTAAGTGCTCCTTTAACCCTTCAATCATCTAACAGTCCAACCAACTACCTCATACTCATTCTGCTTTGGATATATTTAGAAAAGTTTTTATTGTGAGTTTTTGCCTCTAAGGCCAACTTCTTTTCAAATTCTCTCTTAGCCTGTCTTATCAATGTCTTACATTTAACTTGCCAATGCCTATTCATCCTATTTCTTCTGATGGATCCTTCTTCCAATTTTTAAATGAAGAACTTTTGGCTAAAATAGCCTGTTTCACCTCACCTTTTAACCATGCTAGTTATTGTTTCCCTTCCTTCCACCTTTCTTAATGCATGGAATTTGGATTACCATTCAGAAAAAAGATTTAGGCATCATCGTTCATAATATGATGATATCTTCTGCTCAGTATGCAGCAGAAGCCAAGAAGCAATTAGAATGCTAGGGCTTATTAGGAAAGTAATGGAGAATAAAACAGAATAGCATAATGCCTCTGTATCGCACCATGGTGCAAGCACATTTTGAGTATTGTGTACAGTTCTTCTCACCACATCTCCAAAAAAATTTAGCTAAATTGTAAAAGGTACAAAAAAGGGCAAAAAAAATGATAAAGGGCATGGAACAATTCCCCTATGAGGAAAGGATAAATAGGTTAGCATTCTGCAGTTTGGAGTAGAGGTGCTGAGGGGAGATATGATAGAGGTTTATAAAATAATCAGTGGAATGGAATGAGTAAACATTAATCATTTGTTTACTCTTTGGAATAGTGCAGAGTCTAGAAGTCATACAATGAACTTAGTGGGTAATACATTTAAAACTACTAAGAGAAAATATTTTTTTTACTCAATGCTTAATTAAGCTTTGGAATTTGTTGCCAGAAGATGTGGTTAAAGCTATTATATTAGCTGAATTTATAAACAGTTTGGGCAAGATCCTAGAGGAAAAGTCCATTAACCATTATTAAGGTAGAGTTTCAGATATCCATTGCTTATTCTTAAGCAGTTTGGAATCTATCTAACACTTGAGATCCTGCCAGATACCTGTGACCTGGATTGTCACTTTTGGAAATAGGATACTGGGCTTGATGGACCCTTGGTCTGACCCAGTATGTCAACTCTTATGCTCTTATGTGCAGATTCCCTTTTGTGATTCTGCAAAAAAGCTGAGCTCCTCACACTCTTTGCTAACAGCTTACACCATCTTACATCTCATTCTGAATAGCCTTTTCAGTGACTATCATCCTATCCATCAAATCATATAATTTCCATACAAAGAACTGGGTCACACCTGAATGTATTATTCTTTCAACAAATTCAAAAATTCTTTATAAAATTGGTTGACTTGTAGGATATTTTCACATTATATATCTGTTCAACTCAACTGTCACCAATCTCTTCACTAGTTTTCTGACACTGCTGAATAAAAGTTGTATACCATTTATGGTTTTCTTATACCACATGCAAAATGTTCATGTAATAAGACATGCTACTACCCATAGTATAATATGCTCACTATTTACTAGTCATTCTCATTTTTTTTCTAGAAGAGTTGTCTTTCCTTTAGGGTATACATGTTTAGATCTTTAAGTTTATTGTTTTATTCTTTAGAATAAAGACCACTGATCATTTTAGTAGCTATTCTCTGGACCAACACCAACCAGTTTATATCCTTTTGAAGGTGTAGCTTCCAGAATTGTAAACAGCATTTCAAATTGTTGGGAACGTGGACCCTTGAGCCGGCTCGAGGATGGAAGATCCACTTGAAGAAGGCCTCACAGCGGTACTCGAGGCCGGGAGGTGGAACAGGACCTTTACCTATACCAACCTTCATTCCACGCATGTTTAGCCCTTGGGTGCCGGGGCTGGCAGGACTTAGGTGAAGGTCTCCTGGCGGAGGAGGTCTGAAGAGGAGTCCGGGTCGTGGCAGGCTGAAGACTAGAAGAGACGGAGATGGTCCAGGGGTCGAGGCGTGCAGTGGAGGTACAAAACGAAGAAGCAGGCCAGAGGTCAGGGCAGGCAGCAGACTAGCGGAGATGAGGAACACGCCAAGGTCAGGACGGGCAGCAGACAGGAGAATCCAGGAACCAAGCCGAAGTCAAACTGAAGAATCAAGCAGAAGCTGGAGTTGAAGCAGGAGCGGGATCACAGGAACTTGGGAGAGAAGGCAGGAACACTGGAACAGGATCAGGAACAGACAGAGACAGGACTACTGAAGCAGAAACAGGAACAAGCAGGATCAGGAACACACAGGAACAGCAACTAGTTACTCACAAGAGACGACCTGTTGCCAAGGTAAGGCAAAGGAACAGGAAGTAGGCATAAATAGCCCCAAGCTTTGATGTCATCGCTGGGGGCCCCTATAAAGGTGGAGCTAGGCCACGTGCATGCACCTAGGGGGAGCGGAGCCCAAGTGGCAATCAGAGGCATCTCCCTCGTGGGGAGAACATCGAGGTGGAGGCTTGGTGTGGCCTAGCCGCTGGGACCATGGGGACCATGAGACCGCCGAGTAAGTGAGGGGGACCCGGCCACGGCGGTCCATGGCCAGGGTTCAGAACACAAATGAGGTCTCACCTGAAAACTATACAAGAACAATATCATCTCTGCTGATCATTCTTCTACTATTGCAGCCAAGCGTCTTTCTGGCTTTTGCCATCACTTTATAGGTGATATGATTTTATTGTGCTTCATCAGGTCATTAGGTCAGAATAGAAGATAACTCATGAAAGCTAGTGAAAGCAGGACTAAGTTAACTCAGTATGAAGGTATCACTTACAACGTGATTGTTGACCCTAAATTCTACACATCCTGTAGAAAAATAATTAGACTACCGAGTAATAAGCATATTATGGTATGGATAGTAACATGTCTCAATACGTACAACTTTTATTCAGCAAGGTCAGAAGACTGTTGAAGTGGTTGGTAAAAGTTGAGTTAGACAGATATAAAGACTAAATTATTGATGTTCATTTTCTCTATAAAGAAATATTCCCATGATACCAAGTTCAGCATCTGCCCCAGTCTAGGACATATGTATCCAAATGTGACTTTGGACCTAATTTACTGTTTCTATAGACACAGAAAGGTAAAAAAAAAAAAAAATACAAACCTTAGAAAATCATATCCTTAGTCAAGACAATTCTAAAGTAATTTGGGGGATTTTTTTGTGATCTTCTCAGCAGTAGGTTTCTCTAGAATGTCTGGTTGTGGAGCCCAGAATTAGTTTACAAACCAGTTAGACATTTGGAAATTTTATTTTAAATGTGGCACATATATTTTAAACCATATTCCTTTCATGTTTCCCTGTAAATTAAGAGGTTGATATTCAAAGGGGTTTGTCCAGCCAAGTTCAGAACGTAGCCAGACAAACCCCCAAATTTAAATTTCCCAGGCTACCAAACAAATAAATTTCAGCTGGGACAAAACAAGATGATGTTGGGGGCATTTCAGGAGTCGGGCTTAAGTTTAGCCATTCCCAGAAACAAAAGAAAAGGAGGTGGCCTACTATTCCTAGCTCACAAAAAACTTAAATTCTCCTCCCACTCCCTTAACTTACCACCTCCACTCGAAACCAACCTATTCAAATCTAAACATCTCCAAATCCTCCTCCTCTACGCCCCACCTGGATGCCTACAGCACAACCTCTCTCCCCTAATCGAATCCATCACAACCCACATCAACTTACAAGAGCCAGCCATTATACTAGGAGACTTCAATCTCCATATCGATTCCCATCCACTTTCTCCAACCAGTGAACTACTCCTATCCACCATGTCTGCCATTGGATTCACCCAAATCATCAACACGCCCACACAAAAAGCGGGCCACTCCCTGGACCTAATCTTCCTAAACAACAAAATATCCGCAACTGGACCACCCTCCACAACCCCCATCCCATGGTCCGACCACAGCCTCATACAAGCCAAGCTTCAACTCCAATCAAACCCACAAAAAACAGACAACCGAATCATCGAATTCACCAAACCATGCTCCAGTGAAGATATCGCCGAACTGTTACCGGAGGCACTAAAAACAATCAACCTAAATGACGCCAACACCGCCACAAACTCCTGGATATCCATCAACGCAGACATAGCCAACACATTATGTCCCACGATAAAAAAGGAAATCAAACAATCTACAAAGCAAAAAGCCCCATGGTACACCCAAGAACTGAAAACCTCAAAGCGAACACTGAGACAAACTGAAAAACAATGGAGACGAACCCCCACCTCAAACCTGAAAGACAAATACAGAACGCTACTACACAACTATACAACAGATCTCAACACAGCAAAGCGCAATTTCTACACGTCAAGAATTCATGATTACCAATTTAACCCAAGGACCCTCTTCGCCTATGTCAAAGATTTAACCAACCCCATCCAAAATGACACAACGCCTAACTCCAGCAACATCTCCAGCGAAAAACTAGCTCAATTCTTCAAGGACAAAGTCGACAACATTATTGCCAAGATTCCACAAACCCACAACGACCCCACTGCCATCCACCCCCCCATCCACATATGGTCACAATTCGCACCTGTTGCTTCTACAGAAATCGAACCCATCATCAAAAAAACCAACCCTGCAACCCACCCATTAGACCCCATCCCCGTCAAAACCCTAAAACTCATCAGAGAGATCATTGTCAAACCAATAACCTACATCATCAACTTATCCCTCGAACAAGGAATCTTCCCAGAAAAACTCAAAAATGCCATCATCAAACCAATCATCAAAAAACCTCAACTCGACAAATCAGACCCAGCAAACTACAGACCAGTCTCTAACCTCCCATTCCTAGCAAAAATCATAGAAAAAACAGTCAACAACCAACTTACAGACCACCTTGAAACCCATAATGTTCTTCAGCCAGCACAGCACGGTTTCAGAAAATTCCTCAGCACTGAAACCCTCCTCCTCTCCCTTACTGATACCATCCTCAGAGGCCGTGACAAAGGCAAATCGTTCCTCCTGATACTCCTTGACATATCAGCCGCCTTTGACACCATCAATCACAGAACACTCCTCGCCAGACTTAAAGAAATTGGTCTTCAAGACACCACAATCAAATGGTTCAAATCCTACCTCTCAAACAGATCCTACATCGTCAAGACAAACTCATCCGAATCCTCTCAAGTGCCCCTCACACATGGGGTCCCACAGGGTTCTTCCCTTTCCTCAACCCTCTTTAACATTTACCTCCTCCCACTATGCAAATACCTTTCAGATGCAAACCTCACCTACTTCGTCTATGCAGACGACATACAAATACTTCTCCCCATAAACAAGTCCATCCAACTCACCATGGAAAAATGGAACAACCTCAGCTCAAATCTGTCCCAATTACTATCCCAACTATCACTATGCCTCAACCAAGCCAAAACAGAAATCCTTCACATCCACGATGACCGTCCCTCTTATCCCCTCAAGTGCACCCCCTCCAACCACCCAGGAACCTCAATCAACACGGGAGTGCCACAGATCTCACAAATCTCACTCACTCCATCCACAAGAAACCTAGGAGTAACAATTGACAGCCAACTCAACTTTCAACGACACATCTCCAATACAATTAAGGATGGATTCTTCAAACTCCAAACCCTGAAAAAACTTAAACCCCTTCTCCAAGCGCACGACTTCCGAACAGTCCTTCAATCAATTATCCTCTCAAAACTCGACTACTGCAACTCCCTTCTCATCGGCCTACCAGAAATCCACATCAGACCCCTCCAAGTTCTACAAAATGCCGCCGCCAGAATCATCACCAACAACAAAAAATCCTCCCACATCACACCTACCCTCAAAGAACTCCACTGGCTACCCATCACACAAAGAATCCATTACAAAACACTCACCCTCATGCACAAAAAAATACACAACAACAAAATGAACTGGCTAAACAACGCAATACATCCACACCCCACACAAAGAACCCTCAGATCCACCAACACTGGCCTCCTAGCCATCCCCAATCTCAAATCTGCACACCTCAACGCAACCCGCAAACGAGCCATAACAATAGCGGGACCCACCCTATGGAACACCCTCCCCACCTGTCTCAGAAATGAACCATCACTGCAAACCTTCAAAAAACACCTAAAAACATGGCTGTTTTTAAAAGCCTTCCCACCCGACCCTTAACCTGCCCGAACGCAACCCACCTCATCCCATACTCAAGTCTTCTCACCCCCCTGAATCCCTCACTCCGCTACTTCCTCCCACCCCACCTTCCCCCCTCCCTTCCCTCATCCCCCCCACCTCTATTCCTAAATTACCTAACCAACAAGTCCCTAATCCTAAATTTATTTTATCAACAACACATTCATGTACATATGTTATTTTCTATAACCTTTTGTTATATCCTATAACCTTTTGTTCCATGTACCACTGTTATAATATGTTATAATTGTTTGTTTTGTTTTTTTTTTGGTTACCATGTTATAATGTAAAATAGGGCGGACTACGCCCTATTCTCTTGGTTATCTGGAAACCGATGTGATATCTCGATTGAATGTCGGTATATAAAAGAAATAAATAATAAATAATAATAATAATAGTGTTGATATTGAGCACTTTCTGACTAAAACGACCTAGGTAAGTCTGGTCACTGCAACACTGTTCTAAAGTTAAAAGGGTAAATGTACTTAGCTATCTTTATCCAGGTATTTTTAGTGACAGACTTACCAATTAAGTTACACTGAATATCCTGTTTAAAAAGTTCTGATAACCTAATCATTCTAGTAGACTACCGCTATCAATTATATATGTGGCATTTTGAGAATCATTTACCTCAAAAAATGGTGAATTTTAAAAGCCCTATGCATGCCAAATCCAGGAGATATGTGCAGAAGTCAGGCTGGCGTGTGCCGGGTGGATTTTAAAAAATGATTGAGTACACGGATATCTCCTGGTATACACACAATTTGTTTTTGCAAAATAGGGGCATGGCCTGGGCAGGGCATGGATGGATCATGGGCATTCCTAGATTTCTCAATGATATCTGCGTGATTGTATTTATGCTCACAAGCATGCACCAGGATCCATAAGTTTACTTCTGTTATGAATGATATAAAAGTCCTGCAAAAAAAACAAAACAAAAAACTAAACAGTTAGTGGGGTTTTAAGAGGGCTAACGGCGTAACAGGTAGGCTAGTTATCTAGAGTGGTTAGGAAGTCCAATCCTTTACTTGAACAAATTGGGTGCAAACAGGAGAAACTGGTAATTGCTTCAGGGCATATCTACTAAAATGTTCCCACATACTGTAGAGGCAGCATTTGCATGCACCTCTGTATAAAATTGTGCACACATGTACGCGAGAACAGCCTATTTTATACCTTGCATGCATATATGCGCATATGTTACAAAATGGCCACATCCATTAGCACGAGCTGGCATACACATGTATGTGTGTCCACACAGTTGTTTCAAAGTTATCTTCTTAATGGGTATACTGTAAACCCAGTATGAGGTGGGTGATGGGGTCCAAAAATTTGGTTCACATAATTATTGAGTCAGTATTATATCAAGTTTATATAGTTTTCTGTCATAGATAAAAAAGATGTGATAGTCTTATACTGTACAATTTTTATGATGCTGGAAATAAATCTTTCATGGAAATAAAGGTTTTATAGCTAAGAACAAAAAATACTGATAACAAAACACCTGCACTCTATCATTATCAATTAAACAAATCATGAAATAATAAGATATGTATTTAACAGTGAAAAATATGGGAGCTTTATAAGTGATTTTGTGTTATATTGAGCTGTGTTGTATCGAGTCTAGGGTGTTTTTAGTTTCCCCAGAGTGCCCAATTAGAACACCATTCCCGTGAGAAATGGCTAATAGTATGCACAAGCTTTCAGTGCCTGTATTTTTAAAAGAGCTAAAAGGAGGCATTCATTTTGGTGTGTTTAGTAAATAGTGGATAAATATTTCCATTTTCACATTTATCGGCGTTGTTTCACTTCCAATAGGCTATGTGCACAAATAGCAGTTTTAAATGTGACCAGCCATTTTGAAAACATGTATCTTACAGGCATTTTTCAAAGGAAGCATAACTAAAAAGGAAAATTAGCTACTAGGTAAACATGTACTAAAATGCGCACATAAATTGCAACAAAGCAGGATCTTCAAAATTTTCCCCAAAAGTTGCAGAGAGGAGGAGGATTGCATTTTTTTTTTATTTTTAAATGCAAATACTCTCCCACTTAGTTTAATAATTAGGTTTGTATTAGAAAATGACTGTGATTTGACCTCTTTTCAAATGATACAATTGGTTTGTTGTTCTTAGTGCTTTGGTGCCATCTAATGCCAGGTTTTCACCTTTTCTTCATTGCTCATTAGGTTATGCAGTGAATATGTTCTGCTGATTTTTTTCAGCTTTCCCATTTTTACCGTTTTTCAATTTGACTTGTCTAGTTATTTTTATCTGTTATAGATTATGATGATCCTAACTGTTTCTTTCATTCTTCTCTGTTTTTCATTTCACTGAACACACTGAGATCTCATTCTAGATGGGTGCAAAAATCATAGGGTAATGTTTTAAGCAAACAAATTTCAGCGCATATGGTAACAATAGGTATAGCACTGAACATTATAAAATTAATTTTATAATGTATAATATAGTGCATGACTCATTACACTATATGTAATATATAATGTAATATATAATGTATAATATAGTGCAAGACTCATTACACTATATGCTGCAGGCTTTAAAATGTGTGCTGTCAGCACATGATCTAATGCCATATTACAGATTTAGGTCTCATCTCTTCATTAAAAGTATAAAAGGCTAGAGATGTGCATTTGTTTTTGCCAAATTGGACAATTTAAATGAAATTGTCTAATTCTGTTGCGGTCCCAACTGCTTCCCTTCTGTTAGGGCCCAAGCCCGCCTACCTCCGCTTCAGGGATCACCGCGTTCTGCCCGTTCCAGGCCCCGGGGGCTTCTCTCACTCCACGTGGCGGCCGCCATTACGTGCCTGCTTCTCGTCAGCCTCGCGCACGCGCGAGGACGTCCCTCTTGAGCGCCCAGCTCCCGGAAGCCTGGCCCCACCCGCGCTGCTGACGTCACACCCAAGTCCCGATATAACCAGCGCTCAAACTCTCTCTCATCGCCTTGCAACGAGGTTCACAAATCCATAGTTGTTCTTAGTTGCGTTCCTGGTGATCTTCATGTTGTCTGCATCCGACCCCAGTTTGCCTCTGACTCCGCTTCTGCCTGCTGCCTGCCTCCGACTCCGGTTTGCCTCTGACCCCGCTTCAGCCTGCTGCCTGCCTCCGACTCCGGTTTGCCTCTGACTCTGCTTCAGCCTGCTGCCTGCCTCTGACCCCGGCCTGCTTCCGACTCCGCTTCAGCCTACAGCCTGCTTCAGACTCCGGTCTGCTACAGATTCCGCTTTAGCCTACAGCCTGCTTCAGACTCCGGTTTGCTACAGACTCTGCTCCAGCCTACAGCCTGCTTCAGACTCCAGTTTGCTACAGACTCCGCTTCAGCCTACAGCCTGCTTCAGACTCCGGTTTGCTACAGACTCCGCTCCAGCCTACAGCCTGCTTCAGACTCCAGTTTGCTACAGACTCCGCTTCAGTCTACAGCCTGCTTCAGACTCCGGTTTGCTACAGACTCCGCTGCCGCCCGCTGCCCTGCCTTCAGCCGGCCCTCGGCCCTGTGCAGCCGGTCCCCTGCCTTCCGGGTACCTTGGACTTCCTTTCCTTTCTCCTCACTCTGGTCCCGGTCTACGCCTATCTCAGCCTCTGGACTTTCTGTCTCACTTCCAAATCCCGAGGACCCGGGACCCTACGGGCTCCTCCCGGGGGTTCCCTGGTTCCTGGGTGAACTCCTATGGCCTCTGGCCTGTGGCTCTGCCTCCCTAGGTAGGTCGGCCCAAGGGTCCACTATCTCGCCAGCAGTGTCCAACTGCAACAAATTCGGCATGGTTCAGAGGACCCGAATCCCGAAATGGATTTTCCCTGAAATTCGGGAAAATTTCATTTTTCAGGTTAGCGCGGAGAGGAGGGGCACATTTATTTAAAAGAAAACCCAACCCAACCCAACCCTTCAAATTTACTTAATTACATCCCCCTCCCCACCATCTCAATCCCACCCAAGACTTACTGAAAGCCCTGGTGGTCCAGTGGGGGTCCCGGGAGTGATCTTCCACTCTCGGGCCATCAGGCCTGCCAGGAATCAAAATGGCACCGGTCCATTGGTTGGCCCCTGTCACATGGTAGGAGCAATGGATGGCTGACACTATCTTTGAAAATGGTGTGGGCCATCCATTGCTCCTTCCATGTGACAGGGGCCGACCAATGGCACTGGTAGCCCCGTCACATGGTAGGGGCAAAACGCCACCGGCGCCATTTTGATTAGTGGCAGCTGACAGCCCAAGAGGGAGAGACCGCACCCGGGACACTGCTGGACCACCAGGGCTTTTAATAAGTCTTGGGGAGGGGATCAGGATGGTGGTGGTGGGGGTGTAATTAAGTAAATTTGAAGGATTGGGGTGGGCTTTTTTTTTTTTTTTTTGGTCCGTTTTGCTGAAAAAAAAAGAAACATAGGAAAACAAAGTTTTCCACGAAGCGCCCGACCTGAAAACTTAAAACTAAACACATCTCTATAAAAGGCTGTCTTCAACAGCTACATGCCAGTAGGGCAATTGTTAGCTGTAGGCACATGGGCATTCTGAGTCCCCACCCTCCACACGCATAATCACTTACTAAATGATAGCACATTAAAATCCAAAAGGCTCATCTAGTCTCCCAGCAGCAATTTATGTGTATTTACCAAAAGAGATCAAATTTCCATCTGGAACCCAACCCCCAATTCCATCATGTCTTCTTTAGAGCAGCAACTGCCACTTTATGCAGGTTTCCATGTGCAGTCCAGGAAACTCAATGCAGTCATATCACTGCTGTTCTGGGCTGCAACTGTCATTCAGCAAAGGGATGTACAGGAGTAAAAAAAAATGATTTGTTTTGGGGGCATTTTTCCCCACACATTTCATTTTGTTTAATGTTAATTTTGTTTATTTCACTTTTAAAAAATGCTGGGCCAGGTCCAGAAACTGGGTACTGATGCCTAGGCCACAGGTTGGGCTCAGGTCCAGGTTGGGCCAGGGGCCAATCTGGACACTGGGTCCTGATACCTGGGCTTCAGCCTAGGCCAAGGCCCTGGCCTAGACCTGATGCTGGGGCCTGGCCCAGAGGCTTGGTCCCAACAGTGAGATGTAAAATTAAATAAAAACCTGTGCAAAGGAACACAGCAGTCAAAAGTATTAGAATGGAATGTTTCTAATGTTAAGCAAGAGCACACTGTTGATTCAGAACACTGAGGAACAGAGCTTAATTCAACAGCTAAGCACCATTTCCTTCAGAAGATTCAAATGTATTTTGAAACAGTCTGCACTTACCATAAAAAGAATACACAGAGTAGTGATTTGCTGATTTAGAAAAAGGCTTCACTTTGATACTTTCCCATATGTTTTCAGTCTGTTTTCCTTGAAACAGATCACAGTTATTCTCCGGCCTCACACATGATTCATATTCATTAGGGCTGGTTGCTATGCAGACTCCCACATAACCAGCTTGAGACAGGCTCTGTTCCTACAATGCAGCCATTTTTCTCTATGGGAAATGAAAACGAACGGAATGAATGACATATGTTTAATTCATGGAAAGCTCTCATTTGTTTTCAGGGCCCACAAATGAAACAAAAGGGGCATATTCATCACATGCTTAAAATTTGTTTTAAATGAATGTATATCCCTAGTCTTCAGCAGAGATGTATTTATTCACATGGGCACAACATATCACGTTGTAATGTTTAGGGAGTCCATCCCCTTTCTCAGGCCTAGTATATCATCATTTATCCCAGGACAAGCAAGATGCTAGTCCTCACATATGGGTGATGTCACTGACGGAGCCCTATCACGGAAAATTTCTGTCAAAGTTTCTAGAAACTTTTGACTGGCACACTGAGCCCACTGAGCATGCCCAGCATGCCATGATCCCTCGAGCCACAGGGGTCTCCCTTCAGTCTTCGTTTTTCCGCACTGCAGTTAGCATCGCGGAGAAGGAGCCAGTGTGAATTTTTTCACACAACTCTGTCTAAAAAACAGATTAAAATATCACTCTTTTCTCATCCCCACATCGGGGTCTCTCTTCAACCACCGGCCTGTGAGTAGAATTTTTGTTCAGACTCTATTTGAGTTCAAAAAACTTTTAGTCAGATAACCATTGATGGCTGTCTCGGTTATCATGGCTACCGATTTTAAAAAATGCCCCAAATGTAATCGAACGGTGTCGATTACTGATCCACACCTTCAGTGTGTACTTTGTTTGGGTCAATCTCATGATGTCTCGTCATGCCCAAAATGTGCGGAAATGACCGCTAAAGGTCGAAAAGCATGTCAGGAAAAGATGGAACACCTTTTCCACATCCAGCTATTACCTTCTACGTCGATGTCCACCCATTCGTCTCCGGCCGGAGCGTCGAAAAAACTGGTTATTAAAAAGCATCGACTGGAGGGCTCGGGAGACCGGTCATCACCGATCCCGTCTGCAGCATCGACGAAGTCAATGTATGGGCTTGAAAAAGCCTCAGAACATCATATAAAACATCGACATCAGGATCGACATTCTTCGATTCCGGAGGCCCTGTTATCACCGGAGCAGCCCGGAGCCAAAAGACCTCATCTACAAGAGACTCAGAGGCCTTCTACATCAAGGTGCTCCTCACCCCTAGAGGTGCCGGACATCGAGCCTCTACAGGGCCCTTTGGTAGAGCCGATGACGCCTTCACTGCCACCACGTACAGCTGCTCTGCCTGCATCAGCTATTATGGAGGAACTGAGTGGATTCATCCACCAGGCGGTGCGAGAAGTGCTCCAGGAATACCGACCATCGACATCGATGACTCCTCTGATACCAATACCCTCGCCGAAGCCAACACCATTGTTGATGCCGGTGTCCGCACCGATGCCGGTGCCGTAACCGATGATGGGGCCATCCCCGAAGACAGGACAAGCACCGATGCCGGGACCAGCACCGATGCCGATGCCATCGCCATCAACATTCCCAATGCCGTTCCTGATGCCAGTACCCATTCCGGGGACTCCAATGCAACCAGATGTTTCAATTTTTCAACTGCTTATGGAAAAACTCGATGCCCTCAGCGGTGCCTTGCCATCTCAACCTATTCCTCCTAAGCCAGCAGAGATAGGAGATACTTTTGGTCAGTTCCCACTCAATGAACCTCAACCAGGACCTTCAGGACTTTTCAGACCAGTGATTCCATCAGTACCACTGAGGTCTTCTCCTACTTCTTCTTCCAAACATGCACCATATGACTCCTGGGAGGATAGAAATACAGATTCCTCATCGCAAAGTCTGAAACATCTCCTCCTGAAGGAAGGAAAAAAAAAAAGTCCCCACCAGAAGACTTATCCTTCACCACCTTCATAAAAGATATGGCAGACACAATCCCTTTTAAATTAGTGTCTGAGGAGAATACAAGACAACAAACATTAGAAGTTCTCCAATTTGTGGATCCACCCAAGGAAGTCCTAGCCATTCCTATCCACGAGGTCCTACTAGACTTACAAAATATATTGTGGGAACATCCATGTTCCATTCCGCCAGTCAATAGGAGAATGGACACCACATATCTTGTACAGCATGTCCCTGGTTATCAAAAGGCACAACTACCACACCAGTCAGTCGGCCCATGTGACATAGTGAGGGCAAAGGTGATCGGCGCCATTTTGAGTACTGGCTCCCGGACCCCCGCTGGACTTTTGGAAAGCCTTGTGGGGGTCAGGAGGCCCTCCCAAGCTGGCTAAAAGTTCCTGGTGATCCAATGGGAGTCCTGGAGCAACCTCCTGCACTCCGGCCGTCCAATGCCAGTACTCAAAATGGCGCCGATAGCCTTTGCCCATACTATGTCACAGGGGGTACCATTGCCATTGGTCAGCCCCTGTCACATGGTAGAAGCACAAGATGGTGCCGATAACCATGTGACAGGGGCTGACCAATGGCACCAGTAGCCCCTGTGACAAAGGCTATCGGCGCCATGATGAAACCGGCACCGAGGGTGTGAGTGCAGGGGATGGCTCCCGGACCTCCCGCTGGACCACCAGGGAGTTTTGGTAGGTCTTGGGGGGGTTCAGGGGGGTGGGGGGGGTTGTTTAAATTTTTATTTAGGTGGCCGTATATTTCGGCGAAGATTCGTGTAGTCGTGGGGAATCGCGATACATTTCGCTTCCCCACGAATACTACGAATAGTGCAATATACGTTGTGGATCGCCAATACGGCGAAAACGAATGCACACCCCTAGTACACCACAGCTCCTTGTTAGGTACAGGAGAGGAGAGAGATATGGAAACTGTTTATAGGGCGCTTTCTGATACATTGTACGGGGCACTTTCATGCGGAGTGAGGTTTTGGGAGGTGAAGGCTTGGGGAGGAAGTATTTTATAGACAAATTCAGAAGTATCCATTGTAAAATTCACACCTTTAAAGAATTATAGACCTTATAAGTGTTGAAAATTCTAGAAAGAGGAGTTGATTTGTTAATTACAGTCTCTGCTAGCTGCATTTTACAAATCAGTTGCTCCAGGCGTGATTCGGGAACCTATAGACCAGTGAGCCTGACTTCAGTTCTGAGCAATAATGGAAACTATTCTAAAGATCAAAATCACAGAGCATATAGAAAGACATGGTTTAATGGAACTCAGTCAGCAAGATTTAACCAAGGGAAGTCTTGCCTCACAAACCTGCTTCATTTTTTTGAAGGGGTTAATAAACATGTGGATAATGGTGAACCAGTTGTTATAGTGTATTTGGATTTTCAGAAGGCATTTGATAAAGTTCCTCGTGAGAGGCTTCTAAGAAAACTAAAAAGTCAAAGGATAGGAGTGATGTCTTTTTGTGGATTACAAACTGGTTAATGTTGCGCTGGAGGTGGACCCTTGGCCTGGTGCAAGATTGATACGGCCCTCTGGTGAGACCCAGAGAGCACCTGGTGGCAGAGATGTAGAGTGACTGTTGAAATTGGTGGGACATTGGAAAATGTGCTGCTGCTGCCATGTGACCAACTCTCTGAGCTGCCTCCCCAGCTTGACATCATCAATAAACGCCAAGCTCAAAATGTCTCCTTTGACATGCTAACAAGTGCAACATTGAGACAGCCTTTGATGATATTGATGTCAGTCTATTGGAGATAGTTCAGATTGTTGGAAGCCCAGAGTAGGAGTAGAGCTTTACTTTATTGGTAACTGATACCAGCAGTTAGAAAGAGCTCATGGCAATCTGCTGCCTGAGGCGAGGGATAGGATAGGATGAGATGTCCCCTCCCTCTGCTGCTGCCCCTGCTATATACCCAAAAGGGATGCACTCTCCAAGAGACAGCCCATACCAACTCAGCATATAAAAGAAAATTCAAATTCTGGTATCACCTCATTAACAACCACACAAACACATTTCATTGTCAGAAACCTTTTGAAGTAACACCTGGGAACTTTTGATTTTCAGTCACAATGAGATTGTCATGGATTAGTGGAGAAGAGATGAAGAGGAGCAGGGAACACACAAACTTTCTCCTCTCTCACAAAACTATTCTACCCTCTCTTCTTATTATTCCCCTCTTCCACTTTCTCATTCCCACGTCCCCCTCATTCTCTCACCCTTCCCTCTCAGCCAGTCACCCCCTCCCTCCCACTCAACCCTTCACTTTCCTCTGTCACTCAACCCCCTCCCACTCCTTTCTTCTCTCTCAGGTACACACACACTCTGGCACTTTCCCTTCCCTCTCAGTCACTCACGCCCTCCTTCCCACTCACTCTTTCTCTTCCATCTCAAAACTCACCCCTCCCTGCCACTCACCCCATACCTTTCCTCTTAGTCGCTCAACCCATCCCTCCCACTCTCTACCACACAAGTTCTCTTTTCACCGGAGAGAAATGGGAACCCATCCAGCGCATCACCACAGAGGCTCCTGGGCAGGGCCAGTGTTAGCTTTGTTGCTGCCTTGTGTGAACAATTACTATGCTGGCCCTCTTCACCCTGGTTTTTTTTAACATTAATATGTATATTTTTTTCTAATCAGGGCCAGTGCAAGGATATTAGGTATCCTAAGTAAATCTTACAACTTTGTGCCCAGGCCTCCGCCCAACTCAGCCCTCTCCACACACAATTTAAAATTATGCATTTATAATACAAGATTTAACATGAAAAAAGACACTCAAAGTACAGTCTTTTTTTCAATTATTTCTTTATTGAATTGAAATCATATTTACAAAGAACCATGAAGTAAACAGGAATAGGACAATATACCAGTATATCTCCTGGTACAAATACAGAAGAGAAAAGAAAATCACATTTGTCAAATATAGTCCACATTAATTGGAGCCACCATTAATAAGGAAACAATGGTAGTTTCTCTCCCTATAACCAGTATCTAACATTATCAAGTGGATGTATCTAACAAAAAGGTTTCCAAATGCATTAGATCTACAAAAACAAACTTATTTCTCTGGTAGGTAACTATACACTTACATGGAGATTTTAAGTAGAACGAAGCACTTAGAGACAAAACACAATGTTTTAATTGAAGAAATGGCTTCCTCCTGATCTGTGTCTAGATACATCTGGAAAGACCTGTACTTTGTAACCACAAAATAAAGACTCCTTTTATTTAAAGTATTGCCTGAAGAACATTTCTTTATCTGCAGTTGTTATGACCGTTGGACACAGATGGCTGCAACCCCGTCTACTTACGTCTTATGCTGCCCTTCTCCCCTCTCCGGGCCTGCTCGCAGCAGGGGCTAGCCTCTACCGCCACATACCTCAAGGTTCCTCATGGCGGCCGGGACGCCACTGCCATGCAGGCTGACTCTGGGCCTTCCTAGGTGCATCTGCGCGCCTCTGGACCCTCCTTTGAAGACGCTATGGCGGGAACCTCAGAGGCATCCCTGATTGATGACATCACTTGATCAGGGTTCTTATGCACTGCCTTCGCCCCTTACTGGCTGACTTGGCAATGAGTTCCATTGCTTCTGAACTTGCTCCTGTCTCCTCGAACTTCATTGCTTCTGAACTTGCTCCTGTCTCCTCGGACTTGTGGTGGCTGTCTCTGATCTATCTTGGACTCTGGACTCTGATTCAGGTACCCACTCCTTGGAGGCCTGCTTGCGCTCCTATTGGAGACCTGGTCTCCTGGCTTCCCTCGCTCCTTGGGCTAGCCCTGCGCCTTCCAGAGGTCCTACCCACCGGCCTCCTTGCTCCTCGGGATGCCTCTAAGAACTGCCTCACTATGTTGGAGACTCATCTCCGTGCTTCCCCACTCCTCAGGACAGTGCCTACATTCTACACCAGAGACTGTGCTTCCCCGCTCCTCAGGGTAGTGCTTATGTTCCACATTGGTGTCTGTCTATGCTTCCCCGCACCGGGGCAATGCCTACGTTCTACACCAGAGACTGTCTATGCTTCCCTGCTCCTTGGAGCAGTGCCTACATTCCACACCGGTGATTGCCTGTGGGTCCCTCTCCTCGGGGCAGTGCCTTCATATTACATCTGTGACTGTTCTCACTTGTCCATGCTTCTCGGGGTGGTGTCTCCATTCCTTAACCAGATGTTTCATTGTGCACAGCCCTGCTCCTTGGGGTTGCTTACATCATTACCTGGAGACTTGACTCAGGCTTCCCCGCTCCGTGAGATAGTCTATTTCGTAGCATCAGTGCCTTCCTCGCTCCGCAGCTCCGCCCCTCGGGGCTGTCTCTGCAACACACCTCCTGAACTTCCTGCCTCAAACTCCCCGCTCCTCGGGCCTACCTAGCACTGCTCTCTTGGAGGTCTCTGCTCAGGTACTGCTCTCCAGCCCAACCTGTAAACTTTGGGGTCCCTCTGCACTGAGTCTTTCACCCCATTCCTTGGGACCTCCCCACAGATTTCTCTCCATAAGCTCCTGGTTCACCTGACCTTGCCTCCTGACGATGAGGACCTGTGGAGCTCCTCCCCACAGGTGGTAACAACCCTCACCTCGGGCCAAGGGTCCACAAAAGCCACAAATCCTAACAGCAGTCAGTGTAAAAGAAACAACAAAAGAAGCTCTAGTGGGGACATTATCATCAGAAGTCTACAAAAATAGAGAGAGATCTGGACTAGGGGCAGAGACCAAACATTCAAATCTCCTGTCTCACTGCCAGGTATGTAATAAGAGTTAGATATCAAAACATTTTTAATTGACAGGAATTGCACATTTTCAGCCACATATTTCTTAAAATATTCCTCCCCTGAGACCAGGCAAGAATAAGGAAAATTCAACAAAAAATGATTATTGGACCTAAGTTTGTTTTCAATGGACTCACAATTAGTATAAAGCAAAATCCTATCTTTAATTCCTGTGCTGGACATCGACTGCAAATTAGTAATAGAAATAGATTGAGCAGACATTGTTGACTCTAAGGAAAGAAACCTGGCATCCATTTCCTGTAATTTACTAACAGTATCCTTAGACAAAAGTCACACTGTGACAGTATTAGACAACTTGGAGTCTATACCTACAAACTTTCCAAATGTCTTTAAGAGATATCTCCCCAGATGCAGGCATCAGTTTTGAGTGCCCCATAACTCCTCCAAATGAGGCTTGCACTGGGGATGGGATAGGGATCATCTTCTTCCCATCATTTAACTGTGCCATATTAAAGTCAACTGAACAGTCAGTGCCTTCTAACTGAGATGAAATTGGCCCACAAAGCTGATCAGAAATAACCTCCTGTTGTAAAGTTGAGATACTTAGAATGGGAGGCAGAGACCTAACTTTGGGACTCGAGGAGGTATTCTCCAGTTCAGTACTCACATTCTCATGCAATGTTGAGCTGGAGATGATATGACGATCCATGGGCTCACTAATAAGAGCTGAGCTTGAGGCTTGAGGAGGGCAGAAAATCTTCCCCTTCCTCTTTCTTCCCATTCTTAGCTGAAATGAGGGTTATAAAAATCAACATAAGCCTCCTTATTTAGGCCCCCGAAGCAAGGATGACATCAGCATTGGGGAACCAATGTTCTTGTGCACTTCTCTCCAGACGTCTGGCAAGCAGTAGGGCAGACAGCTCACTCCTCGCCACAGGTTGCCTCCTTATGTAGGCTCCTGACACAAATATGATGTCAGCATTGAGCGGCCGATGTTCCGGTGTGCTTCTCTCCCGAGGTCCATCAAGCATTAGGGCAGACAGCTCCAAAGTAAAGACTTTTGAAGTAAAAATATCACAACAACATGTATACTATATTTTCATGCACTGCTGTGGTGTCAATCGGAAAACCCTGCATAAAAGCCAAAAATACACTTGTAACATATGGTATTAGGACTATTATAAAAACATATTGGGTGTGGGCTTGGTCTTCAGACAGCCATGAGTAAACTAAAATACAATTACAATATAATAAACTTCCCATTCCAAAACAACACTAACTTCCAGCCATCAAACAGTGACAACCCTACCTATGAAAAGGCAGCACTACAAATATTACACCGGGTCCTAAGACACCAATAAACCTACTGATAGGAAAACAGAACAAACTAGGCTGCTATAGATCCTTACACAGAAACTACAAGCTAGCAGTCACCTCAGTCACACATGCAGAACCCAGACAGACCCTCACTACATACAGAATAAAGAGACCATAAATAGAATCATGTAGACAAAAATTGAACTGGAAATTGCAACAAGTACATACAAAGTGCACCAATGGAAAAATAGAAACATCCCCATTCCTCAGAAAACATCAAGCAATAAAAATCATGAAATCTAAAGATGACACTGCAGCTGAACCAGCAGGAGAGGCCAGATGCTCTTGCTCTTCCTCCTCAGACTAGATGGTAGCTGTGAATAGAGAAAAAAGTGAGGGGTAAGCCATCAGCTGATGTGCATTTGGGTTCAAAGTACACCATATAAACTGCAGGAGTGCATTGCATTTATGGGAGAGTTAGAGCAATGGGATATGATCCTAGCTGTAAAACAGTCATCTGCTATTGGGGTTTTAAGACTATATATACTGTAGATTCCCTCAGAAGCAGCTTTTATACAGTGGCTTTTTACAGCGTGGAACCTACCTAGCAATTACCCCAGTGGCTACGTGGTATGTTTTGCAGTGTGCCTTAGATTGCAACCCATAAAAAAAAAACAAAAAACCAATAAGGAACCACAAATGCATCGCTTAACCTTTGTATATAAAGAATGTTATGATATATAACCTCATATACAACCTCACTTTGAACGAGTGTTGTATTCGGGGTTATATAACTTTGTATATTACCAGTGTACATAATGAATGATTCTCTAAACCCTGCACATAACCCATCCCTATGTTTTACCCTCCCTTCACCCCCCCCCCCGTCACTCCTATTTTGAATCCCCCCTTCTTCAATTTATCTGGTTATTGTTCTGTTACTGAGTTCTTTTACCTACTGTTCTTTGTAAAGGCCATGCCTATATATACTTTGGTTGTAAGTTACATGTGAACCGATACGATGTGCAAACGGTTGTCGGTATATAAAATCATTTAAATAAAAAAAAAATAAATAAATAAATGGCCATGATGCTACCACAAGGCAAAGGGTCTTTGTTGGAAGGCAGACATGGAGATTCCCTGTTAGCAGTATTTTGAATAAGTTTCTGCACCCTACTCTATTTCTATAGTTTGTCCTTGGGTGCATAAAAAGTAGCATTTGACATGGCAGGCCATGACACTGGGGTTGTGCTATGTCCACCATACTGCTGCATACCTATATATATTTTATAAGGAAAAAGCTTTAGTAAATGAGAGATATTGCCATCTATTGACAGAGATAGCATATTCTTGAGTGGCAAGGTAATAGGGGGACCTATGATGGAAGCAGCAAATAGTCTATGTGAACATCTTCATGATGGTGTTTAAGGAACTTACCTCTAGCCTCCTGACTGCCATGCAACCAGTTAACCTTCAAGTAGCACTGCTTCTACACCTTCTTCTTGAGGTCCTCAGTCTAAATAGATGAGAAGTTGGAATAAAATGCTCTTAGCTGAATGATGCAGGTTCTGTGATCTCAATGGCATGTTTTCATATAAATATATATCTCTCTCTCTTTCTCTCTCTCCCCTCTCTCTCTCTCTATATATATTTTTTTTTAAATTAATTAATTATGTATTTATTTAGAATTTTTTTTATACCGACATTCTTGATAAAAATATCAAATCATATCGGTTTCCAATGAAACAGAACAATCACAGTTGTGGCATTACATAGAACAAGTCGTCAAAAACATTGAATAACAGGTGAATATGAGTAAGATTATAAGTAATTAAAAGTAAGCAATTCAAATAAACCATTATAACTATTATAACTGACAGTTAGTTATAAATAAAAATAAAAATAAAACATGTTGTCTAGAGACAAATAACAATTAACAAGTATGATGGAGCAGCATAGGCAGTGATGAGCAGTGGTACATAGATTAAGTTGTCTAATATATGTTGCTATGAGAAGGCAGGGACGAAAGGGCGTGGCGGGACCAGGGGAATAGGGTAGTCATGAGGAGGGAGAGGTTATGAATCTCAGGCTGGCAGATGGGTTGAGAAGAACCGGCTGGCATATGGGGAATAGGAAGAGCGAGGAGGGGGGAGGGATGAGTGGCATTACATCAAGGTCGGGGTATGCTAGAGAAGTTGAGTCTGTCTGTGTTTCAGTTAAGACCATTGCGTTTCAGTTAAGTCCATTGATGATTTAACCAGTATCTACCCTAATGTCCTGTTATATCTTTTGGCCAGTGTCTGAATGCTCTCGAGCTTCCGGGATGGCTTGTCTGAAGAGCCAAGTTTCTAATGTTTGAAGACAGGGTTCTAGTCTCAGCTCCAGAGGAAGCGAGTTCCACAAGGTGGGCCCGGCTGTAGAAATGCTGCGTTTACTTAGAGTGGTTTTGATTCGGGGTGCGTAAAGAGATCCTTTATAGGCATTTCTGATTGGTCTGGTGGATGAGTGAATGCGTAGTTGCGAGCTTAGCTTGAGGTGAGCAATACCGTGAATGTCTTTGTGAATCATCATCAGTATTTTGAAGGCGATCCTGGATTTTAAAGGGAGCCAGTGAAGGTCTTGTAGTATGGGTGTAATGTGGGTTCTTTTGTTTGAGTTAGTGAGTAGTCTAGCCGCGGCATTCTGTACCATCTGTAAGGGTTTAATAGTTGTTGCAGGGAGACCTAGGAGAAGAGAATTGCAATAGTCTAATTTTGTAAGGATGAGAGACTGGACTATTAGTCGGAAGTCGCTAAAATGAAGGAGAGGTTTCAGGTTATATATATATATATATATATATATAGATATATATATATATATATATATAGATAGATATATATATAGAGAGAGTTATATAGATATATATATATATATATAGATATATATATATATATATATATATATATATATATAAAACCCTATATATATATATATATTTCAGGTTATATATATATATATATATATATATATATATATATGAAAATTAGTTTCTTACCTGCTAATTTTCATTCCTGTAGTACCATGGATCAGCCCAGACTGCTGGGTTATGCCTCCCTTCCAGCAGATGGAGACAGAGAAAAACTTGAAGGGCACCCGTGAAAGTATGGTGTGCCACCTGCAGCCCCCTTCAGTATAAACAGTATCAAAGCAGAAAATAGAACTGGTAACAGGAATCCAAAATTTAAATGGCTAAACCAAATGCAAGAAATCAACTATACACAATAATTGGAGCACCTACAAAACTTCAGCCAATCTTCAGCCTGCTATATAACTGGACAATAAAAGAGGAAGAAACACTGTCAAGTGGATCCACAACTGGGCGGGTATCTGAGCTGATCTGTGGTACTACAGAAAAGAATATTAGCAGGTAAGAACCAATTTTCCTTTCCCTGTATGTACCCGGATCAGCCCAGACTGCTGGGATATACCCAAGCTGCCTTAAAACGGGTGGGATCTGGAAAGCCCTGCTTGAAGTACACCGCTACCAAAACTCTTGGAATCTGGAGCCCAAACATCCAAGCGGTAATGCCAAGCAAAAGTAAGCAAAGATTTCCAAGTCGCCACCCTACAGATTTCCTGGGGTGAAATCAAATGACTTTCTGCCCATGACGCAGCCTGAGAAAGAAGCAAATGAGCTTTTAGACATTCTGGAACTACTCGCCCGTGACATTGGTACGCTGAGACAATAGCCTACTTCAGCCACTGGGCTGTAGTAGTTTTGGAAGCTTTAAGTCCTTTCTTGGGACCACTCCACAAAACAAAGAGATGATCTGGCAGGCAAAAGTCATTAGTGACCTTCAAGTAACACAGCAGTGTCCGCCTGACATCCAAACAATTCAGTTCCCATGCATGTGGAGAACTTTGATCCAAATCCGGAAAAGCAGGCAACTAAATGGACTGGTTCACGAGAAAAAGTTGATACAACCTTAGGAAGAAAGGATGGTACTGTTCTCAGAGAAATGCCAGAGTGGGAGAACTGAAGAAAAGGTTCGCAACAAGACTGACGAGGCAGTGAAAATCTTCGCACAGGCGGGGTTGGAATTACAGTTGCCCACTACTCATCCAACAAGACAGAGCCTGAATCTCAGAAACTCTCTGAGCCGAGCAGATAGCCACCAAAAACACCATTTTGAATGTAAGATCCTTCAGAGTAACGCCCCGGAGTGGTTCAAATGGAGGTGCACAGAACGTCCAAAGGACCACATTTAAACCCCAGGATGGGCAAACAGCCCGATATAGTGGATTCAAGTACTTAGCACCTCGAAGGAAATGTACCACATCTGGATGGACTGAGGAAACAGCAAGGAAGGCTGCCTAACAAAGCCGTGAGGCGACAGTACAGAATAAGCAGCCAAATGTCCGATCTGGATTTCTTTATTGAATAGAGACAAAATTGTGCTAACAAGCCCGACTCTGGCCGAGTTTCGCCCTCTTTCAATAGGGCTGCATCAGGGGCTACAACATACAATAAATAGCATAAAATGATACATAAATAAAATAAAAAAAATATAAAAACGAGGGGGCGTGGTTTCGCGTGGACCAAGATGGCTGCATGAGCTTAGAGCTCCCGGACATTGAAACGGAATTGATTCAAACAACTTAACAGGGCGGTTTGATTCAAACCGCTCAGCAGGTCAATAACTATGGTTACATAGGGAGGTGTGCATCTCTAGTTATTTACAGGGGGGGGGAAGTCTGTACATGGGAGGCAGAGTGGGGCTTATTGAGGTATGCAGGCATATCTAGAGGATAATTGGGATTGTGACGTTTCTCTTTTGTTGTGAGGTTGGGGTGGGTATGAGGAGGGGGAGTGGGGGGTTAGGTTTGAGGGCTGAAAGGCTTTTTGGAATAGCCAGGTTTTTTGATTTTTTTTGAAAGACTGGGTGGACGTCTCCAGTCTCAGTTGTTCAGGGAGTGTGTTTCACAGAGATGGGCAGGCTATTGATATGGCGCATTCTCTGGTTGCGGTTAGGTGTGCTTGTTTTGTGGAGGGTATGTTTAGCAGGCCTGTTAGGGATCTGGCTGCTGCATTTTGGAGTAGTTGCAGGGGTTTAAGGGTGGATGAGGAAAGTCCAAGTAGTAGTGAGTTGCAGTAATCCAGTTTGGAGAAAAGGAGGTATTGAAGTACTCTTCTGTAGTTTTGGTTGAAGAGGAGGGGTTTGATTTTCTTGAGGACTTGTAGCTTGAAGTAGCCGTCATTTATTGTTAGGGATGTGAATCGTTTTAGGACGATTACAATTATCGTCCGATAATTTTAATATCGTCTTAAACCGTTATGGAACACAATACAATAGAGATTCTAACGATTTATCGTTATAAATCGTTAGAATCGTGAGCCGGCACACTAAAACCCCCTAAAACCCACCCCCGACCCTTTAAATTAATCCCCCACCCTCCCGAACCCCCCCCCCAATGACTTAAATAACCTGCGGGTCCAGCGGCGGTCCGGAAGGGCAGCGGTCCGGAATGGGCTCCTGCTACTGAATCTTGTTGTCTTCAGCCGGCGCCATTTTCCAAAATGGCGCCGAAAAATGGCGGCGGCCATAGACGAACACGATTGGACGGCAGGAGGTCCTTCCGGACCCCCGCTGGACTTTTGGCAAGTCTTGTGGGGGTCAGGAGGGCCCCCCCAAGCTGGCCAAAAGTTCCTGGAGGTCCAGCGGGGGTCAGGGAGCGATTTCCCGCCGCGAATCGTTTTCGTACGGAAATGGCGCCGGCAGGAGATTGACTGCAGGAGGTCATTCAGCGAGGGTTCCGGCGCCTCGCTGAACGACCTCCTGCAGTCGATCTCCTGCCGGCGCCATTTTCCGTACGAAAACGATTCGCGGCGGGAAATCGCTCCCTGACCCCCGCTGGACCTCCAGGAACTTTGGCCAGCTTGGGGGGGGCCTCCTGACCCCCACAAGACTTGCCAAAAGTCCAGCGGGGGTCCGGAAGGACCTCCTGCCGTCCCATCGTGTTCGTCTATGGCCGCCGCCATTTTTCGGCGCCATTTTGGAAAATGGCGCCGGCTGAAGACAACAAGATTCAGTAGCAGGAGCCCGTTCCGGACCGCTGCCGTTCCGGACCGCTGCTGGACCCGCAGGTTATTTAAGTCATTGGGTGGGGTTCGGGAGGGTGGGGGATTTAATTTAAAGGGTCGGGGGTGGGTTTTAGGGGGTTTTAATGTGCCGGTTTTGCGATTTTACGTTTTTTTGATTTTTCACGATTTTTCCACGATTTTTCACGATATTTTCCCCCCCCCAAACGGCAACAATACGATTCCCTCCCCCTCCCAGCCGAAATCGATCGTTAAGACGATCGAGGACATGATTCACATCCCTATTTATTGTGGCAGTGATGTGTTGGTGGATTTTCTTTGAGTAGTATTCTCTTTTGGCTTTGTTGGTGTCTGACCTGTATATATGGAGCAATGTTTTGTATCTGTCGAGGTGGAGAGCAGTAGGATGTCTTTGCCATCTTTTCTCTGCTTGTCTGAGACGTCGTTTGGTGATTATTACTTCTAATGTGTACCAAGGGGTTTTATGTGGGTTGTCTGTATTGATAATTTTGGAGATAATCGGGAATTTGGATTTGTCTATTTCTGCGTTGATGGAGATCCATGAGTCGATGGCGGTGTTCGCATCATTGAGGTTGAGGGCGGTCAGGGCATTGGGAAGTGTTTCTATCAGCTCTTCGCTGGGGCATGGTTTGTGGAATTCATTGTATTTTTTGGATTTGTTAGTTTCAGCTTGGAAGGTTTTCAGATGAAGTGTAGTCTATATTAGTTTGTGGTCTGACCATGGAATGCTGGTTGTCATAGGTGGTTTGATTGTGGATGTAGCTTTGTCATTGATGAAAATGAGGTCAAGTGTGTGGCCTGATCTCTGGGTAATTGAGTTGATGATTTGTTTGAAGCCCATTGCGGACATGGTGTTGAGAAGGAGGGTACATGTGTGTGTGTGTGGGGGGGGTGTTGATGTGGAGGTTGAAGTCTCCAAGGATGATTGCGGGTATGTCAGTGTTGATTTGGGAGGATATGGTTTCAATGAGGTTGGATAGATTGTGATCTAGGCATTTTGGTGGGGAGTATAATAGCAGAATTTGGAGGTTTCTTGACTTGAAGAGGCATACCTCTAGGGAGGTGATGGTGATGGTGTGAAGTGTGAGTATGAGGTTTTTTTTTGGGCCAGGAGGAGTACGCCACCTCCTTTTTTCTTTTGATCTGGGTAGGGAGAAGATGTCATAGTTTGAGCAAGGGAGTTGATTTATTAATGCTGTGTCAGATTTTTTGAGCCAGGGTTCGACAACGCATAGGAGATCAGGGAGGTTGTCTGTAAGGAGGTCATGTATGATGGGGATTTTTTTGGAGATGAACTGGGCGTTTACTAGGAAGAGGGTTAATATTGAGATGGTTGGTATGAGGGCGTCAGTGATTGTGGGAATTGTTGTGAGGTGTCATCGGCGATGAAGGTGGTTGTGTTTTTTGAGTGGGGTGCAGTTGCATTTCGGATGAGGGGGATTGAGGTGGGGCTGCATGGTATGCTGGTACGGTGAGGGATTGGGGCCTTATGTAGAAGTCCACTGGTGGCTTTGTGGGTTGGAAATGGTGTGGAGGTGTAAGGAGTTTGGGCGTGGGAGAATCAAGGGTTGGTGGGAAGAGGGCTGCGTGGGGGTATGAATGTTGGGTAGAGTAGCTGATGAGCTTCGTACTTGGCCGGCATGGGAGTAGACTTGATAGGGATGGTTGGGTGGGGGTTATGAATGTTAGAATCAATTGTGTGAATTGTCTTTCTGGGGGGGTAGGTGGCCAAGGGGAGCGGCACAAAGGGGCGCATTAAGGGGCAAGCACCTTGGTCGCACTCCTTAGGCGCGTGACGCCTGGTAAAGTGTCGGTCTTTCTAGGGCCGTCTTGTCCCTGCCCTTTGTCGACATGGTGGAGGCAGTCCTCGGGGGCAGTCTCTGGTGTCTATCGCAGCATTGGTCACTCGCGGCATCGGTTGTTGGTGGCGGCTTCAGACCGCGATGGGTTTACGCCGGCCGTGTGGAGTGTCGGTGGGCCTCGGAGGGGGGTAGGCCCCGGTGGTCGGAGGCCTCTGACCAGGCCTTGGATGGTGCAGGCAGGTAGGAGACTTGCCTGGGAGGGCGTCGGACCTTTGTAGGGCCATAGAACCAAGCACTTGCAAGTAGTCCCAGGGCTTGGGAAGTGGTAGAGACAAGAGCCACAGAACCTGAAACATGAGCTTGTCTATCCTTTCCTGTATAAGAAAGACTTTCCCGATCTGCTTTTATCAAACCTAGCCCCCAAAATATCCAGAACTTGAGCAGGGGACAACTGGAACTTGGCTGAATTGATTATCCATGCCAGGGATTGAAGAGTCTGCACCACCTTGGCAACTGCCACCACGCATAGCTCCTCTGACTTCACTCAGATGAGGCAATCAAACAAGTAGGGATGGACCAGAATCCCCTCTCATCAGAGAGCTGCTGCCACAACCACCATCAACTTGGTAAAGGTGTGCGGGGCAGTAGCTAGACCGAAGGGAAGGGCCTGAAATTGGTAATGCTTGCCAAGGATCATGAACCGAAGATACCGCTGATGATCCCCCTGATTATAGATAATCGGCTAAACTTAAAATCATTTATTAACAAAACAACTAAAGACTGTTTTCATAAACTACATGTCCTAAAAAGAATAAAACCACTCTTTCACTTTCATGATTACAGAAGAGTTCTACAAGCAATAATCTTCTCTAAGATAGACTACTGTTACTCTATCTTATTAGGTCTCCTCTAATGTCACACTAAACCTCTTCAGATGGTCCAAAACACGGCAGCCAGAATACTGACAAACACGAGACTCTTTGTCAGTCTCGTGTTTGTCAGTATTCTGACAAACACAAACTGACAAACATCCTCAGACTGACATCCTCAAAGACATCCACAAAGACTGACAAACACAAACTGACAAACATCCTCAAAGACTTACATTAGTTGCCAATTCACTACAGAATCATATATAAGTCCATCACCACCATCTACAAAGCTATCCATTGCCTTGCTCCCCTCAACTTTCAAATACCACTCAGAAAACATTCCTCCTCCAGACCCATCAGAGAGGCTTACAGAGAATCTCTACATGTACCACACTCCAAAACCTCCCAACATATAACCCTGAGAGACCGGGCCTTCTCCACAGCAGGACCACCGCTATGGCACTCCATCCCACCGGAATTGCAACAGGAACCTTGCCTTCTAACTTTCAGAAAAAGGCTCAAAATGTGGTTGTTTAAGCAAGCCTTTCCGGACCCTAACTAAACCATAATTCTCCAACAATCACAGTCAGACATTACTAGACCAGTGTAACTTACTGCTCTCTCTGTTAAATTCCTATTGCCTTTTTCTTCTGCTCCCAGTTTTGAACATCCCTGTTTTATTGTAATTTCAGTGTTGCTCCGCACCTGTTAAAGTTTTTATTGTATCTTCATTTTTTCACCCCCTGTTAAATGTAAACTAGAATGATACGATCCATATCGCGAATGCCGGAATAGAAAATAACTAAATAAATAAATAAATAGATAGATAAATAGATAAATAAATAAATAAATAATGCTTAGAACCCAGTGGTCCGATGTGATTTTGACCCATTCCTCATAAAAAAGGGACAGCTGTCCCCCGACGATGGGAATAGGGGAGTGGATCAGCACTATCTCATTGGGATGATTTGGCTCCTGTCGCACCCGGGGTACTGCCATCGTGGACGGGTCTATGGCCGCAAAAGGAATGGGACCAAGTCTGAGATCTCCCGGACGTCTGCCTTTGGCTAAAAGGTGCCAGCTAAGACTGACGAAAATGGCGCTGACCTAGAAAACGCAAATGAGAGGAACCGAAACCCCTGGACAATTTTGGCCTATCCTCTGGGAGCTTGTACACCTTATTGTCTCCCAAAGACTTAATAAGCCACTCCAAATCATCCCCAAAAATAGAATTTTCCCATAAACAGATGTGCCCCCAGTTGCGATTTGGAGGAAACATCAGCCGACCAAATTACGGAGCCATAAAAGCCTGTGAACTGACACTGCTGAAGCCATCATGTGCGAAGAAGTACACAGATGATCATACAAGGCCCCATAAGCCACTGCCGCTTCCAGATGATCTGGTTGTTCCGTATCCTCCGGTGAAAGCTCTCGGGCACTCAGGAGCTGTTGTACCCACCTGAAACTCACCCGCTGCATTAAACTGCATCAAACTGCTGCAAACAGCCACTCGAACCCCGAGAGCCAACACTTTGAAGATCTGTTTAAGGAGAACCTCAAGCTTATGATCCTAGCGGACCTTAAGGGCAGCCGCCCCAACCACCAGAATAGTCAAACACTTCATGACTGTGGATACTGCCGCATCAACCTTAAGGAGATTGAGAGAGTCCTCCGGAAGCGGGTATAATTTGACCATAGCGCAGCCCACACGAAGGCTAGCTTCCGGAGTATCCCACTCCCGAAACATAACCTGAAGCAGCATAGGATGAAAAACATCCTAACAGGGGGATGAAGACCAGACAGCACCAAATCTACCATGTTCTGATCCTGAAGCGTTTCCACGGCTGGTATACCCAATTCCGCAAGGACATGCGGGATCATGGGTTCCAATTCATCTCTTCTGAAAAGCATAAGGACTCGAGGATCATCCCCTTCCACCTGCACTACATGCTCGGACTCTTCATCCACATCTGCCTGAAGCAGATCTCCCAGCGCAACTGTCCCCTGGGTCCTGGAACTGGATCTTTCCCGGACCACCTGAATTCGGGAAATCTCCGGAAGATCTGGCCTAGGAACCTTCATGGGAGGAGAGGACCCAGCCCCAGGCTGATTCGGAGGAGTGTCCAGATCCCCCATAGGCATAAGGCTAGCCAAATATGCCTTATGCATAAGCAATATGTAATCAGGCGAAAATGGAGGCTGGCCCTTTAAACTTTCCTGCGGAGGAGGTCTAAAGGACATAGGGGGGGGTGGGAAAAAGTCCTGGGGAGACCCAGGGCATAAATCATGTGGAAAAAGCTGGGGAGGTAAATCCCCTCTCCCTGCTGAGCTATCTGCATTGGCATCCACTGCCCCCAAAATGGCCGCCATTCCCACAATCTGTGGGAGCATGGCAGGCCAAGTACCAGGAGGCATGATATGGTTGCCCGCACCATGGGACCGATCAGCCTGCTTCCCCCTTCGTCCTGTCACGGAAGCCGACGGACCTATCCTCCGGGAAGACACCAAGAGGTTGCCCTGGAGAGCTGGATCGCCGGCTCCCCGCAGGCAGAGCACACTGAGGGAGAGGAAGATGCTGAGATAAAAAATCGGAGCCCAGGAGGCCAAGGAAGCAGGGCCACTGCAAAAACAGCTGATTTCTTTTTTTTTTTATCCCATACGCGACATGCAGGCCTCACTACAGCACAAACTGCGACCCGCGGTTGTCTCTGGGCCAGGGGGGGATGGACCAGCCCACCGGTAAATCCCCCACAGTCACTCACCAGCTGTTCCTGCTCCTGAGTTGTAGGAGTGTGAGGAGCTCCCTGGCTAGCCTGCCACTGAGGAGAAAACGAAATGTCTCCTTGTGAGGCATTAAAACTTTGTTTTAACCAACAAATAAGGATTCCTGACTAAGAACAAACTTTTTTTTTTCAATCAACCAGGACTGCAGGTTGATTGCCACCTTCATCTGCTAGAGACAGAGAAATACTGAAGGGGGCTGCAGGTGGCACACTGTACTTAGAGGGGTGCCCTTCAAGTTTTTCTCTGTCTCCATCTGCTGGAAGGGAAGCATAACCCAGCAGTCTGGGCTGATCCAGGTATGTACAGGGAAATATCCACCTTATAAATGGGCTCTGACCGACGGCCCGCAAATGCGCAGTAGAGAGCAGCTCTACTGCACATGCGCGGGTGGGAGAGCACGTCGGTCAGAGCGGAGCTAAGATGGCGCTGGGAGGAGCAGCAGTGGCAGATCGGCGGCGATGATATCAGGAGGAACAGCGGCGGTATGCGAATGTCAGGTGGGCCGAGCTACAATAGGTGGGAGGAGCGGCGGCAGCAATATCGGGAGGAAATGTGGCGGCGGTGGCATGGAGCAGCTGAGGTGCGCGCTGGGGAGGGATTCCTGGAGACCTCCCGTCTCCATGAGCAGGCCACGCTGAAGAGCATAAGAAGGAGAGGGAAGGGGGTGGGGATTGAGAGTGAGGTAGGGGATTGAGAGTGGGTGGGGAATGACTGAGGGAGTGGGAGGAAGAATGAGGGGGGAGGTGAGAGTGAGAATGAGGGGTAGGTGAGAGTGAGGGGAGGGAGGGGGAGATGAGAGTGAGGGGGAGGAAAGAGTGAGGGAAGGGGAGGGAGAATGAGGGGGGGAGAATGAGAGGGGGTGGTGAGAGTGAGGAAGGGGAGGTAGTGGGAGAGAGAATGATGGGGGAGGTGAGAATGAGGGAAGGGGGGAGGTGAGAGTGAGGGAAGGGAGTTTGAGTGGGGGCAGGGGAGGGAAGGGGGGGTGAGTGACCGAGGGAGAGGAGGATGAGTGACTGAGGTGAATGAGCGAGGGGAAGGGGGAGTGATGGAAAAGAAGTGTAGACGGGTGCAGTGTCCGAAAACGGACCAAATTTTTTTTTAATGTAGCCCGTTTTAACAGGCTTAACGGCTATATATATATATATCGTAAATCCTGTAGAAATTAGTGTTTGAAGGACCTGCACTAATAAAGCCTATCAACATGTTCTATAGGATGAATCAGTATCGAGGTCTAAGTTAATATATTTGGTATTTTTTAAGAGTCCCATGCAATTGGCTATAAACAGTATGCAGAAGAAACTGATTAAATCTAGTATTGAAAGAGGTTTTACTTGCAAGGGACTCTTAAAAAAATACCCCAAAATTATTTTAACTTGGCCTTAGATCCTGATTTCAACTTATAGAACAGTAATGAATCTGCCTCTTTCCCTGATAGTTTAAAAAAATCTGCCATTTTACCCATTCAAAAAAATAAAGCTAAAGATCCATCAGATCTCAACAACCTTAGACCTATAGCTTTAATACCATCCTTAGCAAAGTTAATAGAATCTGTGGTCCTACACCAGCTTTCCAACTTTTTAGCTGATTATGACATTTTATATCCAGGCCAGCATGGTTTTTGGAAAGGCCATTCCACGGAAACACTCTTACTCTCTTGTTTTGACACCATATTTTGTGGCTGCGATGCCAATACAAATTGTATCCTTATTTCTTTGGATATATCAGCTGTATTTGACACCTTGGACCATCATATTCTCCTATCAGGCTTAAAAACCCTAGGTATTAAGGCAGGGGTCAGGAACCTATGGCTCAGGAGCCAGATATGGCTCTTTTGATGGCTGTATCTGGCTCGCAGACAAATCTTTAATAAAAAAGTAAAAATCTAACAAAATCCCCCACCCTCCTGACCCCCCCAAGACCTGCCAAAAGTCCCTGGTGGTCCAGCGGGGGTCCAGGAGCAGTACAGGAGCGATCTCCTGGACTTGGGCTGTCGGCTGCCAGTAGTCAAAATGGCGCCAATGGCCCTTTGCCCTTACTATGTCACAGGGGCTACCGCCGCCATTGGTCAACCCCAGTGACATAGTGAGGGTAAAGGGCCGTCGGAGCCATTTTGACTACTGGCAGCCGACAACCCAAGTCCAGGAGATCGCTCCCAGACCCCCATTGGACCACTAGGGACTTTTGGCAGGTCTTGGGGGGGGGTCAGGAAGGTGGGGGTTGTAGTAAATTAATTTTGGAGGTCTTGGGGGGGGCGTCAGGAGGGTGGGGGGTTGTAGTAAATTAATTTTGGAGGTCTTGGGGGGTGTCAGGAGGGTGGGGGGGTTTGTTAGATTTTTACTTTTTTATTAAAGATTTCTCTGTGAGCCCTGGACCTCCGCTGGATCACCAGGGACTTTTGGCAGGTCTTGGGGGGGGGGGGGGGTAGGAGGATGGGGGGTTGTAGTAAATTAATTTGGCAGGTCTTGGGGGTGTCAGGAGAGTAGGGGGTTGTAGTAAATTAATTTGGTAGGTCTTGGGGGAGTCAGGAGGGTGGGGGGGTTGTAGTTAGTATGGCTCTCACGGAATTACATTTTAAAATATGTGGCGTTCATGGCTCTCTCAACCAAAAAGGTTCCCGACCCCTGTATTAAGGCATCTGTCTTCAATTGGTTTCAGTCCTATCTATCTAATCGACGAAAACAAATTCATGTTCTCAATCAATCTTCAGACACATATACAATTTCTACTGGCCAACCCCAAGGTTCTTCATTATCGCCCATTCTTTTCAATATCTACCTTCTTCCGCTATGGCATATTCTTGTCACTCTCAATATTCAATTTCAAATTTATGCAGATGATATTCAACTCTCAACTCTTGGTTCCCTATAATTCCTCTTGGTCAGATACCCTATCTACAATAACCTTATATCTAAATACAATCAAAAACTGGCTTGTACACAACCAGCTAAAATTACATCTGGCAAAAACAGAGTTAACATACTTAACTTCTATTTCCAGTACTACTATAGGCCCTCCTTCGCATCTTCATTTTAATGGGATTTCGATCCCTATCGGTATTCATGCTACCAGCCTAGGGGTTTTGATAAACCCCTATTTTTCCATGGCCAATGTAAGGAATCAGGTAGGCGAGAATAAGGTAAAAGTAAAATAATATGTTTATTGATATACAACCTTAACAGTTCTAAGTATTAAAAGGTACAGTTCTAAGTAGTAAAAGGTATACAGTTCTAAGCATGTACAGTTCTTAAGCATTATTGCTAAGCATATTCATCTGTATCCGTGCACAATATTTCGGCCAATACTCACAACACTCTTTTCATTAGCCTGCCTCAGAGAGAGAGCCCACCACAGGCAAAAGGGACCCTGTCACTTTGTATGTCTACAAAGGACACACAGCACTTTGCATACCAGCAAAGTGAAAGTATGTTTCTTGCTCTCCCCGTTTTGCAGCCATAGCTGTTAGTCCTTTATAGCCCAATGTCAACAAGTGTGCGTGCAGGATAGGATTACTCACTATCCCTGCCAGCAGTTCCAGTCTAAACAATACTCAAGGATAGATAGTCAGGTCATCTCTACTCCAGGCCGAATGTCAGTGCTGCAGCTGATTCTGCAATATCCCTTACACCCAGCATATTTCCACCATTACTAAAAAGTCTTTCTACAAGTTGCAACTTTTAAAAAGACTTCAACCTCTGCTGTTCTTTCACGATTTTCATACAGTTTTGCAATCACTAGTGTTCTCATGACTGGACCATTGTAATTCGCTATACTTGGGATTTCCTGATTCCATGATCACCCTTTGCAATTAATTAAAAACTCGGCTGCACACATTCTCTCAGGTACATCTCGCAGATCCCATATCACCCCAGTTTTATCGTCACTTCATTGGTTGCCTATTAAATTCAAAGTCCAATACAAGGTCTTGTCCATTATCCACACTCTTATCCATAATGCTTCTTCATCGTGGCTTTGTTCTTCACTACGTATATACAAATCAGCGAGACAGCTAAGATCCTTCTCAAAAAACCTCTTGGATATACCATCCTTCAGACTTGCCAGATTACAAATAATGCGTAATAGAGCCTTCTCTGTAGCGGGCCCTATCCTGTGGAATTCATTGCCAGACTTTCTCCATCTTATACCATCTAAACAACAATTTAAGACATCATTAAAAACACATTTATTTCAGAAAGCTTTTAATTTCCCTGCTAGGACTGGTTCTTAAGTATTACTGTGTCTCCCTTCCTGACTTCTTCACCTACTGGCACTTTTCTGTATTTATTTTGTAACAGAGTTGTGTTTTGTGTTATTTTTGTTTTATCCCTATGTTTTATGTTTTTTATTATTTTACACAGATTATGTATGTTTTAACATTGTGAAGCATTTCGATTAATTTTCAATTGTAAAAGCGGTATACAAACACTTTTAAATAAAAAACAAATAAATAAATAAATAAATACATATTGGACTATATGAATGACAGTCCTACAAGCACTGATATCTTAAGGATAGTGGGCCAGATTTTAAAAGGGTTATGTGCATAAGGTACGCACGTAACCCTTCTAAAACGGCCCTGCGCACCGAGCCTATATTGCATAGGCTTCTGGCTCGTGCAAAGCCCTGGGATGCGCATAAGTCCCGGGGCTTTCTTGGGGTGGGTGTGTCGGGGGCGTGACGCGGTCAGCGGGTCATCCAGGGGTAGTGCCACGGGCGTGGTTTCGGCCCGGGGGCGTTCCGGGGCGTGGCTGCGGCCTCCGGACCAGCCCCTGGACCAGAACATGGCACGTGTCAGCCAGCCCGGCGTGCGCAAAGTTACGGCTGCCTCTAGCAGGCGTAACTTATGCGATAGAGGTAGGGGGGTTAGATAGGGCCGGGGGGGGGGGGGGTTAGGTAGGGGAAGGGAGGGGAAGGTGGGGGGAGGCGGAAGGAAAGTTCCCTCTGAGGCCACTCTGATTTTGGAGCGGCCTCAGAGGGAACGGGCAGCGCGTGCAGGGCTCAGCCTGCGCAAGTTGCACAAATGTGCACCCCCTTGCACGCGCCGACCCTGCAAACAAAAGTATGCACGCATGCTGTGTTTTAAAATGTACCCCTACATATATATATATATATATAATATTTATATATGAAGATACATTTTTCTTTCCCAAAACGTTTATTTTGTCAAATGTATTGCACATCCATATAATTAAAATCACATCATATTGTATCCCAAATACATCATTTTATCTACTGAATTCCATGGATCAATTCTAGTATCCCTAAATCGTGATAAAAACCAAAGAGGTTCTTACACACCCACTCTTCACCACAATGTTCGTATCTTCCCAACCCGTTGTATCTTCAAAGGTAACCACCTTCCTTTTTTTTTTCTGTTTTTCTTTCCTCAACAGCCATAGCTGTACCTTAAGTTTTCACAGGTAAACACCCCACAATCTCTTGGTATTCATCGATTAACCCCAACACAGAGGCCTCAATGTTTCACCTTCTGCTTGGCTTGATAAGGGGGAAGCTAAATTCACTTGTAGCTTCAAAAATAAAAAACATAGTACATCATCATGAATTCTTTTACAATACCCACTCCTTAAACATCTTCATGTTTCAACAACTTATATAAAATTATTTTCCAAAACTTACATTATCTTAAAATCTTTCATGGATACAAGTACTCACTAACACGTTTTGAAGATTCTTGTCTTGTGTTCTCAAATTAGTAGGTCTCTGCTTATAACAGATTCAAAAATGTCACCAAGGTATTATAAATTACCATTTCCCACACGTTTTCATCTTAACAAAGAAAGAAAACTCACTGCATCAAACTCACCAAATCCCTTTTCTCATCAATTTTTTCTCATCATGGCCACCGCGCCATTACTGGCTGCTTCAAGGTTTCAGAATGCTGCGGCTGCACATTAGATTTTATCCACCCTTAATCCCTTCCGGGTATTCAATCGCTGTCACTCACCACCTAAAACACACCCTCCAAATCCGTGAGCGTTTCAACACCATGAACCTTTTTTGAAAAAAACTTTATGCAACTACTATTATTTATTCTCATTACCACAAAAAATTCTCATATTCTTCCTTTGAATATTACTGTCAGGTCAAGCGCATTACCCCATCAAAAATCATTCCAAAGTCCAGAATAGCCTCTTTAGTCTACTCAATTTCTTACAGACTTCCCAAAATGATCTCTTCTTCACACGTACCGTTTTATCTCACATTCACATTCAAACTATCTTCTCTGAATCAATCAGTATATTATAGACTGCCCAAAACAATCTATTCCTCACACAACCACAGTATGTTTCACATTCATATCCTCTCATCACACAATTCTGTGTTTCCCACCCCTCTCTTTACATCCCTTAAAGAATGCATCCCATTCTATTGTGGCATTTAAGCCACCAGGAGTGACTGTCCCCCACCAGTAAATAAATTTCTGTTCAACTTAACAAAGTCTAAAAGAAATATGGACCTGTTGGATGACAAAGAATTTCAAATCATCCACTGAATTACACAAAAGCCAATGTTTTACCAAAGGGGACTCTAAACGTTTAGTCCTAATACAGCTTTTATGTTGAATAATTCTGCTTTAAATTGTTAATCTCGTCTGTCCAATATAAATCTTTTGACAGGGGCACAAGACTGCATACACTACCTGAGTAGTCTCAAAAGTATAGTGATCTTTCAAATAGTATTTTATAGCTGCATGCTGGAAAACCTTCAACTGTAGTACATTTTCACATACCACCCAATGGCCACATCTAAATTGGCCCAAATCACTTCCATCAGTTTTCTTTACCCATGGCATCGTTACCATGAGCTTATCTCTCAAATTTGCTCCTCTCGTTTTAGCAAAAATAGGAAAGGCTTCAAACCCAGTATGCACCTGCAATGGGACAGAGCACTACTGGGAGGTCTCCAACGTGGGATGAGGAGAGTGTGTACCCTGCGGTGAAACCAGTCCAAGTCTGTGAGGCTAGCACAGGCAAGGAAAGTCCTTGAAGACTTGGAGCAGGCAGGAAGACTTGGAGCAGACGTGAAGACTTGGAACAGACGAGGAAAGTCCTTGAAGACTTGGAACAGAAGTAAAGACTTAGAACAGACGTGAAGACTTGGACAAAGACACAGAGTGGGTGAGCAAAGCCCTCAGGCTGGTTGTGGACCACTCTGTCCCCAACGCGCTCTACATAGCCCAAAGGCTGGTCGCGGACCACGTGGGGAGCAGAATAGGCTCGGGAGGTCTCAAAGCACAGGAGTGAAGCAACCCCTTGGATCCTCCGGAGTCAGGACTGGATTCAGGAGCAGATAAAACATGGAACTTGGAACTCGGATTAAAAGCAAGGAATCTCCGGAGGCATGGGTAGTTCAGGACCTGGAGCATCAGGACCAGGACGAGACATCGGAACATCAGGACTGGAATGGAACATACAAGAAGATCCATGGATGAAGATCAGAGATGCCAAATAAGAGCTGGAGATGAGGAGTCCTAGGGAGGACTAAGCCCCTTGCTGAAGCAAGGACTGAATGAGTGAGAAGCCATTTTATAGGACTGCAAGAAGGAAGACGCCCAGGGAGTAGTCCAGGTGGAGCCAGTGTGACCCACTCCCTACTGGCCCTTTAAATCTGGTGAGGAGACGTGGACCCGCCCCTAGAAGGAAACTGGGCAGGACCCTGGACTGCGGCCATGCTGCCGCTGTGGAGCAGGAGCTGAGCTGAGCCGCAGGAAGGCCCTGACACCGGGAGGTGGCTTCCAAGCTGCCACAGGAAAGTCTGGGGATTGCGGCCTGCAGGCTGCAGAGCGACAGGCATCTCCTGGCCTGCCGGGAGGTAGCAATGGCAGCAGTCTGGGCTGCGTAGCTGTGAGGGCGTCGGCGGCTCCCTGCCATGGGAAAAGCGAGGTGAGAGGTGGCTCATGGCACTGGCCATGGGCCGGATCGTAACACAAGGTAACTTCAATTATCGTGAACACTAATGATATGTATCTTTTTAAAGGAATAACTCTCACGTTATAGAATTACACATTTTTATTAAATATTAATTTTTCTTTCACACTTTTTTAAAACATTGATTTTGTTCATATCACATAGTAAGCGCTCAGATGTCCTATCACAAGCCACTTAATGGATCTAAAAATGTCGAAATAGCAATTGAACTATTGTTAAATATAATTCATAGATGTCTCCAGCACTCTGTTGAGTATACTGTCACTGTGCCAAATGCTAGGGATGTGCATTCGTTTTGAACTTAAATGTAAAACGCAACTTATTTTTTGTTTTTAACTTAAAAAAGTGATGAGGCGAAAACGATCGGATTTCCAACTTATTCAACATAGCTATGTTGAATAAGTTGGAAATCGCGATTGTTGATCCTAAATAAAAATTTAAACCCCTCACCCTCCTTAATCTCCCCCCCCAAGACTTACCAAAACTCCCTGGTGGTACAGCAGGGAGTCAGGACGCCATTTCTGAACTCCTTTGCGAGGAGCACGTGACGTCGGCGTCACGTCGGAGTGACGCGGCGTCATGTGATTCCCCACGCGATCGCTCCGGGGGACCCTCGTTGCACCCAAAAGGAACTTTTGGCCAGCTTGGGGGGGCCTCCTCGCAAAGGAGTTCAGAAATGGCGTCCTGACTCCCTGCTGTACCACCAGGGAGTTTTGGTAGGTCTTGGGAGGGGGGATTAAGGAGGGTGAGGGGTTTAAATTTTTATTTGCACGTATGGACATAGACTCAACTGATGGAATTCTCCATATGTCCATATTGACCGCAAATGGGACCCCCTTTCGACTTATGGACTTATGAACATAAACTTTTGCTCTGCACATCCCTACCAAATGCTAAGCGCACAGCACTTTATATGCGCACTGCAAGTGTGCTGCATGTAGCTGCAATTCCACACTGCAAATGTGCTGTTTTAGGCTTCAATCCATTTTAGCTGCCACATCTATGTCCAGTTGTTTGAGAATACTGTATATAAACCAGAGGAACTATTATTGTTGTTTCAATTGTAATTTTTTCCTGGTTGGTCTTGAGTACATAGGGCATTTTGTATGTTTTCATTCATGCCAGCTAACCTTTGACTCACAGTTACAGAGGCTCTTCACCTTCCTTTCTGAAATCTGTATGTGCAGCCCTGCTTTTGGGATCTTCTTGTCACAACTAATGTAAATTTGGTGCTCAGAGATGTAGCCTTTATCCTGCACCACCACCTCTGGTCATATCCATGCACCGTAATACTTTGATGATGACCTCTAAAGATTCTTGAATGTCTGTGCTGCTCTGACAGATTTAAGGCTGCACACAGCCCTTCCACAGCTGGCAGCAGCCCCCTTCCTTTTTCACTCCCACCACTTTTTGGCACCCAAACTCTCCGGGAGACTCACTGATGCCATAACCAGTGCATGCAATTTACCAGACACTGGCTGCCCACCTGGATAATAGCAGAATATCTCACATATGCAGAACAGATAGATACTTACCAAATATTGAAAAGAGCGACCATAAAGTATAAATAAAAATGTGTCAACAAAAACTGAACCAGAAAATGCAACAAGTCCAGCTGTGTTATGCAGTGTAAAATGGAAACACAGAAACATCACATTCTTCACAAAACATCAAGCAATAAAATCAAGAAATATAAAATATCATTCATAATTTTAAAAGAATACTAATAAAAATAATAAATGTCAAAAAGGCTGACAAACAAGATATCTAATAATTAAAAATTCATATAAAATTGGTCTAATATTTCCCAAACACCAATAAAATATTTCAAAACAGCAGAAACATTAAATAACACTCCAAAATTTAAACTAATGAAGAATAAAATATCTCCTGCTTTCCATAACTGGGATCTTTTGATTTCCATTGACCCTGTGATTATTGTAGATAGGAGTGAGGAGTGCAGCTTTCTCTCTCTCTCTCTCTTTCACATACCCACTTGCAAATGTTGTTTCCCTCATACTCTCTCCTCACATGATGTCACACACATGCACACACACATACACACACACACACGCTCTTTCCCCTAATACATACACATTGGAACTCACACACACGTCTCGTTCACCCTCATACACATTCAGGCTCCCACACACAAACACACTGGTTCTCTCTTTTCTATACATGCATGCTCACACACAAACACAGGTACTCTATCTCATACACATGCAGGCTCACACACACATACAAGGGCGGATTTTAAAAGGGTTACACACGTAACTGCGAAAATCAGTTCCCGCGTGCGCTGATTCTATTTTGCATAGGCCTGGTAACGCGCAAGCCCCGGAGCGTGAAAAAAGGGGCGGGGCGGTCCGAGGGCAGGGCCGAAGCCTCCAGGCACAGCGGCCATTTGCTGCTGTGCCCGGGATCGCAGGCCGGCCATTGGCCGGTGCGCACAACCTACGCCTGCCTGGAGGCAGGCGCAACTTATAAGATAAAGGTAAGGGAGGGGGTTTAGGTAGGGCTGGGGGGCAGGTTAGGTAGGGGAAGGGAGGGGAAGGTGGGGGGGGAGGAAGGAAATTTCTCTCTGAGCCCGCTCCGATTTCAAAGCAGCCTCGGAGAGAACGGAGGAAGGCTGCGCATCTCGGCGCGCGCAAGTTGCACAATTGTGCACACACTTGCGCACGCCGACCCTAGATTTTATAAGATGCGCGCAGCTGGGCGCATGTTATAAAATCAGGCATACATTTGTGCGTGCCATGTTCGATGCACAAATGTATGCCCATGCGTACCTCTTAAAATCCAGCCCACAGGCTCTTTCTCACTTTCTCATGCACACACCTACTCACTATTTCTCTCTTTCACATACATTCAGGCTCGCACACACACACAGGCTCTATCTCTCCCCTTATAAACATTTATGCTCACAGACACACACACACAGGCACTCTCTGTCCCTTAAAAACAGAGGCTTGCTCTCATACACATATAGGCTCACTCACACCACTGGCTCGCTTACATATACCGTATATGAGGGCACACAAACAGGATCTCTCTCTTTCATAAACACTCAGAATCAAATGCACACACATACAGGTTCTCACTCTCTATCTATAACATAGAGGCTCTCACATACACACACACATGCAGGCTTTCTCTCTCTCTTAATCTCACTCATAGCACATACTCTCTCGGGGTCTCTCCCTCTTTTCTGGGCCTCTTTTTTGGCCTTTACAGGATGGTCCCCACATTGATCTATCATTCCAGTCTTTGACCTCCACAGTACAAGTTCGGCAGCAGTCTATCACTCCTGTCTTCAGCTTGTTATGCCCCCTGATCCAGCTTGGGCTCCAGGGTCAACTTAGGGAGGGGAGGGAAGGCAGATGTATAGGGAGCTTCACTCGGCAATCCTCTCCCTTCTCAGTGGACAATTCATGAGTGGAAATTGTAAACCTACAACTTCCACCCATGAATCAGTGGCTGTAAAGGGGGAAGGCTGTAGATGGAAGGATTTCACTTGCGAGTTGCAGTTTGTGCTCCAAAGACCTGCATGAGTAGGGGCATAGCATCCGTAGTGTCCAGTGGGGCACAGGCACCACCAACTTTAAAAAGGGGTGTGCCATGCACCACCAATTTTTGATACTGTCGACAGACCTTGCATCACTTTTTCTTCTGTGTTTTTCCAAATCTCATTTATCCACTGCTATTCCCCTGTCCCTATCTGCACTTGTAAGTCATCATATTAAGAACATAAGAACATAAGAAATTGCCATGCTGGGCCAGACCAAGGGTCCATCAAGCCCAGCATCCTGTTTCCAACAGAGGCCAAAACCAGGCCACAAGAACCTGGCAATTACCCAAACACTAAGAAAATCCCATGCTACTGATGTAATTAATAGCAGTGGCTATTCCCCAAGTAAAATTGATTAATAGCCGTTAATGGACTTCTCCTCCAAGAACTTATCCAAACCTTTTTAAACACAGCTACAATAACTGCACTAACCACATCCTCTGGCAACAAATTCCAGAGCTTTATTGTGCGTTGAGTGAACAATAATTTTCTCCGATTAGTTTTAAATGTGTTACTTGTTAACTTCATGGAATGCCCCCTAGTCCTTCTATTATTCGAAAGTGTAAATAACCGAGTCACATCTACTCGATCAAGACCTCTCATGATCTTAAAGACCTCTATCATATCCCCCCTCAGCCGTCTCTTCTCCAAGCTGAACAGCCCTAACCTCTTCAGCCTTTCCTCATAGGGGAGCTGTTCCATCCCCTTTATCATTTTGGTTGCCCTTCTCTGTACCTTCTCCATCGCAACTATATCTTTTTTGAAATGCGGCGACCAGAATTGTACACAGTATTCAAGGTGCGGTCTCACCATGGAGCGATACAGAGGCATTATGACATTTTCCGTTCTATTAACCATTCCCTTCCTAATAATTCTTAACCTTCTATTTGCTTTTTTGACTGCTGCAGCACACTGAGCCGACGATTTTAAAGTATTATCCACTATGATGCCTAGATCTTTTTCCTGGGTGGTAGCTCCTAATATGGAACCTAACATCATGTAACTACAACAAGGGTTACTTTTCCCTATATGCAACACCTTGCACTTGTCCACATTAAATTTCATCTGCCATTTGGATGTCCAATCTTCAAGTCTTGCAAGGTCCTCCTGTAATGTATCACAGTCTGCTTGTGATTTAACTACTCTGAATAATTTTGTATCATCCGCAAATTTGATAATGTCACTCGTCGTATTCCTTTCCAGATCATTTATATATAAATATTGAAAAGCACCAGTCCAAGTACAGATCCCTGAGGCACTCCACTGTTTACCCTTTTCCACTGAGAAAATTGACCATTTAATCCTACTCTCTGTTTCCTGTCTTTTAACCAGTTTGTAATCCACGAAAGGACATCGCCTCCTATCGCATGACTTTTTAGTTTTCGTAGAAGCCTCTCATGAGGGGCTTTGTCAAAAGCCTTCTGAAAATCCAAATACACTACATCTACCGGTTCACCTTTATCCTCATGTTTATTAACCCCTTCAAAAAAATGAAGCAGATTTGTTAGGCAAGACTTCCCTTGGGTAAATCCATGTTGACTGTGTCCCATTAAATCATGTCTTTATATATGCTCTACGATTTTGATCTTGAGAATAGTTTCCACTATTTTTCCCGGCACTGAAGTCAGGCTCACTGGTCTATAGTTACCCGATTGCCCTTGGATCCTTTTTTAAATATTGCAGTTACATTGGCCACCCTCCAGTCTTCAGGTACAATTGATGATTTTAATGATAGTTTACAAATTTTAACTAATAGATCAGAAATTTCATTTTTTAGTTCCTTCAGAACCCTAGGATGCATACCATCTGGTCCAGGTGATTTGCTACTCTTTAGTTTGTCAATCTGGCCTACTACATCTTCCAGGTTCACAGTGATTTAATTCAGTTCGTCTGACTCATCACCCCTGAAAACCATCTCCGGAACTGGTATCTCCCCAACATCCTCATTAGTAAACATGGAGGCAAAGAATTCATTTAGTCTTTCTGCAATGGCCTTATCTTCCCTAAGAGCCCCTTTAACCCCTCTGTCATCTAATGGTCCAACCGACTCCCTCACAGGTTTCTTGCTTTGGATATATTTAAAAAAGTTTTTATTATAAGTTTTTGCCTCTATGGCCAACTTCATTTCAAATTCTCTCTTCGCCTGTCTTATCAATGTTTTACACTTACCCTGACAATGCTTATGTTTTATTCTATTTTCTTCAGATGGATCCTTCTTCCAATTTTTGAAGGATGCTTTTTTGGCTAAAATAGCCTCTTTCACCTCACCTTTTAACCTTGAAGGTAATCATTTTGCCCTCCTTCCACCTTTCTTAATGCGCGGAATATATATGGACTGTGTTACGCTTGGGCTCCGGTCAGGAGTCGTGAACACCACCCAGCAGGGTGGCTCCAGGTGGAGAGAGACAGGAAGCTAGAAACAGTGTCTGGTTCCAGGCTGGGTCAGGGCAGGCAGCAAGTAGCAGTGTCTGGGTTCAGGCTGGGTCAGGGCAGGCGGCAAGTAGCAGTGTCTGGGTTCAGGCTGGGTCAGGGCAGGCGGCAAGTAGCAGTGTCTGGGTCTAGGCTGGGTCAGGGCAGGCGGCAAGTAGCAGTGTCTGGGTTCAGGCTGGGTCAGGGCAAGGCAGGTCAGAAGGCCCATAGGCCACAAACACACAGAAGGCCCGTAGGCCACACACAGTAAGCAAGGCAAGGCAGAGAAGGCCCGTAGGCCACACACACACAGAAGGCCCGTAGGCCACACACCGTAAGCAGGGCAAGGCAGGTCAGAAGGCCCGTAGGCCACACACACACAGAAGGCCCGTAGACCACACACCGTAAGCAGGGCAAGGCAGAGAAGGCCCGTAGGCCACACACACACAGAAGGCCCGTAGGCCACACACCGTAAGCAGGACAAGGCAGGTCAGAAGGCCCGTAGGCCACACACACACAGAAGGCCCGTAGGCCACACACCGTAAGCAGGGCAAGGCAGGTCAGAAGGCCCGTAGGCCACACACACTCACAGAAGGCCTGTAGGCCACACAAGGCAAAGCAAGACAAGGCAAGGAATAAGGCCCGAAGGCCGCGCAAGGCAAGGCAAGGAATAAGGCCCGAAGGCCGCGCAAGGCAAGGAATAAGGCCCAAAGGCCGCGCAAGGCAAGGGAAGGTCCAGGGACCAAATGCACAGCAAGCAAGGAAGGCTAGAGCAGGGAGCCCAGGCGAGCTCGATGCCGAAGCACTGAGGGAACTGTCAGGCAGGGTTATAAGGGACAGCCCAGAACATAGAGAGGAGAAGGGAGATGGACTGGGCCTGTCAGGAGATCCAGCTCTAGAGGGACCCCTGGTGGTGAGGCGGTTGCACAGCAGCCATAGCCATAACAGTACCCCCACCCCTCAAGGCCTCCCCCTCCTCCTGGATCCCATCTGTGCAGGAGGTAATCAATAATAACGTGAGACCACGCCGGGGGTGATGCGGCAGGTTCAACTCCTTCCCGAGGCAGTAAGGCAGTCCATACCCCCACCTGGGGTGATAAGGCAGCAGGGTTAGACCCCTCCTGGGGTAACAGAGGCGGTGCAGATTTCCATAACCCCTCCTGGGGTGACAAGGGGAACACAAACCCCACCTGGGGCAGAGAAATAGTCCGTAACCCGTCTTGAGGCGACAGTAGGGCCGGACCGGACCCCTCCAAGGTCGGCATCAGGACCGGTACAGACCCCTCCAAGTGCGGCAGCTGGACCAGTACAGCAGGCTCAGATAGTTGAGTAACATAGTCAGTTTGCAGGCCCGGTTCGGACCCCTCCGGGGGCTGCAGCAGGACCGGTACGGACCCCTCCAGGGGTAGCAGCAGGACCGGTACGGACTCCTCTTGGGGAGGCAGCTGGACCGGTACGGACCCCTCCAGGGGCGGCAGCTGGACCGGTACAGCAGGCTCAGATAGTTGAGTAACAAAGTCAGTTGGCAGGCCCGGTTCGGACCCCTCCGGGGGCAGCAGCAAGACCGGTACAGACCCCTCTCGGGGAGGCAGCTGGACCGGTATGGACCCCTCCAGGGGCGGCAGCTGGACCGGTACAGCAGGCTCAGATAGTTGAGTAACAAAGTCTGTTGGCAGGCCCGGTTCGGACCCCTCCGGGGGCGGCAGCAGGGCCGGTATGGACCCCTCCAGGGGTGGCAGCAGGACCGGTTCAGCAGACTCAGATGGCTGAGTCAGGAAGTCTGTCAATAGGACTGGTTTGGACGCCTCCGGGGACGGCAGCAGGCCCGGTTCGGACCCCTCCAGGGACGGCAGCAGGACCGGCTCGAGCCCTTCCGGGGGCGGCAGCAGGACCGGCTCGGACCCCTCCGAGGACGGCAGCAGGACCGGCTCGGCAGGCTCAGATGGCTGAGTCAGAAAGTCTGTCAGTAGGACCGGTTCGGACTCCTCCAGGGGCGGCAGCAGGACCAGTTCGAGCCCCTCCAGGGGCAGCAGCAGGACCGGTTCGAGCCCCTCCAGGGGCGGCAGCAGGACCGGATCAGCAGGCTCAGATGGCTGAGTCAGAAAGTCTGTCAGCAGGACCGGTGCGGACCCCTCCGAGGACGGCAGCAGGGCCGGTTCAGCAGGCTCAGATGGCTGAGTCAGAAAGTCTGTCAGTAGGACCGGTTCGGACCCCTCCAGGGGTGGCAGCAGGACCGGTTCGAGCCCCTCCAGGGGCGGCAGCAGGACCGGTTCGAGCCCCTCCAGGGGCGGCAGCAGGACCGGATCAGCGGGCTCAGATGGCTGAGTCAGAAAGTCTGTCAGTAGGACCGGTTCGGACCCCTCCGAGGACGGCAGCAGGGCCGGTTCGGACCCCTCCGAGGATGGCAGCAGGGCCGGTTCAGCAGGCTCAGATGGCTGAGTCAGAAAGTCTGTCAGTAGGACCGGTTCGGACCCCTCCAGGGGCGGCAGCAGGACCGGTTCGAGCCCCTCCAGGGGCGGCAGCAGGGCCGGTTCGGACCCCTCTGGAGATGACAGCAGGACCGGTTCAGCAGACTCAGGCTCTTCTTGGGGTAGTGCAGGAGACTCGGACCCCTCTTGGGGCGAAACAGCAGACCCAGACTCTTCTTGGGGTTGTGCAGCAGGTTCAGAAGGCAGAGTAGCAAGGTTAGAAGTAGTGTGCATGGAAGACACAGATTGTACTGCCGTGGGCTTGATACCTCGAGCCAAAGTCTGACGCTCCTGATTTTGTTTCTGGAGGAACAGTTTAGAGAAGGCACAGGCAGTTCTAGGACGTCTAGGGAAGGTGCTCGTTAGTGTCCACTTGGCAGCTGTGGGAAGCAGAGCCCTGCTAGAGTTAATTACTTCCCTCTGCTTCTGTTTCTGGTGCTCTAGCATGGAAGTTATCGAAGGCTTCTTAACCCGGTGAGTTCTGAGATTTTCAGAGCAAGTTTTTTCCAAAGTGTCCAGAGATGAAGTGCTAGAATGCTTAATCCATAAACTGTTACATGAAATAATGTTGTTAACTGGGCCAGAAGCTGAACACACGGTAGTAGAGCTGACTGTTCTCCCTAATGAAGCAGCTGGTCCTGTAGCTGAACAACAGGGGCACGGTTTGCCTGGTGGTAATAGGCTGGGAATACATGAACATTTCCACCATCCTGGCTTTGGAGTAGAACAGTTTAAACACTCTTGGTAGACAGAGACATTTCTCTTATTGCAGTTACTGCATGTCCAGTGTTCCTGACCAGCAAGTTGACAGGCTAGGCAGTTCTGATAGCTTGGGTAATTCAAGGTCTGACAGGAAATGCAGGTATAAAACTTTGAAGAAGGAGGCATCTTGTAATAGTGAAAAAGTTGACTCACCGGTTTAGCACACAGACCTATCTCTTCCCCTGGAAATTTGGTGGCTTCGGCATACTGTTACGCTTGGGTTCCAGTCAGGAGTCGTGAACACCACCCAGCAGGGTGGCTCCAGGTGGAGAGAGACAGCAAGCTAGAAACAGTGTCTGGTTCCAGGCTGGGTCAGGGCAGGCAGCAAGTAGCAGTGTCTGGGTTCAGGCTGGGTCAGGGCAGGCGGCAAGTAGCAGTGTCTGGGTTCAGGCTGGGTCAAGGCAGGCGGCAAGTAGCAGTGTCTGGGTCTAGGCTGGGTCAGGGCAGGCGGCAAGTAGCAGTGTCTGGGTTCAGGCTGGGTCAAGGCAGGCGGCAAGTAGCAGTGTCTGGGTCTAGGCTGGGTCAGGGCAGGCGGCAAGTAGCAGTGTCTGGGTTCAGGCTGGGTCAGGGCAAGGCAGGTCAGAAGGCCCATAGGCCACACACACACAGAAGGCCCGTAGGCCACACACAGTAAGCAAGGCAAGGCAGAGAAGGCCCATAGGCCACACACACACAGAAGGCCCGTAGGCCACACACAGTAAGCAAGGCAAGGCAGAGAAGGCCCGTAGGCCACACACACACAGAAGGCCCGTAGGCCACACACCGTAAGCAGGGCAAGGCAGAGAAGGCCCGTAGGCCACACACACACAGAAGGCCCGTAGGCCACACACCGTAAGAAGGGCAAGGCAGAGAAGGCTCGTAGGCCACACACACACAGAAGGCCCGTAGGCAACACACCGTAAGCAGGGCAAGGCAGGTCAGAAGGCCCGTAGGCCACACACCGTAAGCAGGGCAAGGCAGGTCAGAAGGCCCGTAGGCCACACACACACAGAAGGCCTGTAGGCCACACAAGGCAAAGCAAGACAAGGCAAGGAATAAGGCCCGAAGGCCGCGCAAGGGAAGGCAAGGAATAAGGCCCGAAGGCCGCGCAAGGCAAGGGAAGGTCCAGGGACCAAATGCACAGCAAGCAAGGAAGGCTAGAGCAGGGAGCCCAGGCGAGCTCGATGCCGAAGCACTGAGGGAACTGTCAGGCAGGGTTATAAGGGACATCCCAGAACATAGAGAGGAGAAGGGAGATGGACTGGGCCTGTCAGGAGATCCAGCTCTAGAGGGACCCCTGGTGGTGAGGCGGTTGCACAGCAGCCATAGCCGTAACAGACTGCACCTCTAGGATTGTATTTTTAAACAATGTCCAAGCCTGTTGAACACTTTTAACCTTTGCAGCTGCACCTTTCAGTTTTTTTCTAACTATTTTCCTCATTTTATCAAAGTTTCCCTTTTTAAAATTTAGTATTAGAGCTGCAGATTTACTTATCGTCCCCCTTCCAGTTATTAGTTTAAATTTGATCATGTTATGGTCACTGTTGCCAAGTGGCCCCACCACCGTTACTTCTCTCACCAAATCTTGCGTTCCACTAAGAATTAAATCTAAAATAGCTCCCTCTCTTGTTGGTTCTTGAACCAATTGCTCCATGAAGCAATCATTTATTACATCCAGGAACTTTATGTCTCTAGCAAGTCCTGATGTTGCATTTACCCAGTCAATATTGGGGTAATTGAAATCTCCCATTATTACTGCACTGCCAAATTGGTTTGCTTCCCTGATTTCTCTTAGCATTTCATCATCTGTCTGACCATTTTGTCCAGGTGGACGGTAGTAAACTGCTATCACTATACTCTTTCCCAACACACATGGGATTTCTACCCATATAGGGGCGGATTTTCAGAGCCCTGCTCGCGTAAATCCGCCCAAAACCGGGCGGATTTACGAGAGCAGGGCCCTGCGCGCCGGTGAGCCTATTTTACATAGGCTCACCGGCGCGCGCAGAACCCCGGGACTCGCGTAAGTCCCGGGGTTTTCGGAGTGGGCGTGTCGGGAGGCGTGTCGGGGGGCGGGGCCTGAGCGTGCGGCGTTGCGGGGGCGTGTCGGCAGCGTTTTGGGGGTGGGTACGGGGGCGTGGCTACGGCCCAGGGGCGTGGCCGCGCCCTCCGTACCCGCCCCCAGGTCGCGGCCCGGCGCGCAGGAGGCCCGCTGGCGCGCGGGGATTTACGCCTCCCTCTGGGAGGCGTAAATCCCCCGACAAAGGTAGGATGGGGGTTTAGACAGGGCCGGGTGGGTGGGTTAGGTAGGGGAAGGGAGGGGAAGGTGAGGGGAGGGCAAAGGACAGTTCCCTTCTAGGCCGCTCCGATTTCGGAGCGTCCTAGGAGGGAACGGGGGTAGGCTGCGCGGCTCGGCGCGCGCAGGCTATACGGAATCGATAGCCTTGCGCGCGCCGATCCAGGATTTTAGCCGATACGCGCGACTACGCGCGTATCTACTAAAATCCAGCTTACTTTTGTTTGCGCCTGGAGCGCAAACAAAAGTAGGCTGTTCGCGCTCGTCTGAAAATCTACCCCATAGATTCTACTGAGCATTTACTCTCTTGTATGATCTTTATCCTGTTGGACTCTAAACCCTCCCGGACATAAATTGACACCCCCCCACCAAGTTGATCCTCCCTATCATCGCGATATAATTTGTACCCTGATATAGCACTGTCCCATTGGTTATCCTCCTTCCACCAAGTCTCTGTGATGCAAATTATGTCAATCTCATCATTTGCTATACACTCTAACTCTCCCATCTTTTTTCTTAGAATTCTGGCATTGGCATACAGACATTTCAAAGTGTGGTTTTTCTTGTTTTAACAACCTGCTTTTCAGTTGTTTGGGATAATTTGGAAATCATTAGCTTAAATACAGGTGCAGCTTAAATACAGGTACCTCCTCCCTCCTGCAACCCTGCAGTGAAAACATCCACTGTTCAAACCTTGGGTTTCTATATCTACAGTGGACAGCATGGTTTAAACACCTGCTGTTAGAACTGTGCAGAGTCAGCTTTCTCAAGGTTTGCATTTCAGTTTTTGTCTGCATTTTTCCATTCTCAGTTAGTGGTCTCTTATTTTGTATTAGCTAAGGGTCAGTTTTTGTTCTCTGTGTGTGAATGAGGTGAGGGATTCTGCTGGCATGTAGTGCCTGGATTGTTTTGTTTTTCCAGTAGAAGGTGTATTGGTGTTCTAGTAATATGTGTAGTGTTGCCTCTTACCAGGTACAGTTGCTGTTGTTTGAGTCCTGGGAGTTAATTTGTTATGTTTTGGCAGGTCTTCTATTTAGGTTCAATATGTCTTTTTTGAAGAGTTTTTGTGTTATTTCACAATCTTTCTGGCATTAGAAGATGTTTGTATGACTGTTACTGAGGTGACACCAGAATCTGAATTTTTATTTTTGTATGGTGAGTTGGTGAGGTCCCGTCTCTTGAAGTGTATATCCCTTTTGGGTACCATTGTAGAGGTGGAGCCATCTCATCTCATCCCTTCCCTCACCTCAAGCACCAGATTGCCTTGAGCCATTCCTGACTGCAGGCACCAGTTACTGATAAAGTAAATCTCTGCTCCTGTTCTGGGCTACAAACACTCTGAACTACCTCCACAGCTTGACGTCATCATCAAAGGACATCTTAATGTTGCTGATGTCAGGCTAGGGAGACAGCTCAGAGGGTCAATCACATGGCAACAGCAAATGTTTTGATGCACCACCAACTTTAGCAGTCACCCTACACCCATACATATGAGGCTCACAAGATGCTAGTCAGCCACCCTGCTTTATGACATTCAGATCTTATGTGGTACCCTGGTTCTCTTCTGGGGTTAAAACAGCCAAGGCCCTGTTGCAGTGAGCTGAACATCAGTGACATAAATCTTTGTCTCTTGATGATAGTCTTGTTTATTTGGTCTGTCTAGAAAAAAATAAAGACTATGTATTAACAGAGATAAGAAACAGTATTTCTTCTCATGAATCCAAACAGAATTGAACCTTCCTAGTGAGTTATTTCATATTGTTAAACACTTATCGGGAGATACTCCTTCCTACTGTGCTTTCTATACTTCCATTAGCTGTGAACAGTGTGTCTGCTTTTTTCAAGTTAGCTCATAGTTGTGCTAACTTACCTAATCATTCTTTCCTTGAAATCCATGAGTTTATCCAGTGTCCTCACATAATATTTCTCAGCAGATTACCGCTATGCACAACTCTTTTGTCCTTTGAATCTATGCTTGTCGGTATAGATAAAAACACTTCCAGCAGATTTAATTGACTTTATACAAGGTTAGTGAATGCCTCATTCTCTGAGGATTATTTACCTCCTATTTTGAAAGAAGCTTCTGTTTGGCCTAGTTTGGGGGAAAAAAAAGTCACTGAATCCTATGGAACTTATTAACTATCATTCTGTTTCTTCTCTTCCTTTCTTAGACAAAAGTATTCAGCATTTTCTTTTTAAACAAGTTAAGGATTATTTAGATGAGCAGGGAATTTTAGACTGTTTTCAGGTTCTATTTTGCCCTTTTCACAGCATCAAAACTCTTCTGCTCTCATCTTGATGCTTTTGCTATGGATTTGACATAGATGATACATTTATTCTGGTGATTCTCGATATGCTAAATCATGTGATTCTATTGGCACAACTGAACACTTTGGATAAGTTCTTGGAGAAGTCCATTACCTGCAATCAATCAATTTGATTTAGAAAATTGCCACTGCTATTACTAGCATCGGTAGCATGGGATACACTTTTGGTACTTGCCAGGTAATAGTAACCTGGATTGGCCACTGTTGGAAACAGGATGCTGGGCTTGATAGACCCTTGGTCTGACCAAGTATGGCAATTTCTTATCTTCGTATGTTCTTATCTCAACTGTTCTATGATGTTTGAATATTTTTTGAAAAGTAATATACGGTGATTTAAATGTTGCGCAACATCCATTCCTCTCTATGCAGGAGCTCTACAGAGATCTGTCTTGTCAAGTCATGTTTAATATTTACATCTCTCCACTCAGTAAACTGTTTTCCAGTCTTGGAATGGGATACTGACTTTATGCAGATGATATTCATTTTTTTGGCCCTCTAGGTACTATTTTGGAGGATGTTTTTGTAACAGTATTGCACTGTTTAGAATCTAATACATGTGGGTTAATTGACAACAAACTTGTCTTAAATGTTGAGAAACTTGAGATGTTTATTCCTTTTGGCATTCCTTCTGCTTTTCAATTTATAGACTTCGTCATTTTAGCATTCTTCCAAGTTTGTAATCTAGTCTGTCTTTTTCAGAGGCAGGTGAATGCAGTTGTTAAGAAAATCTTTAAGCTATGCTATTGAGTAAACTAAACCACAGGAGTAGGATATTAACATATTTTTGCAATTGTGTATTCACCACTAGGCTTTTGTTCAGTTAAGATTTGTGTGATTGTTTGAGTAAACCAGAAAGCTCAAGAAAGATATGACATTACCAACTGAATGACCCAATGTGACCAATCACAGCAGAAGTGGCCATGAGTTGCATGGGCAAGGAGCCAATTGAAGGAGACAGCACATGGCTTCATGTTACAATATTAGGGATTTGCATTCATCCTGGTTCGGCCACCCTGAAAAACGAAACATATTTTCCCGAAATTTTGGGAACATTTGTTTTTCAGGGTTGCTGAAAAAAATCATCCCGAACTGCGGGAAAACAAAATTTCCCACGGCAGGCCGATAACGAAGAGGATTTTTAGACAGTTTTTCAGACATTAGTGTTATCTACCTTGAATTAGTATGATTCGTTTGATCTTGAGTTACTTGTGACCAGCATTATAGCACTGTAAGCTATACAGAATGCTGCTGCTAGGGTTCTAACTGGAACCAAGATGAGGGACCTCATTTCACCAGTAACTTCACCAGTAACTTCACCAGTAACTTCATTGGCTCTGCTTTCAGATACATATCAGTTTAAACATCTTGACCCTGATTCATGAGACCTTAAACAGCAATGCCTCTGAGTGATTTAGTAGTGTGGCACCTATGCCACACAGCATGCATAGAGATTAAAGGTGCTAAAAGATTTAATGGTAAAAATGCAGGTTTCCTCTTTATGGGGGCCTTGAAGGGTTGCAAGCAGTGAGTCAACATCAAATGGATGTGCACAGGATGTTCATAGGGCAAAAAGTTAATCAGGAATCAGCATAGGAATATTCCAGGGCCCTGGGTCATCTATGTGTCAGGAGGTGTAATCTGCCTTCCTGACAGACAAGGGGGTACATCCCTATACAATATGGCTGTGCTTTTATTCTTGTTAGTTGAAGGTGACTTTCACCATCTAGAGACATGGCTTATCAACTGTGAGGACAGGTATGGTAGAATATCAAAATAAGAAACACAGTGAGGTGTGCTGAGTGCCATACCTGCCACCAACTTCAAGAGCCACTCTTGATCTGGGTATGGTGTGCATTCTGCAGGAACTCCCTTTATGATCAGCAGCCCGGGTTGGCTGGGATAGCTGGATTATGGGTGTGCCATGCGATTACCATTCTAGAAGAGCCCAGACAAGAAATGGATGGTGAGAGAAGTGTCAGAACATACAAATCATCATCCTTCTTGGACAGGAGCAACAGCAGTACCAGGCAAGCCTTGGTGTGACTTGCAGGAACCAGTTCCAGCAGCAGTGAGGCCCCTGCTACAACTGTGAGTACCTAGGATTTATCCTGCATTTCCTTGGACCCCCAGACAGAAGATCTGGATAAGGGAAGTGAGCCCAAAGAGGAAGGGGAAGAGGCAGTGAAGCCAGAGGTGCTCCCGCAAGGGAAGGAGTTGATGCCAGTGCAGGTTGCATGGGAAGGAGAGGAACCTGCGATTGCTGCATCTATGCTACTGTCACCCAAGAGAGGCTGAGGGCAAGGCTGGGGGTCAAATTTACCACTTTCCTGAGGAAACCTTAGGGTCCTAACTCAGCACTAGGGATGTGCAGAGCAAAAACATTTGTTTTGGATTGTTCATTCTTTTCATTGGGACCCATATTTGTTTCATTAGTTTTAATATGAAAATGTATTTTTTGTTTATTTGTTTCATTAGTTCCATTCATTTTCCATTAAACATATGTGATAATTATTACAGTCTATAAAAGGCTCTAGAATAAATATATCAATTATAATGAAAAGTGGGAGAAGAAATCATCAAAAGTGGGAAAGAGCTGCACAGTACTTTAGAAAATGGCAAAGTGGCACCAAACATGGCATCAGGTCCCTAAGCCAACATGAAGAGGAATAAAGCAAAACATGTGTCAGAAAAAATCCCAAGGTGCAGATAAAGGAACCAAAAATCAGTAAGTGTGGTTTCAAGATAAAGAATTCAAAAGCATGGAAGAGGTGCACAGCAGCACCCCAGACTGGCAAGAAGTCCTCAAAGTATAAGAGCTGGAGTATGCCAGGAAGATACAGGCAGAAAGAAGCTAAGAATATCAAGGTTTAAAATCTGCATATGGCAGCAAGGCTGAGCACCACAAGAATCTGAATGTGTAGGATGAGGGGCATAGCATTAAGGCGGAGTGGCATGGGAGATACCAATAATTCTGTTGGAGCACACAGACAACACTAGAGAGGGGAGATGACTCTTCCTATCTAAGTATATATGCACCTGACTAATCCATCAGTCCAGTAGGAAAGGTTTGTGTCACAGAGTAAGCCACACACATCATAGCTAGGTAGTAGGTAGGTATACACATGCGCAGTACAGAGGAATTGCTAGTGGACCATAACATCAGTTATGGTTCATAAATGTAGTGCCACAAGCATGCAAAATAATGGATATCTGTGACAAGAGCAAGAAAGTGAATACTATAGATGAAGACTTGTCTTAAAATCCTGAGAATTGTTTCAGTAAGTTTGTAATTCAATCTATGGTTAGGGCCCTCAGCAGTAATGGCTGGAACATGGCATGCCATATCTGTAAGTGACAGGCCCCAGTGGAAATATTTTGAACATGGCATGCTGTAGCAAGAGGTCTAATTGTTAGAATATGGCTATAGCTGTGAGATACCACAACACACACTATTTTAACACATTGGTATTTTAAACCAATGCACATTAAATTTATGAGACATGCCCGGGCAGGCTTTAAGAGAGAGAGAGAGAAAGAGAAAAAGAAAGAGAGACTCTCATATATGTAAACTTTTTATACCACTGTAGGAGGGGTAACTAGTAACTCAGGGTGAGGTTTTGGTGGAGGTCTAGGATTTTAGAGGACAGTTTTATATGCAGTCAGAGGTATGAACAGCAGAGTACATATCAGTGAAGATTTGATGTAATTTGTAGTGAGGAAATGTACACAAAGATGAGATTTGTGCAATGTACTCTCGACCTAGTTTGATGCACTCTCTACCTAGCTGCTATCAAGCTAGGTCAAGAGTACAATGTACAAATCTCATCTTTGTGTATCTTTCCTCACTCCAAATCACATCAAGTCTTCACTGATGTGTACTGTGCTGTTCATACCTCTGACTGTACATGTAAAACTGCCCCCAAACCTTCACTTCGAGTTACTAGTTCCCCCTCCTAGAATGGTATAAAATGTTAACTAATATGTTAGTCTCTCTCTCTCTCTCTCTCTCTCTCCCCCTCTCCCCCCCCCCAAAATGGATTTGCACACAGCATAACACCAGGAAGAAAGGTGTAGTTATTTCCAACATTAAAACGTGTGAAAATGTGCATTATACTATTGGCTGCAATGCTAAACACTTCTCATTTTAATTTACTCCACCCTGACTCCACCCAAACTCCTCCCAATTGGGAAAAATGTAAAATTTGCATATGCATCTCATGATGCATTATTTATCATGGCTATTAGGGCTCTAACGCCCACAATAAGGCTCTAATCAAGTTGATAAATGTCCCTGACAATTTGCTAAAATGAGTATTAGCCATGTATGGTTCAATATAGTATATTGTTTTTTAAAAAATCCAAATACAATGAAGAAATAAATCTGAAATTAAATTTGCCCATACAATGGCCAAAAATATACCTCAGAAAAAATATTTGCTTATACATTCTTAGTGCACTTGTGCAAAGTGATGCACATAGCAAAAAAGATGTGAACTATAGGTACACAATGCAGGGCTATATATTAGAAGTCATGACCCAGGAAAAAGATCTTGGAATCCTTATGGACAAATACATTGAAAATGTCATCTCAATGTGCAGCAGCAGTAAAAAAAGAAAGCAGAATTTTTGGAATTAATTGCAAAAGAATGGAGAATAATATCATAATGATTGTGTATAGATCTATGGTGCAACCGTACCTTGACTACTTTATACAGTTCTAGTCTCATGAAAGGCAACCAAAATGATGAAGAATAGAATGGCTCCCTTGTGAAGAAAGGCTAAACAGGTTAGGGTTTCTTCAGCTTTAGAGAAGAGATGGCTGAGAAAGAATATGATAAAAAAAAATATTAGAATCATCAATATGATGGCATAGGTAAACACAGGATAGTTTTTGACAATTTCAAATTGTACTAAGACTAGGGACATTCCATAAAACTAGCAAGTATACATTTTAACACTAATTGGGGGCAATATTTTTTTTCACTCAGTGCATAATCAAGCTGTGCAATTTCTTATTAAAGGATGTGGTCAAGACGTATTAGCATATCTGGATTTAAAATGTGTTTGGATAAGTTTGTAGAGAAAACAGTCCATAATTATTTGCCAGGTGGACTCAGGGAAAACTACTACTTCTCTCTGGGAGTGAACAATAAGGAATGGATTCCCTTATTGGTATCTTGAAGGTACTTCCTGGTGATCCAAATTGGCCACTGCCAGAGACAGGATGCTGGACCTGACGGACCTTCAGCTGACTTAACATTGCACATGTTAATAGGTTCTTATATAATTTTTCAGAGATATAGGTGATGACTTAGCCATTTAATTTTACCTTATATATGATAAATTGTATTTACAAATGCAATGAAAAATGTTATGTAGTAAGATCCCCCCTCCCCTGTCTAGAATTTGGGTAACTTGAACAGTCTTATTTGTGTAATCTGAACAAAGTGAATGTAGAATGAAGAACAAAGAAATGGTATTATATATCCAGCCTGCAAAAGGTTTATTGTACATATTTATCATATTTATCCTTTGTTAATGTCAACTCAAGCATTGCTGACAGATTCTGGAAAAACCCACTCACAGCCAGCTTTTTACAGTAAAAAACAACTTTATTCCATCTTCCATGGTTCGGAGAGATGTATCTTTAAAGGATACTAATGATGCACTAGAATTAGGGCATCCCGACAGTGAGGTTCCAATAATTAGAAAAGTAGTCCAAATGCCTGTAACTAAAAACTCACCTGAGCTAAAAAATTCTAACTTATCCCTATCAATTAAAAAGCAGAATAAAAATACAATCAAAAAACAAACTTTGAAATGTTTGTATGCTAATGCCAGAAGTCTAAGAAGTAAGATGGGAGAATTAGAATGTATAGCAGTAAATGATGACATAGACTTAATTGGCATCTCAGAGACATGGTGGAAAGAGGATAACCAATGGGACAGTGCTATACCGGGGTACAAATTATATCGCAATGACAGAGAGGAGCAGTCGGGAGGAGGTGTGGCGCTTTATGTCCGGGATGGCATAGAGTCCAACAGGATAAACATCCTGCATGAGACTAAATACAAAATTGAATCTTTATGGGTAGAAATCCCTTGTGTATCAGGGAAGACTACAGTGATAGGGGTATACTACCGTCCACCTGGTCAAGATGGTGAGATGGACAGTGAAATGCTAAGAGAAATTAGGGAAGCCAACCAAATTGGTAGTGCAGTAATAATGGGAGACTTCAATTACCCCAATATAGACTGGGTAAATGTATCATCGGGTCACGCAAGAGAGATAACGTTCCTGGATGGAATAAATGATAGCTTTATGGAGCAAATGGTTCAGGAACCGACGAGAGAGGGAGCAATTTTAGATCTAATTCTCAGTGGAGCACAGGACTTGGTGAGAGAGGTAACGGTGGTGGGGCCGCTTGGCAATAGTGATCATAATATGATCAGATTTGATTTAATGACTGGAAAAGGAACAGTGTGCAAATCCAAAGCTCTCGTGCTAAACTTTCAAAAGGGAAACTTTGATAAAATGAGAAAAATTGTTAGAAAAAAACTGAAAGGAGCAGCTACAAAAGTAAAAAATGTCCAAGAGGCGTGGTCATTGTTAAAAAATACCATTCTAGAAGCACAGTCCAGATGTATTCCACACATTAAGAAAGGTGGAAAGAAGGCAAAACGATTACCGGCATGGTTAAAAGGGGAGGTGAAAGAAGCTATTTTAGCCAAAAGATCTTCATTCAAAAATTGGAAGAAGGATCCAACAGAAGAAAATAGGATAAAGCATAAACATTGGCAAGTTAAATGTAAGACATTGATAAGACAGGCTAAGAGAGAATTTGAAAAAAAGTTGGCTGTAGAGGCAAAAACTCACAGTAAAAACTTTTTTAAATATATCCGAAGCAGAAAGCCTGTGAGGGAGTCAGTTGGACCTTTAGATGATCGAGGGGTTAAAGGGGCACTTAGAGAAGATAAGGCCATCGCGGAAAGATTAAATGATTTCTTTGCTTCGGTGTTTACTGAAGAGGATGTTGGGGAGGTACCCGTAATGGAGAAGGTTTTCATGGGTAATGATTCAGATGGACTGAATCAAATCACGGTGAACCTAGAAGATGTGGTAGGCCTGATTGACAAACTGAAGAGTAGTAAATCACCTGGACCGGATGGTATACACCCCAGAGTTCTGAAGGAACTAAAAAATGAAATTTCAGACCTATTAGTAAAAATTTGTAACTTATCATTAAAATCATCCATTGTACCTGAAGACTGGAGGATAGCAAATGTAACCCCAATATTTAAAAAGGGCTCCAGGGGCGATCCGGGAAACTACAGACCGGTTAGCCTGACTTCAGTGCCAGGAAAAATAGTGGAAAGTGTTCTAAACATCAAAATCACAGAACATATAGAAAGACATGGTTTAATGGAACAAAGTCAGCATGGCTTTACCCAGGGCAAGTCTTGCCTCACAAATCTGCTTCACTTTTTGAAGGAGTTAATAAACATGTGGATAAAGGTGAACCGGTAGATATAGTATACTTGGATTTTCAGAAGGCGTTTGACAAAGTTCCTCATGAGAGGCTTCTAGGAAAAGTAAAAAGTCATGGGATAGGTGGCGATGTCCTTTCGTGGATTGCAAACTGGCTAAAAGACAGGAAACAGAGAGTAGGATTAAATGGGCAATTTTCTCAGTGGAAGGGAGTGGACAGTGGAGTGCCTCAGGGATCTGTATTGGGACCCTTACTGTTCAATATATTTATAAATGATCTGGAAAGAAATACGACGAGTGAGATAATCAAATTTGCAGATGACACAAAATTGTGCAGAGTAGTTAAATCACAAGCAGATTGTGATAAATTGCAGGAAGACCTTGTGAGACTGGAAAATTGGGCATCCAAATGGCAGATGAAATTTAATGTGGAAAAGTGCAAGGTGATGCATATAGGGAAAAATAACCCATGCTATAATTACACGATGTTGGGTTCCATATTAGGTGCTACAACCCAAGAAAGAGATCTAGGTGTCATAGTGGATAACACATTGAAATCGTCGGTTCAGTGTGCTGCGGCAGTCAAAAAAGCAAACAGAATGTTGGGAATTATTAGAAAAGGAATGATGAATAAAACGGAAAATGTCATAATGCCTCTGTATCGCTCCATGGTGAGACCGCACCTTGAATACTGTGTACAATTCTGGTCGCCGCATCTCAAAAAAGATATAATTGCGATGGAGAAGGTACAGAGAAGGGCTACCAAAATGATAAGGGGAATGGAACAACTCCCCTATGAGGAAAGACTAAAGAGATTAGGACTTTTCAGCTTGGAGAAGAGACGACTGAGGGGGGATATGATAGAGGTGTTTAAAATCATGAGAGGTCTAGAACGGGTAGATGTGAATCGGTTATTTACTCTTTCAGATAGTAGAAGGACTAGGGGACACTCCATGAAGTTAGCATGGGGCACATTTAAAACTAATCGGAGAAAGTTCTTTTTTACTCAACGCACAATTAAACTCTGGAATTTGTTGCCAGAGAATGTGGTTCGTGCAGGTAGTATAGCTGTGTTTAAAAAAGGATTGGATAAGTTCTTGGAGGAGAAGTCCATTACCTGCTATTAGGTTCACTTAGAGAATAGCCACTGCCATTAGCAATGGTTACATGGAATAGACTTAGTTTTTGGGTACTTGCCAGGTTCTTATGGCCTGGATTGGCCACTGTTGGAAACAGGATGCTGGGCTTGATGGACCCTTGGTCTGACCCAGTATGGCATTTTCTTATGTTCTTATGTTCTTATGTTCCAGTGATCACTTTCCACTTGCAACTTTCACTTCCTTCCTTGAGGCACTAGGATGTTTCTAGTTAAGTTGTTTGGTTAATCAACTGCAGGCCAGCCTAAGTCCCCAGGACTATCTAGAGCCTACTCTCCCATGATATCTTTTGCAGGTTTTACATCCTTAACCAACAGCAGGAGCACCTCTGCTCTTGAGTCTGTGTGAGTCCTTTTCCTCTGACTCTCCAACTGATTCTGCTGGAAGGCAGTATTCTTCTCCTTAAAAATCTCCTGACTTCTTTCTTTAAATTGCCCCCAGCTATGGCTTCCCAATCACTAGCAAAGCTCCCTGTAGCAGCAACCTTTACCCTGACTGGTTCCTTGCCAAAGATCTAAAACTACATTTTCCATCAGCCATGTGCCTCTTATTCCTTCTGCCTTTACTGTCCCCAGGCAAACTCCAGTTTACATTTCTTCCAGTTTGCCTCAATTTATGTGAATCTCCTGGTTTATCAGTTAACGTAAACAAAAATGTTACATTTACTTATTTATTGTTGATATGTTTATCTGCATTTTCTCTATTGTTCCACATTGGCTCATATAATATACGAAAAAAATTTGCAATACGTTAATTTGACAAGGCAAATAGGAAAGTCAAGTAGGTCTAGATCATCAAATTGCTATACATTAAGCTGAAATAGTGCCAGTGCTAAAAGAAAGGGTGTGGTTAGACTAATTTCCTGTCTATCAAATAGGAAATTATCACATCACACTTTATGTCAAGCACATTGTGCTTTACGTCAGTGTGTTGCACATCATTTTACATGGCATGCTTTGATTTGTACAAGGTGCATTATTTTTCTGGTCTATATGTACCGGCTTCCTGCAGCTGACTCTTTGATAAAGGGGCTAGAACAGCTTCCCTCTGAGGAAAGACTAAAGAGGTTAGGACTGTTCAGCTTGGAGAAGAAATGGCTGACTGGGGATATGATAGAGGTGTTTAAAATCATGATAGATCTAGAATGGGTAAATGTGAATCGGTTATTTACTCTCTTGGATAATAGAAGGACTAGGGGGTGCTCCATGAAGTTAGCAAGTTACACATTTAAAACTTATCAGAGAAATTTCTTTTTCACTCAATACACAATTAAGTTCTGAAATTTGCTGCCAGAGGGCCGATGCAATACGGGGCATTCGTGTTAGCGCAGCCGCGAACGCACGATTGAACGCACATTTTTCGAGCGCAAAGGGAACGCGTATGCAATAAGCGATTTAATGTGTCCTTAACGTACGCGGAAAATCTGCGCAAAGGAGATAACGCCAGTGCCATGCAAATTTTAGTTAATGTTACTTAAATGTGCCAATTAGGTATTCGTACCCAATTCCATATTGCGTGCTGAAATTTAGTGCGTCTTTAGTGAGTTTTTTAGCGATTGAAACTTTGCACCTACTTTACACTGGCTTTATTGTGCTGTTGGCTTCCGCAGAGTAATGGATGCTGTTTATTTCTTTGTCGTGTTGACTTTTTCCTTGCATCTGCAAGCAAGAATTAGGGCAAATACACAAGCAATAGCAATTAACCCCACCAACAGAAGACAGGAAGAAGATAATGCAGATCGTGCGGAGCAGGCTGAGGTAAGGAATGACTTTCGTTTTACCGTAGAGCACGTTCCTTAATTTTGCGGCTTATTTTAAAACGTTCCTTAATTTTGTGACTTTATTAATAGTGCCTGTTTACCCTTGAATGTTTCTTAATTTTCTGGCTTTAAATATGACGGTTAATCCTTGAACGTTCCTTAATTTTGCGGCTTTTAATTGTGACTGTTTACCCTTGAACTCTTCTGGGTCTATTTGCGGGTGTTTTGTAAGCTGGGGATCTGTTAGAAAACAACTTAGGGTCACAGCAGCAATATGTCTTATGTTCCTCTTATGTGTTATTCTGTTTCCAGGTGCAGCCCCCCCCAGATTGGAACCACAAATTAAACAAAATTAAAAAGAACAGGCTTTTCTGGCACCGAAATGAAAGTTACAATGATCCAGCATCCTAAAGCTAAGAGACGTTCTTTACTGGTGTCGCTAACTGGATTTCTAGGGTCCAGAATGCATTGCATTTCAGTAGTTAAACTACAGGATGGAGAAAACAGAAACATATAGCCCCTCGGAGCAAGGACAGAAACTTAGAGAAAGGTCCCCCCAGATTGGAACCACAAAATAAAAAAAGCGGACTTTCCTGGTGCTGAAATGAAAGTTACACTGATCCAGTGACTTAAAGCAAATAGACATTCTTTATGGGCAACCACAAAAAAAAAAAAAAGCCATACAGGAATGGGATGCCGACTAAAAATGCCAATAAAAATTTTCAGGATAGCTTATCTGATTAAAAAGTTTGTCCCCATACACACATTTCCAATACCAGCGGCTTTGATTTTGTGATGCCCATATTTTCGGACCTCTTTAGCACGCTCTATGTATATATATATATATATATATATATATATATATATATATATATATATATATATATAAATTGTTTAAATGTAGAAAGCTACCAGTTCTTATCTTTGCAAAAGGAAGGAAATGAGATGAAGCTCAAGTCTCGATGAAGCTCAAGTCATGTGAATTCAAGGGACCAGTCTGCAGCCAGTACAGTTCCAATGGAACTTGACACAAAGGCGAAGTTTACCTGGTTGCAGCTATTGATATACCCTGCACATAATAGGATTATGGCGCGCTTTCTGATGGCACTTGCTGATGTCACAGACACAAAGCAGAAACAAAGCCGATATGAAATATGCAGTATTCCTTTTCAATATCAATTTTTTGTACTTCAACAATTGAACTACATTTGCCAAACCTTTTTGACAGTTATACTGTTGAGAATCAGGAGGTGGATCCTTGGTCCGACCAGCGGAGAGGGACTGATGTGGATCTCCACTTGATGGCGTAGGTCGGTAGGCAGAATTGCCGCTGCAGGAGAATGGCTCTTCACCCTGGAAGTCCGTGACCCCTCCAGGAGAATCCTGTGGAGGCCCGGACTGCTGGGACTTAGGTGGCTTTGCCCTGGAAGCCCGCAGTCCCCCCAGGAGGAGCCCACAGGGACCCGGATCGCTGGGACTTAGGAGAGCGGCAGGAGGTGTAGACGAGTGGACAAACCAGGTTCGAGGCAGGCGGCTGAAGGCGTAGACGAGTAGACAGACCAGGTTCGAGGCAGGCGGCTGAAGGCGTAGATGAGTAGACAGACCAGGTTCAAGGCAGGCAGGGCGGTAGGAAGAGATGAGCGGGATCAGGCAGGCAGGAGAGCAGGAACAGACGGGCAGGATCAGGCAGGCAGACGGGCAGGAACAGGCAACTTACTACTCACAGGAGTCGACCACGTTGCAAGCCAAAGTTCCGGGTTTAAGCGCCGGGGTTAAATCTCCCCCGGCATCTGACGTCATCGCAGGGGCTGGCAAGGCTTTTGCGCCAGAGACCCTTTAAAAGGGTGCCCTCCGCGTGCGCACGCGAGCCTAAGGGGCGGGGTCAGCAGTGTTCGGCGGCGTCTCCCTCGAGGAGACGCCGCGATGCAGGCCCAGACGGGCCCAGCGGATCCGGCGGCTCGATTGGCATCCCGCGGGGTAGAGAAGGTAAGGGTCCGGTCGTGAGTTACTCGACCGGAACCTCAACAGTACCCCCCTTCTTACGCCCCCTCCGCAGGGGACTGGGTTTACCCGGGTTGTCTTGGTGAAACTGGAGCAACAAGGATTTATCCAAAATATTCCGAGCAGGCTTCCAGGTGTTATCCTCTGGTCCACAGCCTTCCCAGGCCAGAAGGTACTCCCAGCGTCGACGATTAAAAAGTACGTCTAATACTTTACGTACTTGATAGGTTGCATCATCTTGTACCGTGGAAGCAACTGGATCAGGTTCAGGCTGATGAAATTTGGAGAGTTTCACTGGTTTCAACAAAGATATGTGAAATACATTGTGGACACACATCGAGGAGGGTAGGCGAAGTCGGTAAGACACCAGCCCTATCCTCTCTGCTACCCGGAATGGTCCACAATATCTGGGTGCCAATCTCCGGGATGGACCAGGTAGATGGAGATTCTTGACGCTCAACCAGACTCTGTCCCCTGGCAAAAAGACCGGTGCTGGGCGCCAATGACGGTCGGCCACCCTTTGAGATTGTTTCGCTGCTTCTGAGAGCTGTATTTGAACTGTTCCCAAGAGGTTATGTGCAAGATGGGCTGCAGATTGTGCTGCCGGCGATGGAACAGGCGTAGGTATAGGAACCGGAGGTCTGAGTTGCCGCCCAAATGCAACCTGGAAGGGAGATTTCCCAGTAACAGAGTGTGAGTGATTATTATAAGAAAACTCAGCCCATGGGAGTAGTGCCGTCCAATTATCTTGTCTCTCATTTGCAAAGCTACGAAGAAAGACTTTCAATGACTGGTTCATCCGCTCTGTTAGCCCATTGCTCTGGGGGTGGAATGCAGTAGACAGGTTTAACTGTACCCCGAACATCTTGCATAATGCTCGCCAATACCGGGCAGTGAACTGGGACCCACAGTCAGACACTATGCTTTGCGGAAGGCCATGTACACGAAAGATGTGCTGGGCAAATAGCATAGCCAATTCGGGTGCAGTCGGGAGTTTGGGCAGAGGAACCAGGTGGACCATTTTGGAAAACCTGTCCACCGTGACCCAAATGACCGTATTTACCTCCGAGGATGGCAGTTCCACCACAAAGTCGGTGGCTATATGGGACCAAGGCTCAGCTGATATCGACAAGGGCTATAGGAGTCCCCAGGGACGACCATTTAAAGGCTTCTGCCTGGCACATGTGGAGCAAGAATCCACATAGAGTTGAACATCCCGCTTTACGTTGGGCCACCAATAGTAGCGGTTAAGGAGGTCTAGAGTTCTCTCTCTGCCCGCATGTCCCCCCATGAGGGAATCATGAGCCCAACTTAAGACCTTTTTGTGGTCCCTGCATGGAACGACCACCCTTTCCAGGGCAGTAACCATGGTGCTGGACAGGTTGACCTTAGCAGGGTCAATAATGTACTGTGGTGGTTCTTCCTTTTCCTCCATGATGGAGTTGCGGGATAAACCATCTGCTCTGATATTTTTTGAAGCTGGCCGGTATTGGAGTATGAAATTAAATCAATTAAAAAACAGAGACTAGTGGGCCTGCCTGGGATTCAGTCGCTGAGCTTGGCATAAGAACTCCAGGTTTTTATGATCCGTATACACTGTGATGGGGTGGTTGGCTCCCTCCAGCCAGTGTCGCCACTCCTCAAATGCCAGTTTGATGGCCAAGAGTTCTTTGTCCCCAATACTGTAATTGCACTCAGCGGGGATACGTTTCCTGGAGAAGTATGAACAGGGCATAGACCGACTGGCACTAGAGACTTGGCTCAGCACGGCTCCTACTGCTATGCTGGAAGTGTCTACCTCTACTATGAATGGATGAAAGGGGTCTGGGTGATGAAGACAGGTCTCCAGCAGGAAGGCCTCCTTGAGTTTCTCAAAGGCCTGACAAACTTAGTCGGGCCACACTCGAGGGTCCACACCCTTTTTGGTCAATACCGTGAGGGGTGCTACTAAGCATGAGTATTGAGGTATAAAGTGTCTATAGAAGTTCACGAACCCCAAGAAGCGTTGCAGGGCCTTGAGGCCCGTGGGGCGCGGCCACCCCTTAATGGCTGACACTTTCTCTGGGTCCATGTGAAACCCTGTTGCGGAGATGATGTATCTCAGAAATGGCAATGATTCTCTTTCAAACAAGCACTTCTCTAGTTTTGCATAAAATGGTTGTCCCGGAGAATCTGCAATACTTGCTTCACATGCTGGCGATGAGAATTCAAATCCTTTGAGTAAATGAGAACATCATCTAAATACACGATGATGGAGGAGTTCAGCATTTCCCGCAATACTTCGTTCATTAAGTGCTGAAAGACGGCTGGGGCATTGCATAGACCAAATTGCATTACTAAGTACTCGTAATGCCGGTCCCGGGTGTTAAAGGCCGTCTTCCATTCGTCCCTGGGACGGATCCGGACCAGGTTGTATGCCCCTCTTAGGTCCAGCTTGGTAAAGACTCTGGCTCCTTGAAGTTTGTCCAGAAGTTCAGGGATCTGCGGCAATGGATAACGATCCTTCTTAGTGAAGGCGTTCAGGCCCCAGTAATCGATACAAGGTCTCAGAGACCCATCTTTCTTCCCTACGAAGAAAAACCCCGCCCCAGCAGGGGATTTGGAGGGACATATAAATCGTGAGGTTCTCAGTGATATATTCCGTCATTGCTTGCGTCTCCGGGCGAGACAAGGGATACACCCTTCCCTGGAGTGGCGTAGTACCTGGTAGAGGCTCTATTGCACAGTCGAACGGACGATGTTGCGGTAAGATCTCTGCCTTTTCCTTACAGAATACGTCAGCAAACTCCTCGTATGGGGTTGGTGGCGACAAGTCCGTCTGTGCCAAAGTTACTCGCCAGTTCCGGGGAGCTTTGATACAGTTCCGAAGGCAATGAGAACTCCACTGAGCGATCTGCAAAGAGTCCCAATGGATTACCGGAGAGTGTTGTCGCAACCAGGGTAATCCGAGAACCACTGGGTGTACAGCTTTTTCCAGGATCAGGAACGAGATTTTCTCTGTGTGCAGGATCCCGGTCTGCAAGGTAACGGGTGCAGTGACCGTCGAGATGCTGCCAGGAAGCACCGTGCCCCGGATGGAAGTGATCAGCAACGGTGGTACATGGGGTCGCGTGGGGATATGGAGTTGTTGTACTAGCTCTTGGAGAATAAAGTTCCCCCCCCGCACCGGAGTCGATGAAGGCCAAGGTCTCAAACGAGCCTCCCAGGTACTTTAGGGTTATAGGTACAGTACATTGAGGAGCAGAAGTGATACAACCTAGAATTAGGTCCCCGGATCCTTCTAGGCTTTGGAGTTTTCCGCCCTCTCCTTACACTGGTTCAGGAAATGGCCTTTCCCACCGCAGTATAGGCACAACCCCAGTGTTCAGCGGCGGCGCTCCTCCTCAGGTGATAATGAAGTGCACCCCAATTGCATGGGATCCTCTGTGGGGTGTTCCGGGGGTGCCGAGGCGGCTTTGGTAGTCGGCATCAGAGGCCTAGCGAAGGCGGGAGCCAGGGGAACCATTCGACGTGACGGCCTTCCTTCCTTGGCCCTTTGCTGGAGGTGCCGATCAATGCGCCCGGTGACATCAATTAGGGCGTTGAGGTCCTCGGGGAGGTCTCTAGGGGCTAGCTCATCTTTGACCCTTGCCGCGAGACCTTCTAGGAATACTCCTCTTAAGGCGTCGTCACGCCACCCGACTTCCAGTGCCAAGGTGCGAAATTCGAGGGCGTACTCTGCCAAAGGGCGCGCATCCTGGCGTAGCTGAAGCAACTCCGAGGTTGTGGAGGCCATGCGAGCAGGTTCATCAAAGGCCAATTTGAAATTCTCCACAAATAGCGACAGATTGTGGAGCATGGAGTCATTCTGCTCCCACATGGGTGAAGCCCAATGCAACGCCCGTCCGTCCAAGAGGGAGAAGATGTAGGCCACTTTAACAGAGTCCGTGGGGAACTGTGCGGGCAGTAATGAGAACCGCACGAAGTACTGGTTCAGAAAAACCCGACAGGATTTCGCGTCCCCAGAAAAGCGAGATGGAGCTGGAAGCTGGGTGGGAGTGTGGATAGTCACCACCGGAGGTGGTGCCGGTTCTCAGGCCAGTTCCAGAACCTCGGTGTCCAGCCTGTTAGCCAAGTGTTCTACTGTGGCCGCCAAGGCGTCCAAACAGTGCTGTTGCTGATGTATCCGCTGTGCTATCCCAGGTATAGCTTGAAGACCAGCAAGATCCACCGGATCCATGGCCTTGCAAACTGTTGAGAATCAGGAGGTGGATCCTTGGTCCGACCGGCGGAGAGGGACTGACGTGGATCTCCGCTAGATGGCTTAGGTTGGTAGGCGGAATCGCCGCTGCAGGAGAATGGCTCTTCACCCTGAAAGTCCGTGACCCCTCCAGGAGAATCCTGTGGAGGCCCGGACCGCTGGGACTTAGTTGCTTTGCCCTGTAAGCCCGCGGTCCCCCCAGGAGGAGCCCGTAGGGACCCGGACCGCTGGGACTTAGGAGAGCGGCAGGAGGCGTAGACGAGTAGACAAACCAGGTTCAAGGCAGGCGGCTGAAGGCATAGACGAGTAGACAGACCAGGTTTGAGGTAGGTGGCTGAAGGCATAGACGAGTAGACAGACCAGGTTCAAGGCAGGCAGGCAGGGCGGTAGGAACAGGTGAGCGGGATCAGGCAGGCAGGCGAGCAGGAACAGACGGGCAGGATCAGGCAGGCAGACGAGCAGGAACAGGCAACTTACTACTCATAGGAGTTGACCACGTTGCAAGGCAAAGTTCCGGGTTTAGACGCCGGGGTTAAATCTCCCCCCGGCGTCTGACATCATCACGGGAGCCGGCAAGGCTTTCGCGCCGGAGGCCCTTTAAAAGGGTGCCCTCTGCGCGCGCGCGAGCCTAAGGGGTGGAGTCAGCAGTGTTCGGCGGCGTCTCCCTCGTGGAGACGCCGCGATGTAGGCCCGGACGGGCCCAGCGGTTCCGGCGGCTCGAGTGGCGTCCCGCGGGGTAGAGAAGGTAAGGGTCCAGTTATGAGGTGCGCGACCGGAACAGCAACATATACGCAGACTTTTTTGCATATTTTGCTCCAGCAATGCAATATTGAACATCCGATGCAATAAAAAAAAATTGCGCTTAGATGCTGAGTTTTGAGCAATGCGTGCGATTTTCGCGCACTTTTTATTTCAGTTTCATTTCAATATTGCATCGGAGCAAACGGTGAAAAAATATACGAATGTTAATCTATGTGCACTTCTAATGAACGCACTTTCTTCCTGTGTTTTTTATTGCATCAGCCCCAGAATATGTAGTTAGTGCAGTTTGTGCAGCTGGGCTTAAAAAAGGTTTGGATAAGTTCTTGGAGGAGAAGCCCATTATCTACTATTAATCAAGTTGACTTAGAAAATAGCCACTGCTATTACTAGCAACAATAACAGGGATAGACTCAGTTTTTGCATACTTGCAAGGTACTTGAGGCTGGATTGGCCACTATTGGAAACAGGATGCTGGACTTGATGAACTCTTGGTCTGCCCCAGTATGGCAATTTGTTATGTTCTTTTGTACTTAAGTTCTTTTGTTCTTAAGTAGTGAATAAGAGAGATACTGTGTCCGGGTGAATGCGTGTGAAACTGAGTGTGAGAGACAAAGAGAGAAAGTGCAAATGTGACAACAAGTGTGTATAATAAACAGTGATTGCTTAACATAGAGATGGAGTGTGTACAAGGACTAGGGATGCTGCAATAGTAGCACTCATTCATTCATTGCAGAAAGCCCCATTGTAAATGACTGAATGTGGTCCTTCCATATCCTCTCTTATAGCAGTAATGTGCATTTCAGGCTTTGCAGAAGGTCCTGATGTCCACTTTCCCTCATTAACTTATGTTCATACTCAGAGTTGGTAATGCTTGTTTGTCTCCACATTGCTGCTGCATGCATGGGCTTGTTAGTGTGCATTGTGAGACAGTATTCATATGTATGAGTACTCATGTATGCTGTTGTGTATGTGCTCTACAGAGCATACACATGTTAATGAGGAATAGTGGGTGCCAAAAATAGTAGCAAAGCCCCAAATTATTTTCTTTCTATTTTTATCTGCAATTTCCTTCCCATGGAGCAATAGTAGGTGGGATACTGTGATTAGTGGCCAACACAAATCAACCATCATATATGCCAGAAAGATCACCAAAATGTGTGTTTTCCAGTATGACAGAAATACATCTAGCAAATTATTTGATTGTTAAGACTAAACTACAGGCATACTAAAAAGGGGAAGAAAATAAGTCTAACCTTAAAAAGCTTTCTGGCCAGACTGGATGGGCTACTTGGGTCTTTTTCTGGCTAACGTTTACTCCATTACTATGGAATTGCAAAGCTATTTAAAAAGAACTCTAATATTAAAAAATTGGAATGCAAATAGAGAACAACAAGACATTTTAGGTATTTGATTTGTGAAGATTTTGTTTACATTCAAGAAATGTACAGGTTGATAGAATGATTTTTTCTGCTAAGAACTTATTTGAAACTTGTGGTTTGTCAGGATATCCTTCCCCACTGTGCAGCTATGTTTTAGCCTGTTGAGTCAACACCCTGCTAAAACTTAGCCAGATTAATAATAGGCAGGGCAGGGATATGGCTTAAAGTGTATCTGGAAAGCACTGGTACTCATTTCTAACTGGGTAAAGTTGTCTGGTCAGAAAAACATTTAAAACACATCTCAGAAAGTAGCAGCTGTTCCCTACCCCCTACCCCTCACCCACACCCTTCACCCCCACCCTATATATATATATATTATATATAAATGATTAGGTTAAGAGAGGCCAACCTGCTTGCCTTCAAAATAATTTGTGTAAATGCCTACTAACATCACTCCCTAGAAACCCCCAAATGTTCTCAAATATAGGGGCTGATGCACTATTTGTGTGTAGAAAACGGGCGTTCAAATATGAGAGCCTATTTTCCTAACGAGCGTCCAGCCACCTCTCCTGGGCGCACGATGCAACATTTAAATGAGGGGTCATGCTAAAAAGGAGGCACTAGTGAAAATTGTTCATCCCTAGTGCCTCCTTGTCATCAGGCACACAGGAGAGGTGGCTGTCAGTGCTGGTTGGGAAAACAGACAATCAATATGAGTGTCTGCTTTCTCCTGCTACCAGCACAATATACGGCCTGGACCATGTACTTTGTGCGTTTATATTGGGTTCTCAGAATGATTATTATTTTTTTACCCAAATCTGCTTTCTGTGGTTCTTTCTACTTAGTATCACAACAATACTAATAGTAGGAATCACAGAATGCAGGATTTTTTATTTTTATCATTGAGCACTGGAACATGGCATACTTTTAAAATTTGCCACATTGCAATGAGTGCACTGGCTGCGCGGGAAATATTTTGCATGTCGGGTAAGCTATTAGCCTCATGTACATGGAACTTACATGTTAATAGCCTCATCTACATGAAATGTACATGTGATGAGCGCTATTAGCTACTCGGCAGTTTGTATGCACATTTTGGATGTGCTAATCCATGTATTGTATCGGTGGTCATGGACACATGTCCAAAGTGCACGTCCAATAGTGTGTTAGTTGTATGCTAACTGCAGCCCACGGAACTGCATCAGCGCCATAGAGTGGGAGCATTTTGGGGGCATGCATAGTAACATCTTAGATCCTCCTGTTCCTATCATACATATTGTAATTGTAGATTGCTCTGACAGCACTTATGTATTAACTTATTCATCCCATCCTTCACTGATTGGCTCTTCACTGACAGCTGACATATTTTGATCTGCAAATCTAATTCTGTAAATAGGCATCAGTCTACCCTAGTCTTTGTATTAACGTATTTGTCTGATAATTCAACAGCAGAGTTTTAAAAGGATCCATTGAATCTAAAATACTGGCTCACAATCTCCTCCTGACTATTAAATTGTATTAGACCTGTATGAACCTTGAAACCAGAACTGCCAGACATGTAAAGAATGTAATGAATTGCCTGGCTATGCTGTGGAGTAGAAAGGAAATTTCATTCCATTATGGTATGATGGCAGAAGTTAATTGAAATGAAAGTTACCACTGCTTGGTAATAACAATGAAAAACGCAGTCCATTCTTTCTGAATTAGAGCATCAGTTGTCACGGAGCTGTAATGTAGTATATAAAATACTGCAGCATACCAACTGTGAAAAGGTTGATCCCTTAACCTACATTACTCCATTACCAGGGAATAGATGCAGTGAAAACTGATAAACTTGCTCTTTGAGGCTTGGAATTCATTGCATTAATCTGAAAAAAAAAAAAACCCCAGCAGTAACTTTCTATTTAATTCCCCAATACGACACAGCTTGCAATTCATCTTGTTTGTTGACACTCATGCAATGTTATATTGTGGTTATATAAAACAGTACACATTTCTCTTACATTTATCATTTAGAGTGTTCCACAGTACCACATATTTTTTAACAATAAATTGCTGCAAAATTAATTTAGATTGTAAAAGGACAACTATTGTATCTTGTTTCTCAAAGTCAGGGTTTTTTTCATAATTAAAATGAATGAATCAGATTAGCTTCACAGGAAAAATAAGGCAAAACTATTGCAAACAGCTTGCAAGTCAGTTTGTTTACACAATTTAAAAATAGCATATTCTTAACCATGGACAAAATGCCCTGCAATACCATAAGAAAAAAAATCATACAAGCAAAAAAATACTTGCGCAAAAAGAACAATGGGAATCAAGGCCATGGAACCAAGGACCTGCAAATAGTCCCAGGCCTTGGGAAGAGGAAGAGCCAATAGGCTTCTGACCTGCTGCATCAGCTTGGAGATCCAATCTTCTTGCAGAAAGGCCTTCCCCACACGGGTGTCGAACCTGGCTCCCAAGAAGTCCAATTCATGAGACGGGAGAAGGTTGCTTTTGATCTGATTGATGACCCATCCCAAGGACTCCAGAAGGCTAATGACACTGTTGACGCGGCCTCGCACAGAACTTTCGACTTTGTTCGAATCAGCCAATTGTCCAGATATGGGTGAACCAACACATCCTCCTTTCGCAGAGCTGGCGCCACGACCACCATTACCTTGGTGAACGTCTGGGGCGCTGTCACCAAGCCAAAAGGCAGGGCACAGAATTGAAAATACCTGCTGAGGATCTTGAACTAACCCTGAAAATCGGGGCGGCTGAAAGAAATCGGCCCGAACCGCGGGAAAACAAAATTTCCTGCAGCGGGCCGACAACAAAGGCCAAACCGAAAGGTTCGGCCGAATCATATCCCTATTAAATAGTTGCATTTCAAATGCCTGCTCACATATCAGAGTGTCATCCCACTCTTCTTAACATAACAGGCCACACGCATGCATCAAGTTTAAATGGTTCAGCTGAGTCACATGATCAAGAGAAGTCATGAATCACTTCCATTCACAAAAGATGTCATGATGTAAACCGTTGTGATCTTCACTTGGAACGATGGTATATAAAATGGGAACAAAATCAAATAAATAAATAAATAAATAAATAAATAAATAAATAAATAAATAAGAGAAAAGAAATACAAATATAAACTAAAAGTCATATGAGGGAATTATGTTGTGTCCGTCGCTGTCCGACGTCTCTGCTCCGCCCACCTTACCTCATTGGCGACTCCCTTCGGGGTTGATGGAAGGCTAGCTGCTGCGGCGTCTCCAGACCATCCTCCTCTGGCGTTCCCAGACTGGCTGAACGCTGCAAGCCGCCATATTGACCAGATGCCTAAGGGCGCCTGTGCGTGTGCAGCCCGACTGATGTACCAGTGTTGTCGCGATCCTCAGGGGCGTCCCCCTGAGATGACATCACCAGCTCCAGATATTTAAGGTCTCAGTTTTCGCTAACAAGACGAGTTAGCAAGGGGTTTGCTTCCTCCTGGTCGCTGCAGATGGGATTCGCTCTCCGTGACCCTTGCTACTCTGCCTCCTCGGACTTCACTAGAGGTACCCGCTCCTCAGGGGCCTCACTCTCTCTTTTTCTTTGCAGGTCACAGTCCTGGACTTGCTCCTGAATACCACTTCTGCTAAGAAGTCATTGCTGCTTACAACATTGTGAGTTTCCATCTATCTCTCAGAGCTTTCCCTGGGTAGAGGTACTTGCTCCTCGAGGGCCTAATGTATACCATCTCCTGGGCTACCATAAGAGACTATTGTGTGAGTGTTACCATTAAGGACTTGTTCCAGAACTCTGCATATACTACCTACTCACTGTCTTAGGTTCTCTACAGCTCAGCCACCCTGGGATCGCTGTTCCAATACCTGAGGGACTACAGCCCAGCTGGGTGCTTCCAGCTCACTACTGCCACCTTTGGTGGTTTAATGCATTGCTTCTAAGAAGTCTTTGTTGCTTAACATTAGTGAGTCTGTATCTATCTCTCAGAGCATTCCCTGGAACCAGGTACTCGCTCCTCGAGGGCCTAATGCATACCAACTCCTGGGCTGCCTTAAGAGACTATTGTGTGAGTGTTACCATCAAGGACTTGTTCCAGAACTCTGCATATAATGCCTACTCACTGTCTTAGTTTCTCTACAGCTCAGTCACCCTGGGATCACTGTTCCAATACCTGAGGGACTACAGCCCAGCTGGGCGCTTCTAGCTCACTACTGCCACCTCTGGTGGTTTACCATATTGTCTAATAAAAGAACTAGTGTGTGTCTGTCTCCTGCACTAAGCCTGACCAGTGGTCCCTCTTGGGATTTCCCCCGAGGGCGTGGTCACCTGCCACTGGTCCAAGGATCCACCTACTACTATTCTAAATATCTACAGATTGCTAAATACCAGCTTTAACAACAGAGCTTTCTGACAGATTGCTAACCAGCTTTCTCTACAGAGCTTTGACAACAGATTGCTATCTCCTCATGGAGATCATAGGAGATTCACATCAAATGACAATTAATTTCTTTATTTTAACTATTAGGAGAAACCGTGTTTAAAAGAAAAATCCAATGTTGTTCTTTTTCATTATATAAGGTAAAAAAAAACAGCCACATTTAGGGGGGACAAACCACATCAATAATCCCCCAATGTAGGTCTTTGAACCCATGAATATTGGAGATGAAATGATATCAAAGGCACCTGTAATATTTGTGTTTTAAGACAACTCCTATGTTCATGGATACAGTTTTGAATCAAGCGCTTATTTCTCCCAACATAAACCAAAAGACGGGGGCATTGGATAACATAAATCACATTGATGGATTTGCAAGTAGTATGAAAATTCAATTGAACAATAAATTGTGAAATAGGATGTGTCCATGTGTCACCAGAAAAAAATAGTGAACATAAATCACAGTGACCACAGGGATAGTGCTCCAAATTCAAACTCATTGATGATACATTATAAGACTCAGGACAGCAGCACAAACCACATGACTTTTAATGTTAGCCCCACGAGTGTTTGAAATCATTGGAGGGTAGAGAAAAACATGATGTAGAGATAAGACATGCCAGTAATGCAGATATAGAACAGAAAAAGGGAAGCATTGTTAGAAAAAGGTGCAACGCATACAATTGAATCAACCCTATATTTGTTAGAATATTGTAGAAGAGAGTTATGATCAGAATACAAGACTCTGCGGTACATAATTCTGACAATAGAAAATGGATATTCTCTTTCAAAAAAACACATAGCCAACCCATATGCCTGTATTTTAAAATCAGCCAGGGTGGACAAATGTGATGGGTCCTAAAAAATCGGCTTACAGGTAAACCAGCCTTAGAACTACTTGGGTGAAAGCTCTGACATCATAAAATATTGTTCTTCATGATAGATTTCCAGTAAACAGTGTTATGAATAAAATTATCATCTATAGACAATGTATAAAAAAGGTAGTTTATGAAAATCATATGAGATGGTAAACTGAAGCCAGGGATCCATAGAATTATTCCTTCAATGAAACATAAGAAGCACAGAAACAGACTCCTTCCAAATACAAAACAAATCATCAATATTTATTTATTTATTTATTTGTTTGTTTGTTTTTATATACCGGTGTTTGATTTACATATCACATCGGTTTACATACAACTTAATGGTGCAGGAAGTCAAGCATTTACTTTTGTTTAGTACAGGGAACGATTGGAAACAGTAACGTGATATTATAACAGTAACATGATTAAAAATAATAGTAAGAATAATAAACAAAATCTAGCATTTGGTAATTCTCAGTGGAGCACAAGATTTGGTGAGAGAGGTAAAGGTGGTGGGGCCGCTTGGCAATAGTGATCATAATATGATCAAATTTGAATTAATGACTGGAAGGGGGACCGTATGCAAATCCACGGCTCTCGTGCTAAACTTTCAAAAGGGAAACTTTGATAAAATGAGAAAAATAGAAAAAAAACTGAAAGGAGCAGCTTCAAAAGTAAAAAGTGTGCTGAGGCGTGGTCATTGTTAAAAAATACCATCTTAGAAGTACAGTCCAGATGTATTCCACACATTAAGAAAGGTGGAAAGAAGGCAAAACGATTACCGGCATGGTTAAAAGGGGGGGGGGGGGTGTGAAAGAAGCTATTTTAGCCAAAAGATCTTCATTCAAAAATTGGAAGACGGATCCAACAGAAGAAAATAGGATAATGCATAAGCGTTGGCAAGTTAAATGTAAGAGATTGATAAGACAGGCTAAGAGACAATTTGAAAAGAAGTTGGCCGTAGAGGCAAAAACTCAGAATAAAAACTTTTTAAAATATATCTGAAGCAGAAAGCCTGTGAGGGAGTCAGTTGGACCGTTAGATGATCGAGGGGTTAAAGGGGCACTTAGAGAAGATACGGCAATTGCGGAAAGATTACATGATTTCTTTGCTTCGGTGTTTACTGAAGAGGATGTTGGGGATGTACCCGTACTGGAGAAGGTTTTCATGGGTAATGATTCAGATGGACTGAATCAAATCACATTGAACCTAGAAGATGTGGTAGACCTGATTGACAAACTGGACTGGATGGTATACACCCCAGGGTTCTGAAGTAAATCATCTGGACCGGATGGTATACACCCAGAGTTCTGAAGGAACTAAAAAAATGAAATTTCAGACCTATTAGTAAAACTTTGTAACCTATCATTAAAATAATACATTGTACCTGAAGACTGGAGGATAGCTAATGTAACCCCAATATTTAAAAAGGGCTCCAGGGGCGATCCGGGAAACTACAGACCAGTTAACCTGACTTCAGTGCCAGGAAAAATAGTGGAAAGTGTTCTAAACATCAAAATCACAGAACATATAGAAAGACATGGTTTAATGGAACAAAGTCAGCATGGCTTTACCCAAGGCAAGTCTTGCCTCACAAATCTGCTTCACTTTTTTGAAGGAGTTAATAAACATGTGGATAAAGGTGAATCGGTAGATGTAGTGTACTTGGATTTTCAGAAGGCGTTTGACAAAGTTCCTCATGTGAGGCTTCTAGGAAAAGTAAAAAGTCATGGGATAAGTGGCAATGTCCTTTCGTGGATTACAAACTGGCTAAAAGACAGGAAACAGAGAGTTGGATTAAATGGACAATTTTCTCTGTGGAAGGGAGTGGGCAGTGGAGTGCCTCAGGGATCTGTACTGGGACCCTTTCTTTTCAATATATTTATAAATGATCTGGAAAGAAATACAACGAGTGAGGTAATCAATTTTGCAGATGATACAAAATTGTTCAGAGTAGTTAAATCACAAGCAGATTGTGATTAATTGCAGGAAGACCTTGTGAGACTGGAAAATTGGGCATCCAAATGGCAGATGAAATTTAATGTGGATAAGTGCAAGGTGATGCATATAGGGAAAAATAACCCATGCAATATTTACACAATGTTAGGTTCCATATTAGGTGCTACTACCGAAGAAAGAGATCTAGGCATCATAGTGGATAACACATTGAAATCATCGGTTCAGTGTGCTGCGGCAGTCAAAAAAGCAAACAGAATGTTGGAAATTATTAGAAAGGGAATGGTGAATAAACGGAAAATGTCATAATGCCTCTGTATCGCTCCATGGTGAGACCGCACCTTGAATAATGTGTACAATTCTGGTCACTGCATCTCAAAAAAGATATAATTGCGATGGAGAAGGTACACAGAAGGGCTACCAAAATGATAAGGGGAATGGAACAGCTCCCCTATGAGGAAAGACTAAAGAGGTTAGGACTTTTCAGCTTGCAGAAGTGACGGCTGAGGGGGGATATGCTAGAGGTATTTAAAATCATGAGAGGTCTAGAACGGTTAGATGTGAATCTGATATTTACGCTTTCGGATAATAGAAAGACTAGGGGGCACTCCATGAAGTTAGCATGTGGCACATTTAAAACTAATCGGAGAAAGTTCTTTTTCACTCAACGCACAATTAAACTCTGGAATTTGTTGCCAGAGGATGTGGTTAGTGCAGTTAGTATAGCTGTGTTTAAAAAAGGATGGGATAAGTTCTTGGAGGAGAAGTCCATTATCTGCTAATAATTAAGTTGACTTAGAAATTAGCCACTGCTATTACTAGCAACAGTAACTTGGAATAGACTTAGTTTTTGGGTACTTGCCAGGTTCTTATGGCCTGGATTGGCCACTGTTGGAAACAGGATGCTGGGCTTGATGGACCCTTGGTCTGATCCAGTATGGCATGTTCTTATGTTCTTATAGGATGTATCATAGTCTTATTTTTTCACTTGCTATTCTAATGTATCAATAGGCTGAAATGTAAATATTGTGCTGTTCAATTTCTCCCCTTCCATCCCAAGTTTATTTTCCTTGTTTTTTGTAACTTTCCCTCTCCCTTTTTCTGATTCACTGTATTTAAAGTTCAAGGTTCTTATTGAAAATATTGTTTTTTACGTTACGTTATGCTTTACACTCCTTGTTATTTGTAAACTGGGTTGATGTGATGCCTATCATGAAACTCGGTATAACAAAAACAATAAATAAATAAATAAATAAATAAATGATGCATAGATCATGTAGCATAGTAATTTACAGGTGGGTAGTTGAAGGTCGTGCTTTCCCTGACTGCAGGGTTTAGGGCCTGGTTTGGGGTTCGTTCGTGTTTGTAGTTGGGAAGGCTTTGCGGAATAGCCATTTCTTGAGATTTTTCTTGAACGATTGGGTGGCTGGATCTGTTCTTAGATCTGTGGGGAATTTGTTCCATAGGATGGGACCAGCAATTGATTGTGTTCATTCTCTTGTTGATATCCATTGGGTGGTTTTCGGGGATGGTGTTTGTAGCAGGCCAGAGTTTGAGGATCAAAGAGTCCATGTGGAAGTGTGGAGGTGAAGGGGGGTAGTTAGCCATTTGGTTTTGCCATTGTGTAGAATTTTGTGGAAGATGGTTAGAGTCTTGTACTGTATTATCTGACAGATGGGTAATCAGTATATGTCTTTGAGGATGGGTGTTATGTGGTCTGATCTTCTGCTGTTTGTGAGAGCTCTTGCCATGGTGTTTTGGAGTAGTTGGATAGGTTTAAGAGTGGAGGCTGGGAGGTCTAGAAGAAGGGCATTGCAGTAGTCGAGTTTGGAAAAGAGGAGGGCCTGTAGAACTGTTCATAAGAACATAAAAACAGTGGCTTGAGTTTTCTTAGGATTCTTAGGATTTGGAGTTTGTGGAATCAATCTTTCAGCAGGTTGTTAATGTGTTTCTTGAAGTTTAATTGGTTGTCTATCACAATGCCAAGGTTCCTTATTGTGGAGAGTGTTTGGTTTGTGAGTGGGTGAGAGGAGGGGTCGGTGAAAGGGGGTGGCGAGGGTTTGTTGGATATGTATAGGATTTCTGTTTTGGTGTGATTGAGGGATAGTTGTGAGAGTAGGTGTTTTATTGAAGTTAGGTGAGAGTTCCATAGCTTAAGTGTGTGCTCAATGGAGTCTTTGATTGGGAGTAAGATTTGCACATCGTCGGCATATACATAGTGCATCAGTCCTGTTTCATTTAGGAGCTTGCATAGTGGGGTCATATAGATGTTGAACAATGTGAAAGATAGGGATGAACCTTGTGGTACTCCGTGGGGGATGGGGATTTGCTTGGATTCAGTGTCATTGAATTTGACCTTGTATGACCTGTTGAATAAGTAGGATTTAAACTAGCTGAGCGCTGTGCCTTGAAGTCAAATTTCTTTCAGTCTGTGTATTAACGTTTTGTGATTGACAGTATCAAATGCCGCCGATATGTCAAGGAGGATGAGTAAATAGGAGGTGTTACAGTCCAGTCCTCTGAGGATTGTGTCAGAGAGGGAGATTAGTAGTCTTTTGGTGCTAAGAGAGGTTCTGAAGCCATGTTGGGCAGGGGAGAGTATATTGTGGGAATCCAGGTGTTCAGAGAGTTGACAATTTACAATTTTTTCAAGAATCTTGGCTATGAAGGGTAGGTTCGAGATTGGTCTGAAGTTTGCTGGATCAGTTTCATCGAGATGAGGTTTTTTGTGTATTGGTTTGATGCTGGTGCATTTTAGATTATCGGGGAAAATGCCTTGGTCGAGTGAAAGGTTGATTATGGTTGCTATTGGTTTGGCTATGAGGTTCGGTATTTGTTTAAGGAATTTTATGGGATTGGGTCAACGGATGAGATGCAGGATTGATGTTCTGTATGATTGTTTCAATTTCGGTTGAGGCAACGTAGTCGAAGTGTGTCCATTTGTCATTGTTTGTGTGTGGTTCTGTTGTAACCTCGATGTTTGCGTGAGGGTTTTCTGTCATTAGTTTTAGTATTTTATTGATGAAGAATTGGGCTAGTTCGTCGCTGGTGTTTGTCTGATTGGCTGTTTTGAGTGAGTTTTGGATTGGTTGGGTGAGGTTGTTGACATATGCGAAAAGGGTTCTGGGGTTGAATTGGTGGTTATGTATTTTCACAGCGTAGTAATCACGTTTGGCTTTATCAATGTCAGCTTTGTAGATATACAGTTTGGTTCTAAAGCTGTCTTTCAGCTGAAGAGTAAGGTTTTGTCTCCACTTCTTTTCGGCTTGCCTTAGAAGGAGTTTGGTCTTCTTCAGCTCGGTAGTGTACCATGGTGCTTTCTGCTTGGTAGATGATTTGAGTTCTTTCTTGATGAGCGGGCATTCGATTTTGGCGACTTCCGTGTTGATGTTGAGCCAAGAGTCTATGGCAAAATTTGTGTCCGTAGTGTTTAGGGATTTCAGAGAGTTTGGAAGTATTTCGATTAGGTCTTCACTGGTGCATGATTTGTTGAACTCAATTAGTTTATTGTGTTTCTTAAGTTCCAGGGTGGTTTGTTAGTTGTATGTTGGTTTGGATTAGTTTGAGGTCTGATCAGAGGATTGCAGTTGCTGTTGGTGATGTGTATTTTGAAATTTTTTCATTGGTGAAGATGAGGTCGAGTGTGTTGCCTGCTTTGTGGGTGGGGGGTTTTATTATGTGTTTAAATCCGATTGCATTCATGGAGTCGGTGAGGAGTTGGCCAGTGGCTGTGGGGGAAGATCAGTCCCTATGTATTTTGAAATCACCCAGAATTATTGCAGGGATGCCCATGTTAATGTTGTTGGTGATGGTTTCTATTAGAGGGGAAAGATTGTGTTTAAGGATTCCTGGTGGAGAGTAGACAAGGAGGATTTGGAGGTTCTTTGATTTGAAGAGTCCTAGTTCAAGTGGAGGAGAAAGGTTGGTGGGATGAAGTTTGAATTTGAGTTTCTTTGAAGCTATGAAAAGCAGGCCATCTCCTTTTTTGGGGGTCTGGGAAGAGAGAAGATGTTGTATGCTTTTTTGGGTAGTTGGTTGATAAGGACTGTGTCAGAGCTTTTGAGCCATGATTCGGTGATGCAGAGGAGATCAGGGTGATTATCCAATAGGTAGTCATGTATCACTGGTAGTTTTTTTTGTGATTGATTGTATATTGATTAAGGTCAGAGTGAGGATGGTTAGAGCTGTGAGGAATGGGTTGTTTTGGGTTGGGATTGTGGTCAGAGAGCATGGTCTGGTGAAGTTGTGATTTTCATTTCTTGTGTTGCTCCTGATTGTGTTGCTCCTGGTATATGGTAGGATTGGTATGGTGTAAGTTGAATGCATGTTTGGGGAGATTGAGTGGTTTTGTTTTGTGTTTGAGAGTGCTAGGGATGTTCACGGGTGAATATGCTGTATCGGTTGTTGGGTGGTTGAGTGTTGGTTGTAGGTATCGATTGTCTGGTTGAAAGGCTGGTGGCAGTGCGGAAGAGGCAGCGTGAAGGGGCACGCAAAGGGGCTTGCTCCTTTGGATGCGCTCCTTCGTTGTGTGGTGCCTAGAGTGAGGGGAGATTTAAAGTACTCACTCAGCGCCTCCTCTGACATCAGGTGGGGGCAGTCCTCTATGATTCTCGTGGTTTTCAGGGTTCCAATGGCAATCGGGTAGGACTCAGCGCTGGGCTAGGCCTCTGCCGGTCGCGGTGCAGGTCGGTCGTGTCCTGCGTCGGTTGCGGTCCTCTGAGCATCCTCCGTGCATCGATCGGGTCCTCCTCCCCCTCCTATCGGGTCCTCCTCCCCCTCCTATCCTCATGCCTCTTCTCTCCTCTCTCCCCATGCCTGTCATGCTCTATCCTCTCCTGAGCACACACATACACACACCCCTCACCTCACAAACACATACACCTCATCACCACCTTCACTACTCCTCACCACATCCACTCCTCACAACCTCCACTCCTTACCACCTCCACACAAAAAAGAAACTGTGACCGGTAGGGGACAAGGCCGAATTCAGCGTGGGAACTGTGCCCTAGGCCCGACCCTACTGCGCCCAGAGCCTGACTCCCCCGCCAGAAGCTGCGACTGGCAGAGGACAAGGCCGACCTCAGTGCAGACCCCGGAGGACCCCAATGGCACCGGTAACCCCTGTGACATAGTAAGGTCAAAGGCTATCGGTGCCATTTTGAATACCGACAGCCGAGGGTATGAGTACAGGAGATGGCTCCCGGACCCCCCGCTGGACCATCAGGGAGTTTTGGTAAGTCTTGGGGGGGTCAGGAGGGTGGGGGGTTGTAATTAATTCAATTTTAGCTGGGAAATGAATAAGAATTAACACATGAATGTATCGGGGGGCCCCCTTGCCGAATGCAAATGTATCTGCCCCCTGACGAATATGAATCCTGAATGCAACATATGGCGTCCCTCTGCACATCCCTACCCCAGAGCTAACACTTTGCCATTCTGGGGGAGCTGCTTTGCACCTCTCATGGTGCTCTGGAATCTTGAAGCCACTCTTTGTGCTTCCTGGCCCCTTTATCAGTGCCTGCCTTGGAGGTTTTACTTCTACCTTTCAGTGCCATTTTGCCACTTGAATTATCATCAAGGGTTCATAGCACTATTGCTGGTGCCCTTTTTTGGAGCTGTGGGGTGTTCTTCCCACTTTTTATACTTTTTCCTGTTATAGTAACTTGCTGAAATCCTGCCAATGCTGGTACCCTTTGCCTCTTTACAGAGTCAGGGTTTTCATGTCACTTTTGGTTCCCCTTTCCAGTCTCTTCAGTCTTTTTGGATACCTTGGAGTTCTTTCTCCCTTCTGTTGATTTCTTCTAACAAGTTTTAAGAAAATGTATTAAAAAAAAAACTATTCAGGAGCTTAATATAGGCTGAAAATTACCTGTAATGCTTCCCTTGTTAACTTTTATGGCAAACAAAAATGGATCAAACTAAAAAATATACATATATATTTTGTTTTGAAACTAAAGAAATGAATTAGGGTCCCCATGAAACCAATTTTACAATGAAACAAATTTTCCAGCTGCACATGCTAAAGCATCATAGCATTTTCTGAGGTATTAACTGTTTATGGTAAGGAAGCTCAAAACCTGATGCAAAGAAGAGGGTTTTTGATATATAGGCAATTAAAGCCATATATATCTCATCTTTTTTGGGTGCATAAAGAAAAGAATAACAGATAGAAAAAAAAGAGATGCCGTTATACAGAACATTCATGAGATCTCTTGTAGAACTATGTGTCAATTCTAGAGGCTGTAATTCTGAAAGAATATAGACAGGCTAGAGGAAGTTCAATAAAAGATTACCAGAATAGTGAAGGGTCTGCATCAAAAGCCATACAATATGAAACTTAAATTCCTAAATATGTATACCCCAGTGGAGAGGAGATACAGGTAGGGTAGGGGATTTGACTTCTACATTAAGAACATAAGAACATAAGAAATGGCCATACTGGGTCAGACCAAGGGTCCATCAAACCCGTTTCCAACAGTGGCCAATCCAGGCTACAGGTATCTGGTAAGTACCAAAACACTAAGTAGATCCCATGCTACTGATGCCAGTAATAGCAGTGGCTATTCTCTAAGGCAACTTGATTAATAGTGGTTAATGGACTTCTCCTTCAAGAACTTATCCAAACCTTTTTTAAACCCAGTTACACTGAGAAATAGCACCATAACCAAGATGGCAACATAGCTGAGACCTGCTGAGTGTCCCACTATATCCTGCTCTTCAAAATTGAAATTTATTCAATAAAATGCCGCATTCGGGCCGAAAAAGACAGGCATGGGAGAGGGGTTTGACAGAAGCCCCAACTGTGACACCGGTGGTCGGCCCGATGGACACCCATGTGGTAATTGGATTTACCCAACTGGGAAGGCAATCACGGGAGGAGATCCAGGAAAGCAGCGGTACAGCTGATACCCTCCAAGATTCGATAATATCTTTATCCCCAGTTTTGAGAATGCCACTGGAAACCCCTGGTGTGGAGAGGAGGCTTACAGGGGGAGCTCTCCGTCGCGGGTTGATATCTCATCATACCCGGAAGTTTCGGAGAGGAAACAACAGACGCATCCATGTGTGCGGGACGGGTAGCATGCGCACATGTACGCCCGTGCGCTTCTTTTAAAATCTACCCCTATATCTTTTTTAAGATGCGGCGACCAGAACTGTACACAGTACTTAAGGTGTAGTCTCACCATGGAGCAATACAGATGCATTATATCATTTTCTGTTTTATTCAGCATTCCCTTCCAAATAATTCCTACCATTCTGTTTGCTTTTTTTGACTGCCACAGCACACTGAACCAACAATCTCAAAGTACTATCTACTACGATGCCTAGATCTTTTTCCTGGGTGGTAGCTCCTAATGTGGAACCTAACATTGTGTAACTACAGCTTGGATTACTTTTCCCTATATGCATCACCTTGCTCTTGTCCACATTAATTTTCACCTGCGATTTGGATACCCAATCTTCCGGTCTGGCAAGTGCCTCCTGCAATTTATTACAATCCACTTGTGATTTAACTACACTGAATAATTTTGTATCATCTGCAAATCTGATTATGTCACTCATTGTATTCCTTTCCAGATCATTTATAAATATATTGAAAAACATCAGTCCAACTACAGATTCCTGAGGCATTCCACTTTTCCGTTTTCCACTGAGAAAATTTACCATTTAATCCTACTCTCTGTTTTCTGTCTTTTAACGAGTTTGTAATCCACGAAAGGATACCGAAGCACTACTTCTACTGTCTCACCTTTATTCACATGTTTATTAACATCTTCAAAAAAATGAAGCAGATTTGTGAGGCAAGGCTTGCCTTTGGTAAATCCGTGCTGACTGTGTTCCATTAAGCCCTGTCTTTCTGTATGCTCTGTGATTTTGATCTTTAGAATAGTTTCCACTATTTTTCCCAGTACGGAAGTCAGGCTCTTTAGTTTCCATCATCACCCCTAGAGCTCTTTTTAAATATTGGGGTTACATTGGCCACCCTCCAATCTTCAGGTACAATGGATGCTATTAATGATAGGTTACAAATTTTGACTAATAGATCTGAAATTTCATTTTTTAGTTCCTTCAGAACCCTGGTATACATATCATCTGGTCCAGCTGATTTGCTACTCTTTAGTTTGTCAATCTGGCCTACCACATCTTCCAGGTTCACAGTGATGTGGTTCTGTTCATCTGCATCATCACCCTTGAAAACCATCTAAGAAACTGGTATCTCTGCAACATCTTCATTAGTAAACACAGAAGTAAAGAATTCATTTAGTCTTTCTGCAATTACCTTATCTTCTCTAAGAGCACCTTTAACCCTCAGTCATCTAACAGTCCAACCTACTCCCTCTCAGGTTTCTTGTTTTGGATATATTTTAAAAATATCATTATGTGTTTTTGCCTCTACAGCCAAATTCATTTCAAATTCTTTCTTAGCCTACCTTATCAATGTTTTACACTTCATTTGACAATGTTTATGCTTTTTCCTAATTTCTTCAGGTGGTTCCTTCTTCCAATTTTTGAAGGATTTTTTTTTTGGCTAAAATACCCTCTTTCATCTCACCTTTTAACCATGCTGGTAATTGTTCAAATCTCTCAAAGGGAAATTTTCAAAAGGATTTATATGCATAAATTCTAGTTTTATGCATCCAAATGGCCTTTTCAAAATACCTTGGGGATTGTGCAGGTAAAAGAATGTGCAAAAGTGATTTTGCACATATGTTTACCTGTACTACAAAAAAGGTGTTCTGGAAGTGGGGCAGAGTTGAGGCAGGGGCAGAACTTATACAAATGTTCAGTCTTCAGAGGTATGCACTTAAGTGTACATGCTCCTAAGCGGTTGTAACTTTGGGATTGTAGAACAACATCAATTCCGCACACAGCCACACATTTTCAAAGTGGATTCATGTGCATACATCCATTTTGAATATTCTTCCTAAAGTCTATGGCAAAAAAAGCACATGCAGACATTAGCCTATGAAAGTTGTTTGAAAATTATCCTCCAAAAGTAAATATCAGGCACAAGAAGCACATCATTTTCAGAGGAAAGAACACACTAGAACAGGATATTGAGCCATGAAGCTCTAAAGGGGTAGAATTATGTGTAAGATTCAAAAATATTTCTTCTCAGAAAGGGTGGTGAATGCATGGGATGGCCTCTAGGCTGAGGTGGTAGAGAAAACAACTTTCACAGAATTCAAGAAAGAATGAGATAAGTAAGGTGGTTCCTTACTGGTAAGGGGAGGCTAGGGATCTGCTTGGGGCTGTGACAATGCATTAGGATTGAGGAGGAGCAAAATGTATTTTATTTATTTATTTATTTGAATGTTTTTTTGTGTACCACCTATACAGACAGTGTTAGGTCGAGGCAGTATGGGCCTAATGGCATATGTCTGCTATCGTATTCTATGGCAATGGAAGTTTCAACATTGTTAGGATATTACAGGATGGGAAGCAAGTCACCCATATCACCTTTCTCCCCCAGAAAGCAGAGTCAAGAGGAGAGGTGATAAGGACAAAACAAAAGACAGATAAAGGAAGCACAATTGATTGGTACTGCAGACTTTGGGAAAGCCAGGCTGGAATCAGCAAACTATAATGCCTCGAAATCCAACCAGGTCAGTAGAAACAGATTGATGGACTGCTATCCAACAAAGCCACAGGAACCTAGGAGGACAGACGTTTGGACAATACCCTCCCTAAATTTGGTAGATGTTCAGCTTATACAAGGCTTGGATGTAAGACATGGAAGGGTTTGTTTTGAATTAAATATGCAAACCTGAATACTCACGTACCAGAAGGATAAGTAGGAAGAAAATAAAAAATAACTTGGATAAGGACTGATATTGTGGTCTAGCGTTTATAGCTAGCAGCTGGGATATATTTTTGCAGTGTGGACAGGAATAACTGGACAGACTGGCTGCACCAATTGGTCTTTTTCTGCCATCATCTGATATATAACATACTGCCTAGATTTAACATACTGCCTAGATCTTCGCCAGGAACTGTGCTCAAAAAAATTCAAACAGAACTTCAAGACCTGGCTCTTTAAACAGGCCTACACCTGAGCACCTTCTCGCCACCCCTCTGTAAATACCCCCAGTAATGTTTCCCCCCCTTAAGGTCTCCCTCTCTGCCTGTATTTCCTGCCCCCCCCTCCCCAGGTCTCAGGGAATTTTCCGAACATGTTTTTCCCCCTGTATTTACCTTCTTCCAGGCGTTTGCCACTCTGTTATGTATGCCCAGTATATTTGGACCTTCCCCCTTGTCTGTATTATATACCCCGTCTACATAGTTAATTGTTGTATGCTCCATTTTATTACTTATCATGTTGCTACATTTTGTTACCTGTTCAATGTAAAGCCTCTTGCTGCATTAAGTTACCTGTAAACCGAGGTGATGTTCCCAACAAAACTCGGTATATAAGAATGCCTAAATAAAATAAAAATAAATATAAATGATTATGTCCTTTGATACTAATATATAAAGCAAATCCACTCATGTTCTTTTCTTTTTTTTAAATTAGCAGGATCAAAGTAACATTGGCCATATATATTGCACCCCCTATGTGTGTAGGATGCTGAGTGAGAAAAAAATAGCACATATATATTTGAAAATGGAATGTACACATTCTTTTCTTCTCCCAGCCTACATGTGTCTGCAGGAAGACCTCTTTATATCCTATGGAACCTCATGTGGACCATTAGCTGGGCAGAGGACAATTTTCTGAAAGATCAGTTTTACCCAGGTAAATCAGTAATTAGGTAGCAATTTTCAAAGGCACTTCTGTGCATAAAATGAAGTTATATGCATGCAAGTGGATGTTTTAAAAGCTCCCAGATATGTATGGGCATGAAAGAATGCACAGAGCATGATTTTGTGTATACTTTTATATATATAGTAAACATATTCCTAGGACAGAATTGGGGATTTGCACACATTCTTAAGTTTTTTGAAAATATGCATGTAAATTCACATGCACAAATTGACGCCTGCTCTCAAATAGGTATAACTTTGTGCATGTATACTACGGAGGGGAGGGGGGTTCCACACACACCAGCAAATTTTCAAAGCAGGTATTGTATGCATAAATCTGCTTTGAAAAGTCTGGCTAAAGTATGAGGTTAAAGAATACCCATAGACTTTCACCTTTGTGCACTGCTTAAATATTATAATCCCTATCAGGGGTTGGTAACTTTTTAAAATGTCCTAAGGGGTAAAGACGATTTGGTCTTTAACTCAGACAACCTTATATTTCTCATTAAACTGGACACAAAAGTTATTGTAATAGTCTTGCAAATACATCTTGAAGATGTTATGCCCTTTTTAATCCATCCAGATTTATTAGGGAGTCTAAGGACCGGACATTTGTACATAATAATAGATTAACATTTTGCCAGCAAAGGATATATTTCAGGACTTATTTAGCCACTGAATGTAGAGAATGCATTTTATGATTTATTCATTTAATTATTTTTGTATTTGCTGTCCTTAGAAGGCTGAAGCTATGAGAGGAATTTATACAGTGAATCAAAGGATTATATTCCAACCCTATGTTACATATACTTATTAGTATTTCTCTGTCCCCTATGCTACAGACCTTCAAGGGTACCAGGCAAGGTTGCTCTTTGTCTCCTCTCCTTTTTAATTTATTAATAGAGCCTTTGGCATAATTAGGTTCTCACCAAGATTTATTGGATAAGCTATTAAAGGGGTCATTAAATATCTTATTATAGGGTTTTTTTTATTCATAACAAACCCTAGATCAACAGTCATAGTCTTTAGATGTTGTAGGATCATACTATAGTTTTAGGATATAAAATATGTTATCAAAATTTGAGCTTTTGGTTAGAGCCAACCACTTTGAGTTGGTACAGTTGACAATGGCATAAAGTGGCTTCAAATATTTAGGTGTATGTATGTGCTCTGAGCTGAGCGACTTCTTAACTTATTAAAGGGGAGAACAATTTTCAAAGGCTTTTACTTGAGAAAACTTGGTTTATTTGTAAAAATAGACCTTTTAAAAATTGCTCCCAGCACAATGGCTAAACTTGTGCTGAAGCACAGGTAGGTGGCACTACTCATCAGCAGCTGATCTGGTAGAATGGCTCTTGCTTCCTTGCCAGTGAAGAGGAAGAAACTGGAATCATAAGTATTGATTCTTGAGGGTGGTGGGTGAAAGAATGGCTGTGGAGAAGCCCAGGGATCCGGTGCAGGGTCTGGGTGTAGGGCAAAAAGATCAGCTGTTTTCTATTTTTGCAATCTGATTTGAGGCATTTAGAGCTTGTGTGGGAAAACAAATTACTCATGAGGGTCTAGAATAGCCTGTAGATATATTTTTCCTGAAAAAGTTCCAGTTCTGTAGATTTTCAAAGAAAACATATTGAAGTAGCTTGTCTTTGAAAATCCAGTATTGATTATGAAGGTTAAAATTACCCTATCAGTCTGCATAACCAGCGTCTGCAAATTGCCCCATAATAAATGTCAGCAGATAAGTATCATTTGGTTTATAAAATGTCTTGTTTTGTCTCTCAGCTGTCAACCATATATTCCTGACCAATTTCACTGTTCTAGCAGTTGCAATTAACCTTCCTAAATCTGATCTCCTCCCAGCCCCAGATGTCAGCTATAAAAGCTTGATTTCTTGAATCTTATTCTTCTCTCTAACCAAAAGTACAGCTTAGTCAACCTGAAATTCATATAAGATAACTGGATACCTACTCTAAACATATCTATGAAACATGCTCATGCTTGTTGACTATTAGTCGAATTTTAAATCAGCCATGCGCATAGAAATTGCCACTTATGCACACAAATGCCGGGCCCTGAGAAAAGGGTAGGCTGGGGAGTGGGGAGGGGTGGGATGGAGGATAGCCGGGACAGCGATAGGTTTAGGGGTGGGGAGGAGAGGGCTGCTACTATGAATGATTGGCTATTCCATGCATCCACCACCCTTTTAGTTAAAAATTATTTCTTCATATTTCCTCTTAGCTTTCCTTTTTACATCTTCAGATCGTAATCCCTTGTCCTTGACATTTTTAATGGAAAATGCCTCCTTTTACTTTATTGAAGCATGCTAAATATTTGAATCTCTTACACTAAGTGCATTTTAAGTTTCTTATGCCTCTTTGTGTATGGTTTGGTTTGCAGACTCTGTACTATTATGTTGTAAATTATTTCTTTCCTAGCAATATTTTTCTTAAAGTGTAGTCTCCAGAAATGAATACAATGCTCAAGGAGTAATCTCACTAATGACTTACATACAAAGGTAATAGTTACTCCTTTCTTCTGCTTCTGATACCCCTCCTAATTTACCCAGGCCTACTGTTAACATTCCTTGGTGCATTATTTCTCTAGTAAACTTTAAGTCATCTGACATGACTACTCCACATTCTTTTCTGATTAGGCTGTTTCTAGTTCTTTTCTTCCTAATGGTTTTCTGTGCCTTGGGAAGTCAATTTTCAAAAGGTTTCACATGTTTGCCTGTGTAAAATAAACATGAAAATTGTCCAGCCTTACTGCAGATAAAAGTGTATATGCTATGAAACAGAGTCCATGGGGAAAAAGGGCATTCCAAGGAGCAAAGAGAGGAGGGTCATAGGAGTTAAAGTTTCATGAGGATATGATTTGCAAATCTCTGTGCATATGTTTCTCCATGGATTACACAAAAATAGCAGGTGCAAAGACCACAGGCACTTCTGTACCCATTCATTTGTTGATCTGTTTTTCAAGAGGAAGCTGTGCGGACGTTTCCCCTTTGAAATGGAGTTTGTAAAACCATAGATACTTGGTACACGATGACCTGCAAGACCAGAAAGTATTTTGAAAATTGCTCCTTAGGAGCTGAATTTTCAAAGCTGTTTATGTGCATAAAAGATGGAATTATGGGGTAGATTTTAAAAGGAGCGCACGCAGCGTACATGTGCGCATTTGCAAGTTATAAAATCAGGGGTCGGCGCGCGCAAGGGGGTGCACAATTGTGCAGTTTGTGCACACTGAGCCGCGCTGCCTTCTCCCTATCCTTTCCCCACCAGCCCTACTCCCCCCAGCCCTACTCCCCCCCAGCCCTCCCCCCAGCCCTACTCTAACCCCCCAACTTTTATTTTACCTTTTGCGCCTGCCTCTGGGCAGGCGCAAGTTGCACGTGTCAGCAGCCTGCTGACACATGATTCTCTGACACAGCAGTAATGGCTGCTTTGTTGGAGGCCTCGGGCCCCGCCCTGGACTGCCCCGCCCCCTCCCCTCTCCTGTTTGCAAGCCCCGGGACTTACACATGTCTTGGAGCTTTGCACACATAACCGGGCCTTTTTAATATAGGCCCGGCATGCGTAAACACCCCCCCCCCGGGTCTTACGCACATCTCTGAAATATGTATTTATTTCCTAGATTCCTGGTGTGGCCAACCAATCAGCTCTTGAAACAGTTGCAAGTAATGAGACAACCACACTGCTAGTCAGTATCAGACACACACACAGAGTTATATCAATTTTTAAGATTGCATAAACTTTATTGGCACATACACACTGACACTCACACTCTCTTTCTCAGAGACTTTCTACCTGACACACATAAGCACACACAAACATACACTCTAAGTCACAAAGATACACCCACACTGAGAGCGAGTATGAGTATCTTTATCAGAGAAAAAAAACACCCATATACACACTCTCAGATGCAAACAAAATGTATGTATGGATGTCTTTCTCTCTTTCTCTGACATAGATGTACACACACACTCTCTCTGACATGCTATTGTTGTTCTTCTACTTATGTGCTCAAACAGTGAGTGTCTCTAAGCTAGTGTAACCCGCCTTTAGTAAGAAGACCTTGACACTATCAAAAAAATTATCACTTGTGACTCTGAAAGAATGACAATTCAGTGCTTCTATTTAAGGGCTGTAAACACTCTGGAGAGCTGTAGTCAGAAAGGGGCATGTATAGCCCAAGATCACCCTTTCCTCAGCAAGTCAGAGGGAGTTCTCTGCTTTGATGTGCCATGAAACTAAAGAAATTCTGGTTTAAGGATCCATGTTGTGAAGGACTTAGTCCTTTGAATTCCTGGAGACTGCTGTAATGAGGGATCAGCCCTTAGTAACAGAAGAAAGAAACTCTGACATCATCTCCCACCCTTTTGCATTCAAACGGCTCCACAGTAGGATACAAGCTGGACTTTGTTATCATTGCGAAGACTGTGTAAAGATTGGAGTTAGCTGCTGATTTAATACCAGTTTGAAACCTTTGAGCAGGATTTCATGTCTTAACCTCTACAGTATTAATGTATTTGTGGAGTGACCTGAGTGATCAAGTCTGCTAATCATTCAGTAAAGTTTAATGCTGTTACATGCTAATGAGGTATGTAGTTTCATTATTGGTGCTGAGCTATCAGTTGAACTGCAAGTCTCTGCAGCCTTAGCCTTGCATAGTCTGAAGTTGCTTAACCCTGAAGTAATAACCTACAGCAAGAAACCCATGTCATATATATAAATATATTGCAAGGTTACACTAGCATTGCTGCATCATAGTGTAAAGATATTGCTTGCTTCCAGCTCTTACCCATTCTGCTGCAGCCCTCTCCCTATCCCGATGCCACTGTCCAGACTCTGTTCTACCTACCTATTCCAAAGCACCTGAAGTGATCCATAGTGATGCCTGGGCTTATATAACCTGAAACTTAAGCCATGACCAAGACTGGGGAAAGCCATTAACCCAAAGCAGCTCAGCTCACCTCCCACCGACCAGCTGGACCTTCGCTGGGTCAGGAGACCCCCCGAACCCCGAGGAACTGCAGCAGGAAGGGTAGGAAGGCCCTGAACCGGCTGCGCCGTGCAGCAATCCGCCCCGACGACGCCTAGCCGGAGCAAGCCGCGCCCACCCACCTTCCAGCGGCCTATCAGAGGCCAGAATCGGCGCCCTTTTAAACAGGGCAATCCCTGCAGGCGCCTTCTTTCCTCCCGCCAACCAGCCGGACCTTCGCCGGGTCAGGAGACCCCCCGAACCCCGAGGAACTGCAGCAAGAAGGGTAGGAAGGCCCTGAACCGGCCGCGCCATGCAGCAATCCGCCCTGACGCCGCCTAGCCGGAGCAAGCCGCGCCTACCCACCTTCCAGCGGCCTATCAGAGGCCAGAATCCGCGCCCTTTTAAGCAGGGCAATCCCTGCAGGCGCCACGCGTCACGCGCCTAAGGAGCGCGACAAAGGGGCCTGCCCCCTTAGTGTGCCCCTTTGTGCTCCCTGCGTGCCCAGCCCCGTTGGCTCCCTCCCTCCCCTGTGAGACCTCCTACCCAGCAAGACTCCCTTCATCCTCACAAGCTCAAGAAACCTTCCAACCAAACTGCCTCCTCAAGAACTCACCATTTGTACTGGACTCCTACGTGTAAGTCATAAGCCAACTTTCAGCAGTCACAACTGGTAACACAACCTGGCACCTATTCTCCCTCAATTGTTCAATTACCTTTTCCCTGCCTCCTACTTCTAGCATTGCCTAGTCTTCGCCAGTATTGCTCTATATGTCAGTTAGTAACTGCTATTATACCTGGTACCTTTTGCTTTACAATTTTTTGCCTCTCTTGCTTATTTACTGTTCCATACCAAATTCATTCAGTGCCACCACTTACCCTCCCCCTATCCCCCTCCACTGTCCCCTCGTTCTCCTCCGTCCCCTATACTCCTCCTCTGCCACTGCTCCTGAGGTGCCTCCCACCATGCCTCCACACACCAACCCCACTCCCACCTCCTTCCCCATACCCTGTATATACACCTCCCTACCCAGACTACCTCCTTTTCGCACGGCTACCCCACATACACAGCGCAAATCCCTTCTCCCCATCCTCACCTCCCCTCTAACCCAATTCCTTGGCCTCACCACCCTATCCCTCATTCTATTCAATGCTCACTCCATTATAAAAAAACCCACATTCTAGATGACATCATCCATGATTACAATCCTGATATCTGTGCTGTTACTGAGACCTGGCTCAAGGACTCTGACACTGTTATCTTGAACCAGCTCCCCACAGCTTCTCATGACATTTTCTCCATCCCCAGACCAAAAAAGAAAGGAGGTGGCATCCTCCTGATCTCAAAAAAAACCCTCAATCTCAAACCCATCAACATCAATCCCCCTCCTAAACTGGAAGTCAGCCTATTTAGAGCTACCAACCTCCAAATATGCCTCATATATGCTCCACCTGGTCTCCTAGAACAAAACCCTTCCCCTCTCATCGAACTCATCTCCAATAATATTAACACTGAAAAACCCGCCATAATGCTGGGGGATTTCAACCTTCATGTAGACTCCACCCCCTCTCACCATCCTGTGAAACCCTCCTCACAACCTTACAGGCCCTAGGTTTCACCCAAACAATTTCAGCCCCCACATATAAAGCGGGGCACACCCTGGACCTCATATTCATCAACGCCTGTTTCAAGTCCACATCCCCCCCCCCTAACTGCACCCCTGTTCCATGGTCTGACCACGCATTTATTCAGACCTGCCTTACCCTCAGCACCACTAACCCTTGCTCCCGCCCACAAAACATCTCCTCCTTCTCCTACCACAAAGCCTGCAACACTGAGGAGCTCACCTCCGCTCTTACAGAATCCATGAACAACCTTGATTGCTCCTCCCCTGACTCTGCACTCAGCTCTTGGGCCAGCATCACCCAAGAACTAGCTGATAAATTATGCCCCATAATCACTCGGAAACTAAGCACCTCCCCCACCAACAACAAACCTTGGTACACAACTGATCTCCACCAAATGAAGCTCAATCTCAGATCCAAAGAAAGAGTCTGGCGTAAAGACCCTACCACACAGCACTCCTCTTCATACAAATCCTACTTACACTCCTATCGCCTTGCCATTCAAAATGCCAAACGAGACTACTATGCCTCCAAAATCCATCAGTACTCCTTCAACCCTAAAGCCCTTTTCTCCTATGTCGCAAGCCTCACCAACCCCTTCACTCCCACCATGGCTGAAGAGGAAACCAGCTCAAAATGTGAAGAACTCGCCTCTTTCTTTCACAACAAAATAGCTAATATACTCCTTAGGTTTCCCCCTGCTGCCTCTCACACACCCCTCCCCCCCCATGCACAACCCAACCCACTTCCTAAGAAAACCTCTCTTGACACAATTGATCTTACCTCAGTCAAGAAAATCGAGGCAATTCTCAAAAAATCCAAGCTTGCTTCTCATCCATCTGACACCCTACCCACTAAAACACTCCTCTCTACTCCCACTGCGATTGCTCAACCCTTGGCTGATATTATAAATTGCTCACTATACTCTGGCACCATCCCAGACCCTCTCAAACACGCTGTAGTCAAACCCCTCCTAAAGAAGCCTTCTCTTGACCCCAAAGACCCCACCAACTATCGCCCTATCTCCAATCTTCCCTTCATTGCAAAAATTATGGAGAAGGTAGTTAACATCCAGCTCATGGAATACCTCGACGACAACAACATACTGCACTCATTTCAGTTTGGCTTTCGCAAAAATCTAAGCACTGAGACCCTTCTCTTATCCCTTACAGATTTCCTCCTCACCGGCCTTGACCAAGGGCAAAACTTCCTCATTGCTTTTCTTGATATCTCAGCGGCTTTCGATACGATAAGCCATGGTATCCTCATCTCTCGCCTCATTGACATCGGTGTCTCTGGTATTGCTCTCCTATGGTTCAGATCCTACCTCACTAACAGACGCTTTTCCGTTAAACTCGGCTCTTCTGAATCCTCCCTCTACTCTCTATCGCAAGGAGTTCCCCAAGGCTCCTCCCTCTCCTCCACCCTTTTTAACATTTACCTCCTCCCCCTATGCCACCACCTATCTGATCTTGGACTTAAATTTTAAATGATGATGATGCAAATCATCATCCCCATTCATGAATCTCTAACCACCACCCTTTCCTTCTGGGAAAAATGACTTGATTCCATCAACACGCTCCTTACCTCCCTCCAACTGGCCCTTAACTCTACCAAAACCGAGCTACTCCACATTCATTACCAGCAGACCCTTACGATCTCCCCCCTTAATGTCTCCCAGCCCACCCCCACCAGCCCTCAACCCCTTGTATGAAACCTAGGCGTCCTCATCGACTCTCACCTGAACCTCAAGAACCACATAAGCGCTGTCATTAAAGGAGGTTTCTACAATCTCATGGTCATAAAAAAGCTCAAGCCCCTACTTCACACCCATGACCTCAAAACAGTTATCCAAGCAACCCTCATATCTAAGTTAGACTACTGCAACTCACTGTACCTTGTCCTCCCCTTCTCGACCATCAGACCCCTGCAGATACTCCAAAATGCGACAGAAAGGATAATCAGTAATGCTCACAAATCTGACCATATTACCCCCATCCTCAGAGACTTACACTGGCTTCCCATCCCCTCCTGCATCTTGTTCAAAACCCTAACCATCATACATAAAACCTTCTACTCCCACAACTCCTCATGGCTCAACGAACCACTGCTACCAGTTCAATCTGCCCGTCCCACCAGAATGAACTCCAAATGCACCCTACAAGTCCCCACACTTAAGATAGCCCGTCTTTCAGCAACAAGGTCCTGCGCCCTTTCCGTTGCGGGCCCCTCCCACTGGAATTCTCTCCCTCCTGAGCTCCGCCTAGAGCAATGCCCTTTCAAATTCCGCAAATTTATAAAAACCTGGCTTTTTCATCAAGCCTTTCCGGATTAACTCCCAGACTGACCTTCGCCCACCCCCTGCAGACCAGGCCCGCTCTTTCATCCTTTTACAATATCTAATGTATTCTGTTGATCTTGTTACCCTATAATTTATTGTAATCTGTAAATTCAACTATAATCTACAATTTAATTGTAACCTGTTAATCCTGTTAATTGTAACCTGTTAATCCAGTTAATTGCAACCTGTTAATCCTGTTACCCCTTCCTCCTCTCTGCTATCTTGTTTAGGTTTCCATTACTCCCGGCCCTCTATTAGTTGTCCCGTTCCCCCTTCCCCTGTTATTTGTAATTTCCATCTATTGTTATTATGTAAACCGATATGATGTGTACTTTAATGTCGGTATAGACAACTTAATAAATAAATAAATAAATACATGTAAACTTGCTTTTTCTTGTAGAGCTAGTGCAGCCAGGGCTGATGCAAAGATATTAGGTGACATAGGCAAACCTTACATCCTTGCACACATCCCCGACCTTACCCTCCCCACACACATTTAAATATCATGCACTTATAGCAACATCTTTTATATGACAAAAGAACATTCAAAGTACATTCTTCTAAGGTAAAAATATATCTTACAAATTGTATATTATTTACATGTACTGCTGTGATACAAATGAGACAACTCTGCAAGAAAAGACAACTCCAGCCACATGGTATTAGGCCTTTTGTAAAGGGTGTTTGGTGTGGGCTTGGCCCTCAGACAAATTTGAGTAAAATGAATTACAATATAATAAATCTCCCATTTGAAAACAGCACTAACTGCCAGCACTCAAATAGTAACAACTAGAGATGTGAATCGTGTCCTCTATCGTCTTAACGATCGATTTCGGCTGGGAGGGGGAGGGAATCGTATTGTTGCCATTTGGGTGTTTAAAATATCGTAAAAATCGTTAAAATCATGAGCCGGCACACTAAAACCCCCTAAAACCCACCCCCGACCCATTAAATTAAATCCCCCACCCCAAATGCCTTAATACTTTATCAACTTTGGGAGGGAAGTACTTACTTGCCCTAAACCAATGGCAGGAAAACCGGCACACTAAAACCCCCTAAAATCCACCCCCGACCCTTTAAATTAAATCCCCCACCCTCCCGAACCCCCCCCCCCCCCCAATGCCTTAAATTACCTGGGGGTCCAGCGGCGGTCCGGAATGGGCTCCTGCAATTGAATTGTGTTGTCTTCAGCCGGCGCCATTTTGCAAAATGGCGGCCGCAAAATGGCAGCGGCCATAGACCAACACGATTCGACTGCAGGAGGTCGTTCCGGACCCCCGCTGGACTTTTGGCAAGTCTTGTGGGGGTCAGGAGGCCCCCCCAAGCTGGCCAAAAGTCCCTGGGGGTCCAGCGGGGGTCCGGAAAATGATCTCCTGCCGCGAATCGTTTTCCGTACGGAAAATGGCGCCGGCAGGAGATCGACTGCAGGAGGTCGTTCAGCGGCGGTCCGGAACCCCCGCTGAACGACCTCCTGCAGTCGATCTCCTGCCGGCGCCATTTTCCGTACGGAAAACGATTCGCGGCAGGAGATCGTTTTCCGGACCCCCGCTGGACCCCCAGGGACTTTTGGCCAGCTTGGGGGGGCCTCCTGACCCCCACAAGACTTGCCAAAAGTCCAGCGGGGGTCCGGAACGACCTCCTGCAGTCGAATCGTGTTGGTCTATGGCCGCCGCCATTTTGCGGCCGCCATTTTGCAAAATGGCCCCGGCTGAAGACAACACAATTCAATTGCAGGAGCCCGTTCCGGACCGCCGCTGGACCCCCAGGTAATTTAAGGCATTTGGGGGGGGGTTCGGGAGGGTGGGGGATTTAATTTAAAGGGTCGGGGGTGGGTTTTAGGGGGTTTTAGTGTGCCGGTTTTCCTGCCATTGGTTTAGGGCAAGTAAGTAAGTTCCTGCCCTCCCCCTTCCCCCGATTTATGATTTTTTAATGATAAATCGGGGGAATTGGTATTGTATCGTGGCCCTAACGATTTTTGATGATTTAAAATATATCGGACGATATTTTAAATCGTCAAAAAACGATTCACATCCCTAGTAACAACCTTACCTATGAAAAGGCAACACTGAAAATATTACACCAGGTCCTAAAACACCAATACCGTCTCTTAGGAAAACAGAACAAGCCAAGCTGCGATAGATCCCTACACAGAAACTACACACTAGCAGAATACCTCACCTCACTCACACCTGTAGAACATAAACAACCCTCACTAAACACAAATTAAGAGACAGTAAAATATAAATAGAAACGTGGATAATAATTGCACTGAAAACTGCAACAAGCCAGACTCTGTATACATCAATGGAAAAACAGAAACATATTCATTTGTCATTATACATCGAACAATAAAATCAAGAAATATAAAACATCAATCATAATAGTAATACCATACTCACAAAAAGAATAAATAGTTCAAAACAGCTGAGGGATAGAACATCCAAAAATTACAAACATATAACATTGTTGGGTTTTTTTTAATGTCACAAACATCAATAAAATATTTCATAAAGTAGACATTAAATAACACTCAATAATTAAAAGTAAGGCTAAAATAAATCTCCTACTTTCTGTACCTGGGAATTTTAGATTATAGTCACCCCAAGATTATTGTAGATTATTCAAGGGTGGGAAGTAAGCACAAACTTTCTTTTCTCTCTCATATATACACGCATATTCATTCTCACATAAACTCCCGTATATTCTCTCTCACACATACATGCTTACTAGCTCACATCCTCTCTCACATACATGCTCACTATGTCATGTACTTTCACACACTTGCTCAGACACATTCTCACTGGCTCATACTCTCTTACACACATGATCACATTATGGCTCATATACATGTTTACCGACTCACTTTTGATCACATCCATGTTCACTGGCTTACTCACTCTCTCTTATGCTCACATACCTGCTCACTGGCTTAAATAGTCCTCTTTCTCACACTTATGCTCATTGGCTCACTCATTTTATCTCACTCACACACATTCTCACTGGCTCACTTGCTCCACTCACACACATGCGCTAGAAAATACAAGCCTGACTGAACTATGCAGTACAACAAAGGAAAAACAAAAATATCATTAAGCCTGACAAAACACCAAGCAATAAAATCAAAAGATACAAAATAATTATCAATATAGATAATAAGCATCCAGTAATTTAAAAAACTCATATAAATTTGCTTTAATAGTTCCCAAACACCAATAAAATATTTGAAAACAGACACATTAAACAACAACCAAAAATATAAAATAATGAGGATTATAAAATTTCCAGCTCTCAATACCTGGGCTCATGGTTCACTGCTTTGCAGTTTCAGGGAAAACAAATCTAGATGAGAGTACAAAAAATGTTGCAACCAAGGCTTTTGCATGCCTTGATGATCTCCTTGTAGTTGTCTGCCTTGTTTCTGAGAAAATATGTTACTACTAACTGGAAGGCTTTCTATACTGTCTTTTCCTTGCCAAGCAAACTCAGTCATAGATTTATTCATAGATTCAGTCAAAGATGTATATTAATCATTTAATTTGAGATGCTTTCACTTCTTAAGTCACGTTTCCTCTGCAATTCCCAAGTCAAAGGTTATATATACTGATCCAGTGGCATAGTTTGAAAACTAGAGCCAATCAACAATTTTAAGCCTCATTTGCATTCTCAGTGATCCTGATTTAGTAAAGTTTGACTACATTCATTTCAGAAGCATTTTGGCTGTAGACCAGTGAAAGGACATAATGATATGCTACTAAATTGTCAATAGGTTTTACCTGGGTTAAGTACACTGAATTTGGGTAAGTGGGCTTTTGAAAATTGATACAATATGTTTCATTTTCATTTACATTTTCCTTTGAAAATTACCTCCATAAATGTCAGCATAATTTTTATAAAAGTCATTTATTCATATAGGGCCAGATTTTATGTTGCGACCTTCGCTGCCTGACGTCTCCACTCCTCCCTCCTCACCTCCTCGGCGACTCCCTCTTGCTCAAGTGGAAAGTTGGCTGCCACGGAGTCATTCTGCCATCTTCCTCCAGTGTCTCTGGAGCGGCTCAACGCTGCAATCCACCATGTTTCACAAGGGCCCAAAGGCGCGCACGCGGCACGGCCCCGACTGATGTACCAGCAATGGTGCGAACCTCAGGGGCATCCCCCTGAGATGGCGTCATCAGTACCGGATATATAAGGTCTTAGAAATCGCTAACTAATCCCGGGGCTTTTTAAACCAGTGCTGCATGCATTTTGCCTTACAGGTATCTTTATTTCCTACAGCTCTCTTCAAGACTACCTACATCCTTTCATACCTGGATGGTGGGGCCTTGTCTTGGGCATCTACCTTGTGGGAATGCAAGGACCCTATTTTGCAGGACATAGAAGGATTTATGGACTTGTTTAAATCTGTCTTCAATGACCCTGCTCAAACTGCTGTAGCCGGTTCTATTTTGGTGGAATTGAAGCAAGGCTACAGATCGTTGGCTGAATTTGCCATATAATTCAAAACACTGGCAGTAGAACTCAGTTGGAACCCCAAATGTCTCAAGACTCTCTTTTGCAGAGGCCTGGATAACCGTTTAAAGGATGAGCTGGCTGCTCGTCAAACACCTGACTCGCTGCTCAAATTAATAGCCTTGGCCACTTGGATTGATCACCGGCTCTGGGACAAGATGAAGGAACTCCGGCCTAAGGTGTTACCCGGGTTGAAACAGGCCAGTGCTATTGATGCACCTCGGATGGTTCCAGTAATTCCTGCTATGGATAAAGAAGAACCGATGCAACTTGGTCATGGATGTTTGACTTCTAAAGAGAGAAGATTTCGGAAGAAGCACAGCCTTTGCATGTACGGTTGTCAGCCCGGCCATGATGTCGCTACATGCTCCATTCGTCCGAAAGAACGAACGGACCAAAGTCATGCAGGAGGACTGTTTTTAGGCCTCACTGCGCCCTCTCTGATGCTCTCTCTCCCAGTCTCCTTGACCTACGGACCAGTCACGGTTCAGACTCCTGCCCTGGTGGACTCAGGGGCAGGAGGTAACTTCATTTTCAGACAACTAGTGGAATATTTGAGGATTCCCCTCAAGTTGAAAGATCCACTATTGTTATCATCCCTTCATGGAGAGCCCTTACCGGGCGACGTGACTTGCCAAACCGTACCAGTTACTCTCCGCACCGGAGCTCTCCATACGGAATCGCTCTCCTTCTTTGTACTGAAAAGGGCCATGCACCCTATCGTCCTGTGGTTACCTTGCTTGCAAATACACCAACCCCAATTTGACTGGGCGTCCTTGGATCTCTCCCATTGGGGCCCAGAATGTCATGGGAAATGCCTTAAGGAGACCTCGCCTAATATAGGCATGCCTGCAACTCCAACAGTACTGGGACTGCCACTCCAGTACATCCCATTCGGGGATATATTCTCCAAAGAAACAGCTGATGTTCTTCCTCCACAGGAGCCCTATGACTGTGCCATAAGAATGAAGTCTATTGCTGAGCCTCCGAAAGGACAGGTGTATTTTCTCTCAGCTTTTGAGAATAAAGCAACGTCGGAAAACATTGAAGAAAATCTCCAGAAGGGTTTTATCCGACCATCAATGTCACCAGCCAGTGCAGGCTTTTGCTTGGTGGGAAAGGAAGATGATGCAATACCCAGTGAAGTTTCTTCAATATCTCAAGACTCACCTATTATCAATGCAGAAGACGACTTAGAACTCAAAGTCAAAGAAATTCTGAATGTTCGTAAAAGAGGCAATACTTTTGAATACCTTCTAAAGTGGGAAGGGTTTGGCCCCGAAGTAAACTCTTGGGAGCCTCAGACAAATATTCTGGACAAGGAGATGCTTCGTCAGTTCCACCTTGCGCATCCTTCAAAACCTATGCCTGGTACCCAAAGAGGAAATTGCTCTTTGAAGGGGGGTACTGTTGCGACCGTCGCTGCCCGATGTCTCCAGTCCGCCCTCCTCACCTCCTTGGCGACTTCCTCTTGCTCAAGTGGAAGGTTGGCTGCCGCGGCATCATTCTGTCATCTTCCTCCGGTGTTTCCGGAGCGGCTTGATGCTGCAATCCGCTACGTTTAACAAGGGCCTAAGGGCGTGTGCGCAGCGCGGCCCCGACTGATGTACCAGTCTTAGAAATCGCTAACTAATTGAGTTAGCAGGGGAATGGACCAGTTTCGCACTCTCCTAGCTACTCTGCCTCCTTGAACTTACCAGGGGTACCCGCTCCTTTGGGGCCTCGCTCTCTCTTTGTTTTTCAGGTCACAGTCTGGAACCGGTACTCGCTCCTCGAGGGCCCGTGTTCCCAGACTGGTTGCTGAATACTTATTCTGCCTGGAAGTCATCGCTGCCTACTACACCAGTGAGTAACCATCTCTCTCTCAGAGCTTTCCCTGGAACCAGGTACTCACTCCTCGAGGGCCTAACTCATTCCAACACCTGGACTACTTCTAGAGACTATTGTGTGAGCATTACCATCAAGGTTCTGTTCCTGAACTCTGCATACTCTACCTAGTCACTATATTCTGTTTCACTTCAGCTCAGTTATCCAGGATCGCTGTTCCAGTACCTGAGGGACTACAGCCCTGCTGGGCACTTCCAGCTCACTACTGCCACCTCTGGTGGTTTAATATACTGTTTAATAAAAAAACTAGTGTGTGTCTGTCTCCATGCTCTGAGCCTGACTGGTGGTCCCTCTCGGGATCTTCCCCCAGGGGCGTGGTCATCTGCCACCGACCCAAGGATCCACCCACAACTACCTCAAACACCAACATTTTAAAAGCCCTAAGCTTGAAAAAATGGGCGTTCTGGGGCCGGGGCCATGGGCGGGGCGCCAGCCTGGGGGCGTTCCGTGGGTGGGACCGAGGCCTCCGGAACAGCCACTGGGTCGGGGAATGGAGAGCCGGTGTATGCTAGTAATGCTACTAGACCCAGGATTAAAACATTTTTTGTGTTCTAGGGGAGATATATCATGAGTTCTCTGTGTGATGTTTTGTGTTTCTGTATTCCTTTACTATATATCAACATTCAGGTGCCCAATAACATCAAGAGCTTAAGAGTTGTCATTGATTGACTTGTCTTTTAAAATGCAAATCAGATTGATTGAATAAGCAGTTGTTTTTTTTAAATTTCATATTATACATGGTTTAAAATCTTAATTGATGGTTAATTATTTTAATACAGTTGTACAGTTGTACAATCACTGATTACACATATGTTGGACTATTGTAATACCCTATTCTTGGGTTTGCCAGCTACTTCAGTGCAGGAACTGCAGCTCTTACAAAATGCAATGATAGTTCCATGAAAGATCGTATCTCCTCAGTTTTGGGTCATCTTCTTTGGCTGCCAGTTGAGGCAAGTGTGACATATAAGATCACAATGCTGTTGTATAAATTCCTTGCTCTTCATTTGCTTCCAAAGTCAAATACCATGCTACAAATATATAATCCATCACAAACTTTGGGGTAGATTTTATAACATGCGTGTGTGGCCTACATGTGCATATGCTACCCGGCACACGCACATGTACGCCAGATTTTATAACATGCGCATGCATGTTATAAAATCCGGGGTCGGCGCACGCAAGGGAGTACACAATTGTGCACCTTGCGCACTCCGAGCCGCGCTGCCTTCCTCCATTCCATTCCCCCTAGCCTGACCTTCCCACCCCTTCCTCTAACCTTTCCCCTCCTAGCTCTACTCTAAACTCCCCAAAAAATTGTATCCTACCTTTTGCGCCTGCCTCTACAAAAGTGGATAATTTTCATTATTTTTCAATAAAAGTTTATAATTTGGAAGGCAGTTGGTTGGTTAATGATTAGAAAAATATAAGGTAACCCTTTCCATAAATTTGTTTTTCCTTATCAACACATTTTTTTTCTTATCACAAATTATTTTCCTATCAACAATTTTTTCAAATAAAATACATTTTTCAAAAGTATTGTTGAATACTTCATGTAGAGTTAATTATAGTTTTATTTGATTGAAGCAAGTTGATTTGGATACATGATAATTATTGATTGACCAAGGTGACCATTTTTAATTTTCAAGCTGGTAGATTGTCATCTTGTTGTGGCATCATATGTTTTATTGTTTTTTCATGTGGTTTATTGCCATTTTTTTCTAAAATGGAAAATTGGAACAAATATTGGGAGCTCATAAATATATCAATTCTCTTTTGGAATTAAAGAGCATCAGGTGTTGTTCCTTACCTTTGTTCTTCCACAGGAGGCTGTGCCGAGTCGCAGCAAGGGCTGGGCCTGCCGGTCCGCATTGTGGTGGTGTGCATGCGTGAGAAAAGACCTGCTAACAGTTCAGCACCAGCAGGCAAAGGACAGCCCCCTGGTTGACATCAGACGCCGGCAATGTATTTAAGCCGACGTCTGCCTGATCAGAATCGCTTAGCAACAGAACTTTTCTTCAGAGTCTTTAACTGCCATCCTATGACTCCAGCTCCTGTGATTCCAGCTCCAGTCTCTTCAGCTCCTGTAACTCCTGCCCTGCTGATCCTGATCTAATCCACGGTATTTGTTTTAAATTCTAGTTTGCTAAGCCATGGACTCGGCGGACCTTTCTGGTCTTTAGGCCATCCCTGGAATGGCTCAAAGGCTGCAGCAGCAACAACACTGCCTGGATGTACTAGCTGCCACCTTGGAACGCTTGGCAAACCGCCTGGATGCCATGCTTGCCAACACTTCTCTGATACAACCTCCTGCTCTGGTGGTGAGTGTCAGCGCTCCAACTCAGCTACCCGCTTCCTCTCGTTATTCTGGGGATGAGAGAGGTGTCGGGGTTTTTTGAACCAATGTTACATTAGGTTCTCTCTTCTACCCAGCCAGTTTTCTACAGATGCCATAAAAGTGGCTTATAACCTGTCACTTCTGGATGGTAAGGCACTGAACTGGGTGTCTCCCATGTGGGAACGTAATGATCCTCTTCTAAATAATCTGCAACAGTTTATAGTCAGCTTCAAACATGCCTTTGACGAACCGGCACGTTTGGCCACTGCAACTTCGGAGTTTCTGCAGTTACATCAAGGTTCCCGTTCCTTGGCAGATTATGCGATTGAGTTTCGCACCCTCGCTCTGGAGGTAGGTTGGCAAGATTGTCTGCGAGGAGTTTTCCTAGAAGGGCTGTCAGCACGCATCAAAGACGAGCTGGCGGCCAGGGATATTCATGATGACCAATGCAGTAATAGACTTGGCTGGAAGAATTGACCGTCGTCTTCAGCAGAGGGGAAAGGACGTATGCCTGCCTCGTCAGACTGTATCATTGGCACCTGTGTTCAACCGACCATTGACTTCTGGTGCTCAAGGAATCGCCTCTTCAGAGACAACAGCAGAGGAACCTATGCAGTTAGGGCAAACACCGCTGATGGCAGAGGAGAGGAGATGCCGTCAAGCATTGGGCTTGTGCTTGTATTGTGGCAGCAAGGGCCACTTTCTAGCCCAGTGTAAAGATTGGCTGGAAAATGCCAGAGCCTAGGCTGTACGGAGGAGATACTCCTTGGCTGCGTTAACTCTGCTCCTCAATGCACTGTTCCTGTTATGTTGAAATATCCTGGAGGGACTTTCATTGACTCTGGGGCCAGGGGGGATTTCATTTTGTCTGATCTGGTGCAGCAGCTTCAGATTCCCATTCTTCCACGTAACCCCCCACTGCGGATCACATCTATTCGAGGAACCGTGCTCCCAGGATGTATCTCTGCTCGCACCACATCTCTCACGCTTCAAACTGGAGTTCTACATTCGTGTTGCCGTAATGAAAAATGGCACCGGCCGTACGGCAATATGGCCATATGGCCGGCGCCATTTTTCATTACGGCAACACGACTCGAGCGTAGGAGGTCGTTCCGGACCCCCGCTGGACTTTTGGCAAGTCTTGTGGGGGTCAGGAGGCCCCCCCCAAGCTGGACAAAAGTCCCTGGGGGTCCAGCGGGGGTCCGGGAATGACTCCTGCACTCGAATCGTGTTGCCGTATGGCCGGCGCCATTTTGCAAAATGGCGCCGGCCATATTGCAAAATGGTGCCATTTCTATCAACGCACCCGTGGCCCGAGAGTGGAAGATCACAATGGGACCCCCCCACTGGACCCCAGGTAATTTAAGACATTTTGGGGGGTTCAGGAGGGTGGGGGATTTATTTTAAAGGTCGGGGTGGGTTTTAGGGATGTTTTAGTGTGCCGGTTTTCCCGCCCTCCCCCTTCCCCCGATTTACGATTTTTGACGATAAATCGGGGGAATTCCTTTTAAATATCGCTTCTAATGATTTTTGATGATTTAAAATATATCGGACGATATTTTAAATCGTCAAAAAACGATTCACATCCCTATTACAAACTTCTGTCATAGTCTATTTGGATGATGTACTAATTTATTCTCGAGATTTAGAATTGCATTGGAATCATGTGAGACAGGTGCTACAAATTCTTCTGGACAATCATTTGTATGCCAAACTTGAGAAATGTATGTTTGAGCAGCAGTCCCTACCATTTCTTGGATATATTGTCTCCGCAACAGGGTTCCAAATGGACCCCGAAAAGGTGTCTGCTATAAAGGACTGGCCGCGCCCTAGAGGATTAAAGGCATTACAACATTTCCTCAGATTCGCAAACTTTTATAGACAATTTAATCCTCATTATTCTTTCAAGGTTGCTCCTCTTACCACCCTTACCAAGAAAGGGCTGATGCCATGGATTGGCCGCAATCAGCTTGTCAGGCTTTTGAGGATCTTAAAGAAGCCTTCCTACAGGATACTTGTCTTCATCATCCCAATCCGCTACGTCCTTTTATAGTGGAAGTGCACGCTTCCAATATAGCGGTAGGTGCTGTCCTCAGTCAAATATCTAGTACTGGGGAACTGTGGCCTTGTTCATACTTCTCCAATAAGTTCTCCGTGGCAGAATGTAATTATAGTATTGGAGACAAAGAACTTTTGGCGATCAAATTGGCATTCGAAGAATGGAGACAATGGCTTGAAGGTGCCATTCACCCTTTCACAGTAAACACTGACCATAAGAATTTAGAGTTTTTGAGTCAAGCAAAATGCCTAAACCCTAGGTAAGCTCGTTGGTCTCTTTTTTTCAACCGCTCTGATTTCACATTACGTTACCGACCCACAGCTAAGAACATCTGGGCGGATGCTTTGTCTCGCACTTCTGAATTAGAGGAAGAGAGAGAACCTCCTCAGTACATTATAGATCCGGCAAAGATCAACGTTTCCTCTATGAGGGTAAGTTCCCTCGGGAAGACAGTGGTTCCTAGATGAAATCGTCAGGAGATTGTTACTTGGGCCCATGACTCCCTCACTAGTGGTCATACTGGCCGCGAAAGAACTCTGGATCTTCTGAACAGATATTATCGGTGGCCTAGTATAAGACGGGATGTTTACACTTACGTTAGGTCATGTCCCACCTGTGCTAAACAGAAACCTCAAATAGGACAACCTTGGGGTCTTTTGCAACTCTTGCCCATACCAGTAGAGCCCTGGACCCACATTGCCATGGATTTTGTGGTGGATTTGCCTAATTCTGAGGGAAAAACAGTCATCTGGGTAACAGTGGACCATTTCTCCAAAATGGCCCACTTTGTGCCTCTTCCCAAATTACCTTCAGCACCAGAATTGGCCCAATTATTCACCCAGCATATCTTTCAAATCCATGGTCTACCACAAAGCATCGTATCAGAAAGCAAATTTTACCAGAAACACAAAATTCTACCCAGTAGCAAGATCAACTTCAAGTTGGGAATATAATAACATCTTATTTCTCAAAAGTGATACTGATAACAGATTATTCTCTTGTACTAAATCTACCAGGCTGTTATACACCTTATCCTACAATTTAAGGGTCTTTCTTCTACTCAGCATTGCTACCATATCCAAACTTTTCACGTTGTGGGGGTCTTTCAGTCTCTCTGTCTTGCTGTCATACCCCAAGCTTTATACCTTGGGGTGTTTTTGCCAATGTGTGGAGACTGTTTTAACCTCTCATGGCGACTTAGGGGTAGATTTTAAAAGGTGTGTGCATTTCCTGTGCATTTCCAGTCTCACAAGGAAGACCTTGTGAGACTGGAAGATTGGGCATCCAAATGGAAGATGAAATTTAATGTGGATAAGTGCAAGGTGATGCATATAGGGAAAAATAACCCATGCTATAGTTACACAATGTTGGGTTCCATATTAGGTGCTACAACCCAAGAAAGAGATCTAGGTGTCATAGTGGATAACACATTGAAATCGTCGGTACAGTGTGCTGCGGCCTGGATGGACAGGCATAACATTAGAATTCCTCCAAAAGACAGCCCTGGTTCTCCTCAGAACTAAGAAAGCTCAAACTCCAACTAAGACAAAATGAGGCTAAATGGCGCAAAAACCCAGGAACCAACACCCTTTCAATCTACAAATCATCTCTGCACCAATACAAATCAAGCACCCTAAGATCCAAGAGGGACTATTACGCCTCGAAGATACACGACCTGGTATTCGATGCCAAAGCCCTCTTCAGCTATGTAGCCAACCTCACACAATTAAACCAACCAGAGATTCCACATGACCAAGCTCAATCGAAAGCGGAAGAATTAGCTCTATTCTTCAGCAACAAAATCAACACTCTTCTATCTCAGCTCCCCACTAACCATACTGTTCCACTAACCACTCGTCAACCCTCAATCAACTACACTCAGTTAGAAGAACTTGACACAACTTCATCCATGGAGATCCAAGGAATTCTAAGGAAAATGAAAACCTTCCTCCCACCCTTCAGATCACATCCCCAGCTAAACTACTACTATCAATTCCAGATTCTATCGCCAAAACCCTGGCAGATATCATAAATTGCTCCCTCACTCAAGGACTCTACCCGGGCAACCTCAAACTAGCCTCACTCAAACCCCTTCTCAAAAAACCAAATCTGGACCCAAACGATCCTAACAACTTTAGACCTATAGCCAACCTCCCCTTCATAGCCAAGATAATGGAAAAATTGGTAAACTCCCGACTCTCAAACTACCTTGAAGACAATAACCTACTTTTCCCATCACAATACGGATTCCGTAAAACCTTAAGCACGGAAGCCCTTCTCATCTCTATGACCGACCACATCATCCTAGGCTTAGACAAAGGACAATCCTTCCTTCTGATCCTACTCGACCTTTCGTCTGCATTTGACACGGTCAATCACTCTCTTCTAATCAACCAACTAACAGCCATAGATATCTCGGGCACCGCCCTATCTTGGTTTAGAACCTTCCTCAGCAACAGAGGATATAAGGTTAAGATTCATAATAAAGAATCCTCTCTTCACCCTGCGTCAGTAGGAGTCCCTCAGGGCTCATCCCTGTCTCCTACCTTGTTTAACATTTATCTGTTACCTTTATGTAAACTTCTCACTGACCTCAATCTCAAACACTTCCTCTACGCTGACGATATTCAGGTCCTGATCCCCATCAAGGAGTCACTCGCAAAAACACTGTCTCACTGGGAAACCTGCCTCCAAAATATCAAACAGCTTCTCACAAGTCTCAACCTTATACTAAATTCTTCAAAAACGGAACTTCTACTCATCACACCAGAAAACAGCTCCCTCACACCCACTCATCCAGCCTTACCAAATACTACACAAATGAGAGACCTAGGAGTTCTAATTGACAATCACCTAAACCTGAAAGCGAACATCAACAAAACCACCAGAGACTGCTTTTATAAGCTCCAAGTGCTGAAAAGAATACGGCCTCTCTTCCACACACATGACTTCAGAACGATTCTACAATCAATCATTTTCGCAAAGCTGGACTATTGTAACACCATCATGCTTGGTCTCCCTTCTTCACACACCAAACCATTGCAAATGGTCCAAAATGCCTCCGCCCGTATACTCACTAACACCAGGAGAAGAGAACACATAACCCCTATCCTGATGGGCCTCCACTGGCTGCCTATCCACTTCAGAATAATCTACAAGACCATTCTCACCATTTTCAAAAACATCCATCAATTAGCCCCAATTGATCTCCATATCCCCCTCCGATTACACTACTCAACAAGACCGACAAGAGATGCTTACAAAGGATCTCTTCAAGTACCTCCAGCCAAAACTACCAGACACATCACGCTTAGAGATCGGGCCTTCTCCACAGCTGGTCCAACTTTATGGAACGCCATTCCCCCGGATCTTAGAATGGAACCCAGCATCTCAACATTCAAGAAAAGACTCAAGACGTGGCTGTTCACGCAGGCCTTTCCTAACTCCAACATTACTTAACCTCCTCCAATCAACATTCTTCGCTAGTAATAGCATTAATAGCCACCTCTTATAATGTTATTATATATATATATATAATTATCTGATCTTCATTTTCCTTCTTACTCCTAGTTATTGATTCCCTGTTACATGTAACTGCTTTTCTGCACCATTGTTCAAATTGTAAAGTTTATTGCACCCCTGTTTCTTGTGAACCAGCATGATGGGACTACTGTCCTGAATATTGGTATATAAAAAAACTTAAATAAATAAATAAATAAATAAATTAGAGGTCAAGCCCTCGTAGGGACATAAATCCTGGATAGAGAGGCACAGCATTCAAGGATAGAGGTCAAGCCCTTTTAGGGACATAAGGCCTGGACAGACAGGCATAGCATTAGAGGTCAAGAGCTTGTAGGAACGTAAAGCTTGGATGGACAGGTGCAGCATTCAAGGATAGAGGTCAAGTCCTTTTTAGAGACATAAGGCCTGGACAGACATGCACAGCATTAGAGGTCATGCACTTGTAGGGACGTAAAGCCTGTATGGACAGCCATAGCATTCGAGGTCAAACCCTTGTAGAGATGTAAAGCCTGGAAGGGCAGGCACAGCATTAGAGGTCAAGCCCCTTTAGGGACAAAAGGCCTAGCTATATCACAGCCATCCATGGAAATTCCCCAGAGACTCCTATTTTATGCCTTACCCCTCCAGCCACAGCACAGCCTGCCTTACCTCTGCTGCCCCAGCCCCTGCATAGTTTTCCTCATCCCCTCCCAGCATTCTCAGTACAGCCTGCATTCCTCTAGTCCCAGCAGAGTCAACTCCCTAGGACAACTCTACCATCAATCCCATCACAGCCCCGCCTCCCCCGAAACCCTTCCACTCTAGCATGACTCCATGCCGCTCCATGCCACTCTAGTCTCCAGATATTGGACTCATTATCTGAGGGCTAGGAGCTCTTTGCACAAAGTACACACACACACAACTGGTAATCATACATGTGGAACTCAGTGTAAAGATTTCCCCTCTCTCACTCCTGGATTACTGTCTGCCCTTTAATTTTGTTCAGTTGTTATTGATTCAAAATTTCTAAGTGTGGAAGGATGTTCAAACAAATCTATTAGTTTCTTTTATATTTGTCTGTCAGTGATCCTTCAGAGACTACAATTAATCAATTTATAACTACCTGGTATTGACCTTTATTTTGAAGAAAATATAAAGGAAGTAGTATTTTAGCACATGACTTCTGATCTTCTGCTGCTGGAAAGAAGGAGGATGAGGACGCTGGTCTGTGGGACATGAAACCTAGAGTCCTCTGCTGGGGAAAGTATGCAAAGGAGTCTTCTAGTTCTGCTGCTGGAAACAGTATAAATATTGAAGACTAGACAGCTCACAGGGTTCTCTGGAGTCCTTTGCTGGGGTTACTGAGAAAAATATGCAAATGAATCTTCAGGTTCTCTGCAGTTGGAAAACGTGTGGGGGCTGTGAAAGCTGGAACATATATTGTTCATAAAGTCCTTTGCTGGAATAGCTGGAAAAAAGTATGCAAAGGAGCCTTCTGGTTCTTTACTGCTAGAAACAGTGTGGAGGCTGTGAAACCTAAAACCTGGATGACTTATAATGTTCTATAGAGTTTTTTTTTACTGGGGCAGCTAAACAAAAAGTAAGCAAATGATCCTTTCAGTTCTCTACTGCTGGAAACAGTGTGGGGGTTGTGGAAGCTGATGCTTGGACAATTTGTAATGTCCTGTAGAATCCTCTGCTGGGGCTGCTGGGAGAAGTGTGCAGATGAGCATGCTGGTCCTTTGTTGCAGACAGACCAAATCCTCATAAGTGCATTAGATAGATCAATAAATACATCTATCATTAACTGCTTGATCTGTGTCTTGCTTTGTGTGACTGTATTTTTAGAAAGTTTGAATTTGGTGGGTTTTGTTTTATCTATTTAGTTAGTTAGTTAGTTAGTTAGTTAGGCTTACTTACTAGTTGCAATTTAAAACCAATGAAAGATGTTCTAAACAATGTGGTTAAAACAATGATTGTGATCAGACTCACAATTTGTTCATGGCTCTCTTTCATGCTATGATGACATGCAGTGAGAATGAACTGTTTAACAATATCTTCAGCCTAGCAAGTGTGGTCATCTTATATCTGGAACAGATTAAAACAGCTCCTTCCTTATTTTCTTACTTTCTATCTCAGATAATTCATATAGATACACACAAGTCACTGTAACATGACAGGGATGAAAAAAATATTGTCATAGTGTTTTTTGAGCATTTTTAGACAGTACAATATTCGGACAATCAGATCTCCATTAAACTCCTTCCTCCAACTACTAAACAGAAACTTTATGAAAACTCTGACAGAAAGAAAACAGAGTTAAATCCTAACTAAAAACAGCAATGTCTTATGCCTTGTTATCAAGTGAAAGATGATTGTCACACCATCTCTATTTTAAATTGCAAAACCCAGAATGTTAAACTCAAAAAGATCACAATCAGGAAGCAGGATTACTTTAGAATAACAAAAACCTGAACCATAAAATTATAATACTTAATAAATAATTGCTTCCTGTCAAAGATTTATTGTGTAGATGTGATATACAGAATAGTTAATGCAACTACTCTTTCTAAGTTACATTTTCTAAGCTTCACTTTAAATGCAGGCACACATCAACTGATTCATCATTGTGTACTGTATAATGCCTTAAATGTCCTTGAACATAAGGTGAAAAGATAATGGGATGGTATTTCAAAAATGCATTCATGGAGAGAGGAATTTTTTTATCCTTCTCTGAACTTTTAATGCTGACAACTAATGCTAAAGATATGTCACACGATTTCTAGACAAACACTTGTATAAAATACTAAGACAGCAAAGAGGGTTTGATGATAAAGAATAATAAAAGAATAATATATATGATCATACCATTCTCAGATCAGATGAACAAATGTAAATAAAAAAGGAGATCAAAGGCATTTTTGAAAGTATATAATCTCCCTATTGGGGAGGGGCACCTTCACAACCCTAGAGAGCACTGGACTCTTCACCCAGGGTGGGGGAAATTCTCAGGTTCTGTGTGCTGTGTGAATTCTCCTGCAAGGGCACTGAGAGGTTTCACAGATCACAAAAGTAAAAAATAACAGCCCACTACAAAAACTGTGTTCCGGATCCAAGAAAGTTTACTGAATAAGACAAAGTTTCAGCAAGTACACTCCCCTAAAAAAAAAAAAAACACCCAGAAGATACAACAATCAGAAAAAAAAATCTTACAGTTCTTGTCAGAGTCTAAAAATCATTTGATATGGATTAGGGATGTGCATTTGTTTAGAACAAAATAGACAATGTCAACAATATTGTCTGTTTCATTTCATTTTGATGGAATCATAAAACAAAAGAAAAAAATGCTGAAATTTCATTTTTTTTTTATTTTTGTACTAGTGCATCCTAATTTCCATTAATGCTCACTAACTGGACTTAGTGCACACCAATGTGGAATTAGAGCACATTATCCATGAAATTAGGAAAAATGAAAACAACTATTTTAAAAATGAAATCAAACCAAAAATTACATGAATAAAACACTGCATACCCCTAATACAGATAGATTTCTTATTTAACTTAAGTATTCTTATACATTGAAAGCACCCACTTTTTCCCCAGGCTTTCTGTTGCATAAACCAAAAAAAGAAAGTTAAAGGGCCGGATTTTCAAACGGTTACGCATGCTGGGCCTATTATGACATTTTCCGTTTTATTAACCATTCCCTTCCTAATAATTCCTAACATTCTGTTTGCTTTTTTGACTGCCATAACACACTGAAGCAATAATTTTAAATTATTATCCACTATAATACCTAGATCTTTTTCCTGGGTGGTAGCTCCTAATATGGAACCCTATATCATGTAACTACAGCAAGGGTTATTTTTCCCTTTATGCAATACCTTGCACTTGTCCACATTAAATTTCATCTGCTATTTGGGTGACCAATCTTCCAGTCTTGCAAGGTTCTCCTGTAATGTATCACAATACGCTTGTGATTTAACTACTCTGAATAATTTTGTATCATCCGCAAATTTGATAACCACACTCGTCTTATTCCTTTCCAGATCATTTATAAATATATTGAAAAGCACCGGTCCAAGTACAGAACCTTGAGGCACTCCACTGTTCACCCTTTTCCACTGAGAAAATTGACCATTTAATCCTACTCTCTGTTTCCTGTCTTTTAACCAGTTGTAATCCACAAAAGGACAGTGGCTCCTGTCCCATGACTTTTTAGTTTTCTTAGAAGCCTCTCATGAGGGACTTTGTCAAAAGCCTTCTGAACATCCAAATACACCACATTTACCAGTTCACCTTTATCCATATGTGTTTTAACCCTTTCAAAAAAATGAAGCAGATTTGTTAGTCAAGACTTTAAACATAATAGCTTCAGATATGTAATGTCTACATAAATGTTTATACAATATGTGGAAGAAATTGGCCCTTTTGTTTAAACACTATTCAGTTCACTTGTGCTGAATATGTGGTGATTTTGCTCCGGTCCATTCTGGATTATCAGTTTAACTTTAAACAATAAGCCCTTCTGGAATATCAGTTTAACCTTAAACAACCATGCGTGGCATCTTCTCATATCAGCTGTCATTGTAGCATTCCCGCATTTATCTCCTTTATAGGGACAGTAACTTTCAAACCAGTGCAAGACCACACATGGGCATGCGTACATTGGCTCACGCCCATGCATGTATATGCAAGCATATTATAAAACAGCCTGGCCATGGGCACATGTATGCCAAATTTTAAGAGGGTGCACAAATCCCAAATCTGCCTCGTAAGTCAGGGGATTTTAAAAGAGGCACATGCTGAGCCATTACCAGTTTACTTGTTCATCCACCCGTTTGCCCAGTTAATTGCTAGGTCTTCCATAACCCCCTGGTTTGATAGCCTGTACTCCCCCAGGTACCTCAGATCCTTTAAACCCCTCAGAAATGGCTTGATCTTTTTATTTTATAACTTACATGCTATACATAGCAGAAGTAAAGTTGTGTGTCAGGGGACCTCAGCGTTCACGGTTGCTTAAGTATTTACACACTCATTTGTGGGCCATGCCCTCACATGCCCATGCCCTGCCCCCTTTTTGAAAAGTTTTGAGATGTGTGCACCATAGCATTTACAAATGTTTCTGGGAGTTTTCTAAAATATGGTCAGCGTGACTTATTTGTAGGGATGTGAATTGTTTTTGAACGATTAACATTTTCGTCAGATAATTTTAAAATCGTCCAAAATCGTTAGAGTGCACGATATGCCCACGATATGCCCACGATTAGAGTGCACAAATCGTTAGAGTGCACAAATGCCCACGATTTATCATCAGGGGCATTTGTATTGTATCGTTAAATAGGGGGTGGGAAAACCGGCACACCAAAAAAAACTCTAACACCCACCCCGAACCTTTAAAACAAACCCCCACCCTCCCGAACCCCCCCAAATTGTTTTAAATGACCTGGGGTCCCGGCGCGATGATCCCGGCGCGATGTCCCACTCTCTGCCCACGGCTGCTGTGAAGATAAATGGCGCCGGTGGCCCTTTGCCCTTATCATGTGACAGGGCAAAGGTAGCGCCGGCGCCATTTTGATTCCTAGCTCCCGACATCACGCGTCCAGGAGATCGCTCCCGGACCCCCGCTGGACCCCCAGGGACTTTTGGCCAGCTTGGGGGGGCCTCCTGACCCACACAAGACTTGCCAAAAGTCCAGCGGGGGTCCGGGAACGACCTCCTAAACTCGAATCGTTTTGCCGTACGGCAAAATGGTGCCGAACGTACGGCATGGTCGGCGCCATTTTGCTGTACGGCAAAAGGATTCGAGTTTAGGAGGTCGTTCCCGGACCCCCACTGGACTTTTGGCAAGTCTTGTGGGGGTCAGGAGGCCCCCCCAAGCTGGCCAAAAGTCCCTGGGGGTCCAGCGGGGGTCCGGGAGTGATCTCCTACGCTCCTGACGTCGGGGGACAAAAAAACAAAATGGTGCCGGCGCTACCTTTGCCCTGCTGTCATATGACAGGGCAAAGGTAGCACCGGCGCCATTTCTACAACGCACAGGAGGTCCGAGAGTAAAAGACCACACCAGGACCCTCCCTCTGGACCCCAGGTAATTTAAGGCATTTTGGGGGGGTTCGGGAGGGTGGGGGATTTATTTTAAAGGGTCGGGGTGGGTTTTAGGGATGTTTTAGTGTGCCGGTTTTCCCGCCCTCCCCCGATTTACGATTTACACGATATTTTAAAAAACAAAACCGCGACGATAAGATTCCCTCCCCCCCCAGCCGAAATCGATCGTTAAAACGATCACACGATTCACATCTCTACTTATTTGCTCATCCATTAATTGATGCCCACACTGGGCTTTTAAAATTCACCATTAAGACTTTCATACAGGAGCGCACATGTAAGGCATTTTCCCCTGTCTAAAGCCTGACATTTTGTCAATTGCCATCTCTTCGGCACAAGCAAACCTTCTGCTTTCACTTTTGAGGTAAGCTGGTTTCTTCATTTAAAAAGCTTGTTTAAATGTTGTTTTCTCTTGGGGTCTTCTCATTTTAAAACCTAAAAAATGGTTTAAAATATTATTTTTCAGTTTTAGATACACTACCGATTCGGTGAAGATGTCTGAAAAATCAGCTCGTTTGTAATTCCATTTAGTTTAATAATGATTTATTTTCAAAGCAAGTGTTAATTTAACATGTTGACATCGTTTTATCAAACAGTGCTTTGACAAGAAGTTAGTTAGGAAATGTATTTATTGTGGTCATATGAAGATTTCCATATGTAAAAATGCCTTTATGAAAATGTGCAGTAGAATACAACCGGAGCAAAATGAATATACTCGACATTATACATCTCCCCCAATTTTGAAGAATGTTTTTTGACATGCAAAGCTGTGGCAAGGTAAAATAGATGTGTTTGATCACTCTACAACAGTACCTTGGACATTAGTTTTGGTTATTTCTATCAACTAATTCCTGCTGAAGAAGCTGGACACCAGTGAAACAGGAGCCTCTTGTTGGGATTTTAAAGAAGAATGTGTATACTATTTATTTATTTGAGGCTTTTATATACCGGCAGTAGTGTGCAAACATCATACCGGTTTACATTATAATGGACAGCTTGGAAACGAATCACAATGAACAGGGCAGGGGGAGGGGAACAAAACGTGTAGATTAAACGAGAGTGTGAGGTGTAGTGTTCTTTCTGTGATCTGAGTGCAATTGTTTTACATGGATAAAGCATTTTTTGCATGATTCTTTAAATTTTAATGTTGATATTGTGTAGGGTTCATGTAATTTTACGGGTAAATTTGATGTCTAATTATATAGAGCATACCAAATGGAGCTGTTCATCTCAGTGAAATAATTTATTAAAAAAAAAAAATTGCCACCCATTCCAATGAAGATTAATGATTTTATTAGTAAGTAGCAAAAAATGAATAATAAAGATTTTATGATTTTCCCCTTTTTTGCATATTTTTGCTATTCCATTTGGGGATTTTTTTTTCCTTACCTTCCTTTTGTAGGAAGTGTAGGTAGGGTGGGAGTGAATCAGGGTGAGTGAGAGGTTCATTGGGGGGTGCCAAAGGAATTATTCATCTCAGTTACCAAATACTTTAGGTATAGTGCTGTGTAGTGTCTAGCAATCCTTCCTGACAGGTTAAATAACTTTATTGTTCAATAATTATAAAAATATGAAATATAGGAGAAAAATGAGTCACAGATGCATAAAAACACACCCCAAAATTGTAAGCCTTACTACTACAGTTTACAGAAAACACCATATTTCTACATTTCCTAGTTATTGCTGTGAAGAGGGAGGAGGATGCAATTCTTTACCAAAAACCTTCAACCCCAAATATTCCAAGAGGGAACCTCTGGAGGTTGGTCTCCCTGACTTGACTTTGCTTAGTACTTTCTGCAGGATTCTTACAGATTCAGAGTCCCTGTGGGTCTACTGCAAACTCCCCTAGCCTTAAATAACCAGTGCTGAAGGTTCAAGCCATGCTGCCCCTGAAATATTTTTTTCTACTCTGGGTCAGATGACCAGAGGCTCTGACTTACTTTTAATTAAATAACTATTTTTGACACAAAATGAAAAATTCCTTATAAAACCCAAATGCATATTTTATTTTTTTTTATTTATTATTTTTATATACCGACATTCATCTCAATTGAGATATCACACCGGTTTACATATATCAAAAAATGGAAAAAGACCCCTCTAGAAAATCACCCCATTTAATATTCACAAAATTTTTATCACTGTGTGTGCATTCTTCATATAGAAATCCTTGCCGACAGGTTTCATGACAGTTTCTCATTGAATAATTATTGAAATATGAAATATATAGCGAGAGATATGACTCATAGAAGCATAAACACAAATTCCCCAAATTGTATGCCTCAGAACTAGAGTTTACGGGGGGTGGAGTCAAGATGGCATTGTGAAAGGCTGCATATTCATACCTGTGCTGGCGTTTTTCCTCTAAAAGAATTTCTATTAATTGTATAATGCCTCCAAAGAGAAAGGGGAGACCCCGGAATTACCCCTCAGTACCTGTGGTCACCTCCAGACAGCGAACGATCGAACAATGCACCTTGAGACCAGTGAATACGGAGCTAAGAAGTCCGGCTGTTGGGTCACAGAAAAGAGACTGTGACCCGACCTCAGAAGGAGTCTCTCTTAGCCCACTTGACAAACGATTACCACCGGCAGTGAGAGGGACCTCGACCCCGCGGTTGGAAACGACGGCCGAAGTGCTTGATCCCTTTCAATCTGAGGGGACGGTAGAGAGGAGAACCCTTGCACCAAATTCCCTGGACAACGGAGAGTCTGGCGCCGAAGAGCTGGAACAGGACAGAGGAGGAGACCTGAGGAGTGGAGGTGAGAGAACTGTGTCATGCCCTCTTTCCTTACCCGACGCCATTCTTAATATATCTAAGCCGGAGGTAGTTACGCTAGATTCGCTCTGGCAATTAACATCAGCCTTGGCTAAGGCTCTGGTGGACTGTTCAGGAAAAATAACTTCAATGTCACAACAAATGGATAAACTGAATAGTAGTTTCTCAGAACAAAAGCAAGAAACTTCGGTGAAAATATTAAATTTAGATATTGAAATTAAACAAGTAAAGCAGGTACAGGCAACATTAATCCAAGACTGTGGTAATATTAATAGAAGACTTGAGAATGTGGAAAACACTATGAGGCATTTAAACCTGAGGGTTCTTAATTTCCCCAGGGTGACTGGAGAATTTCCAAGAATGACTATCAAACACTACTATAGAAGCATTAGAAATTTCCTCTGATCAAACTCCACCCCTGGACAAGGTGTATTTTCTTCCTATTCGTTCTACCCAACAAGTACAAATGGCCTCTAATGTTTTAGAGAACTTAACAACGTTCTTGGAAACTTCGACATACAAGATTGCAGAAAGAACAACTTTATTGATTTCTTTTTTTAATGAGGCTGATATGGGAAAGATCATGCGTGCCTACTTTAAGAAAATACAAGCCACGTTTATGGGAGCAAGTGTAAGGATTTATCCTGACTTAACCAAAGTGACTCAGCTTAAGAGGAAGAGTTTTCTGGCATTGAAATCTGAAGCACTAGCAGTGGGGGCATCCTTTTTTTTTAGATTCCCCTGCAAGTGCGTAATTAAACATGGAGGGAATAATTACATCTTTTTCCAACCTGAACAGCTAAAGAACTTTATAGAGGCAAAGAAAAATGTCGCTGTAATAGGCAGTGGATGAGTTCGTAGAATTAATGTAATGGTTTTGCATGATGCCTTTTTCTGTGTTGAAAATATTATTATGCCTATTTCTCCTTTAATTTGCAAGTACTCCTCCCCCCCCCCCCCCAGAATATTGGGATCTAATGGGTTTTGTAACAATTGATTAGTATTTTTGTTAATTTCTGATTTGAGAAAAAATATTTTTCCTCAATTTTTCAAATCATATTTCTTTGTCAAAGTGGATGCTTTGTAAAATGTTAAAAATTAATAAAGAGAAAATAAAAAAAACAAAATTTAGAGTTTACAAAAAACCCCTTCATTCTACAATTGGTGGTTACTGCTGGGAAGAGAGCACTTTTCCCAACCCAATATACATTATGGGGTATATTTTAAAGTGCCGGCATATGTAAAAACCGTGAGATGCGTGTGTGGCTGGGCCACACACTCCATGGGGATTTTTACATGGCCCTGGCCACTCATGTATCTCCTGGTGCATGCTGAAGAACAGCTTCAACAAAAAGGGTTGGGCCAGGGGAGGGGTTTGGGTGGGGCAGAGGCAAAGTGGGGGCCTGGCCAGGACAGCACCAGTAGGCACTGTCCCGGTGAAGCGAGCGCCAACAGCTGGCTGGTGCGCTCAACTTATTACTGCTCTGGAGAGCACGTAAATATAAAAAGAAAAGAAAACCTAGCTAGAGGGGTTTTAGGGGTTGGGAAGGATAGGGGAAAAGGCAGGCAGGATAGTTAGGGGTTATAGGAAGTTCCTTCTTAGTCCACTCCTTTATTGGAGTGAATTGGGAGGGAACTGGGGAAAGGCCCAGTCCATTGCTGCGTCCTTGTGCTAAAATATCCCCCCCTTGTGTGCGAGTCAGCACTCGCGTGCACATGCGTACACCAATATAAAACGAGGCACGCATGTGTGCACAGGTAGCTGATTGTATAACATGTGCACATCGATGTGTGCATGTTATAAAATCAGCCCGTCCATGTGCGTGTGCCGGGAACCATGTGCATGTGTAAAAATTCACCTTTATATGCAGTGCTATAGGCACTGCCTATGATTTATATAAAATGCCTCTCTTTCTCCTTCCAAATTATCATGATACCTTGTTTTTTAGGGTTTGTTTTTTTTATTGAAAATTCTACAATTTCATACTTTACTGAAGATTGCTTAATACAATTGTTTATATCAAATCTCCATTTTTCTATCTTTCCTCCATTCCATATTTAAGTTGTTTTGTGTTACAAACAATGCACCATTTTAGTTTCAGTCTTCTAAACTACATCACTTCTCTCAAAGTCTTAACAAAGATGATTAGGTCTCATCAGTGTTCTGTGTAAGGACAATATCACTTTTTTTTTCCACCAGCTTTATTACACTGTTAACATTTGGTCATCTGATTTAATTAATCTAGGATCTAGTTCCTACTTGGTAGCTGTCGGCTCATTTGCTCCTAACTCATTAATAAATAGGAGTGTTTTTCTTTTCTTAAATCCATGATTTTACTTTTTTTTACACTGAGCTGCATTCCTCTTCAAACTGGGTATATCTTTCCCTCTGTCATTACTTTTGACAGTGATAAGTACAAAGAGGCGGATGCTGCACAAAGGGCTAGTGAGAAAAATGCTATGAGCTTCGTTTCTCCTGGCAATAATTTGAGAACTTTTGAGCCTGCCACTTGTGGATCTGGCAATAGTCTGAAGTGGACAGTTTAATGCATCTTCTCTTGGTGCATGCCATTCTGGACAATACTAGATTCTTCCTAGGCTACAAAAAGTTTAATTGTTCCAATATATTAATTATCCTCGAAAGATGATGTTCTACATGAACCTTACAACACATATAAATCTCACATTTTATAATAATTATTCAGAGATGTGGTTGCATGTGGCTTTCTAAAACTATATAGGCATTTAGAAAAGGGACTGAAGTTACTGAAAACTAAAGCACAAAAACATATTTAGAAAATTCTTATTCCATCTCCTGATGAATGGCAACTTCAAGTTATATGTAGAGAACTATACAAGGGTATGAATTCTGTCATCGAGTGCCAGCCTAAAACAAATTAAGGCTGAATTTTAAAATGGCCATGCACATAAAAATTGGGACTTATATATGTGGCCAGGGCCCTGCATGTGCCACATGCATTTTCAAAAGGGCCTGGCCACATGCGTAAGTCCCGGTATGTACACAAGTGCCGGGCCCTGAAAAAGGGGCGGGCCGGGGGTGTCATGGTCTGGGTGGGGTTGGACAGAGGCTGGCCAGGTCAGCGACCATTAGTTGCTGTTCTGGGGAAGCATGTGCTGGCAGCCAGCTGGAGTATGCAGATTATTTATTTATATAGTGACATTTGATTTGAGATATCACATCAGTTTACATTCAGGTATTGTAGGTATTTCCCTATCCCCAGAGGGCTTACAATCTAAGGGCTGGATTTATCAAAATGCAATAGCAGTGTGTTTTATGCTAATAACCTAGGTTAGCACAAATTGTGATAACATTGCTTTAGGTGCCAGACCTGTTGTGTTTCCTGCATGCATGAGAGAGAGAGAGAGAGAGAGAGAGAGAGAGAGAGAGACTGGCCATAATGTCATCTCCCTAGATAGGTATTTGTATCCCTATGGTAGGCCCACCTAGTAACTCAAGGTGAGGTTTAGGTATTAGTGTAGGGGGTTAGGGGCCACTTTGACATTCAACGTGAGACGTACAAATAGAACAGTGGTCTCTTGTGAAGATTTGATGGCCTTTGGAGTGAGGAAATTCACCCAAAGATGAGATTTGGGCAATGTTCTCTCAACCTAGCTTGATGGACTCTCTACCTGGGTAACACCTCTCTCGGCTGGTGCTCTGGGAGCTTCAAATCCACTAAAACAGGCCTTTCAGGAGACATCATGAAATGCAATAAAACCTTACCACCCCATAATGCAAGCTATTGCACAGCTTAACACTACTAGAAAAAGGTGTAGTTAAAATTGGCATTAAGTCTGTGCAATAGCACTTTGCAGAATGGCAAACCCTAACTCCTCCTGTTTTTCAAATGCACATCATACCATATGATATGGTGCTATCGCATGCGTTAATGGGGCTTTTTGCATGCGAAAATGCCTTAGCGTATTTTGATAAATGAGGGGGTAAGTTTGTACCTATTTGTTTGTTCTTCTATTCCAGAGGAGCAGAAAGTAATAAAACAAAACAAACATAAGTTCAAATGAAGGGTTTATAGGGTGGGGAGGAAAATGGAAGAAGGGAGTTTAGGTAGGGGGCTACGGAAGTTCCCTCCCAGTCCGCTCCTTAATTGGAGCAGACTAGGAAGGAACTGGGGGAGGCCCGATTACGTCGCCTTGTGTATTAATTGAAAATTTGCCCCCCTGAACACGCCACCCACACACGCGCACGTGGATTTTAAAATCCAACGTACATGTTCGTGCAGCCATCAGATTTTATAAAAAGCATGTGTTGACATGTGCATGTTATAAAATCCAGGATCCTCTATCAGCAATGGCAAACAGAGAATCACATCTCTTCCAAATCCCCACACACACACACACACACATCTTTTCATCTCTCTCCCTTCCCTTTCCTTCAGCCTTTCTGGCTACTGCTGAAAGATTAGTGTTGCAGGATTTTCCCACTTGGACAAGAAGCCACTTCCTCATCCAAAGCAGCAGCAGCAACAGCAGGAAACAATGTTTGCCTAGGGGTGTGAAGTGAGGTGTTTGAGAGAAAACCAGTGCCAGTCTCCCTGGTCTTTTTAACTACCAGTACTCTACATTCCTATATCTCTATTATTAGAAAAATAAAATAAATGCAAAACAACCCATACACTAGCTTAAAGGAAAACATACCCTCTCTGGTTGTGTCTGTCTCATTTCTCCAACTCTCCCTTTATATTGTCTGTTTCTCCCTCACACAATCCACAAAACATTTCCAAGAGACCGCCTCTTTTAAACTGTGACAAATCTACAGATATCTTTCAAACCTGAGTGCAAATTTCTAAAATATGGAAGTATAACAAATCATTGGTTATAGTTTAAATTTTGTGAATGTTGACATTTTCTATATCTTGTGCTGTTTTTGACATTTTCTGGATCTTGTGCTGTTTAACGCACAATCCCTCACAAAAAACCCCACATTCTTAATGACTTCCTTCTTGACTCAGAACCGGACATCTGTGCCATTACTGAAACATGGCTGAAAACCACAGACATTGTACTAACTAATCAACTACCTCTTCAGCTCTACAATATATTCTCTATACCCAGAAAAAAAAGGAGGTGGCGGCATCCTTCTAGCGGCAAAAAAAGAGCTGAAACTAACCTCACATACCTTGAAAACAGCCTCTAAACTAGAAATAGGCCTTTTCAAGTCTAACCATATACAAATTTGCCTAATCTACTGCCCCCCAGGGATTCTAGACTCTGACCCTTCTCCTCTCATCGAACTCGTAGCCAACCACATCAACTCTGATACCCCAACAATCATCTTGGGGGACTTCAACATTCATGTAGATTCAATCCCTCTGTCTCCCAACTGCAAAACTCTTCTATCATCCTTGAAAGCCATGGGATTTAAGCAAATCATCAACAACCCCACACACAAAGCTGGACACACCCTGGACCTCATCTTCATAAACTCTACTATTGCTCTCAACTCCCCCCCCCCCCCCACTTGCTCCCCTATCCCTTGGTCTGACCATCTGATGATCACTACAGATCTATCAATCAATAAGGGTCAGACTCCCCCATCCCCAAAACAACCATTCAATTCAGGAAACCATGCTCTACGGATGACCTGATATCCCACCTTTCGACAGACCTACAAAACCTAGACCTTTCTAACGCAGACTCGGCTTTGACCTCTTGGCTCAACTTCACAAACTCTATTGCAAATAAAATCTCTCTTGACCACCAAAGAAATTAACCCATCTTTTAAAAACAAAAAACCCTGGTTCTCTCTTGAGTTGAAAAACCTTAAACAAGAATTAAGACGCAAAGAACAGAGTTGGCGCAAAGACCCTACCCCCATCACGATGTCAAGCCTACAAAGCGACCATGCACTCCTAAGGAACTTCATACTTCGCACTAACAGAGAGACTTCTATGCCCACAAAATCCACAACTTCTACGATGCTAAGGCTCTATTCTCTTATGTATCAGCACTTACCAAACCTTTGCCTCTCACCATTCCTGACGACAAAGCCCAATCCAAGGCTAACGAACTGGCATCATTCTTCCAGAAAAAAATCTCTAAGCTACTAGACCCTCTCATCCACGCTATCTCCCAGCCACCCCCCTTCTATACCTCCCCAAACTGCCTTAAAGCTACATTTGATTCCTTGGAACTCACCTCATCTCTTGAAATTGAATCTGTACTCAAAAACATGATGCCCTCCTCTCACCCTTCAGACCACATTCCTACAAAACTCCTACTTTCCATTCCAAACACCATATCCAAACCACTAGCAGAAATCATCAATTGCTTCCTAGCCCAAGGATTTGTACCTGATCCATTGAAAATTGCCACCATCAAACCACTGCTAAAGAAACCCAATCTGGATCCTGCTGACCCCGCAAACTACTGCCCAACAGCCAACCTCCCTTTCATTGCCAAACTTATGGAGAAACTAGTCAACACCCAACTCTCGGATTATCTAGACACTCACAGGATCCTGTTCTCTGATCAATTCGGATTCCGCAAATCCTCAAACACAGAATCCCTCCTTATCCCCTCACCGACAACATCATCATGGGTCTTGACAAAGGACAATCATACCTACTAGCCTTACTGGATATCTCAGCGGCCTTTGACACGGTAAATCACTCCATTCTCATTAATCGCTTAACTGACATTGGTATCTCAGGCTCCGCCCTCAGCTGGTTCAAGTCATTCCTCAGCAACAGAAACTTAAGGGTCAGAATAAACAACAAAGACTCAAACCCCATAAACTCCACACATGGAGTACTTCAATGTTCATCACTCTTTCCCAATCTCTTTAATATTTACCTACTCCCCCTCTACCAACTCCTTGAAAATCTAAAATTAACTCACTATATCTACGCCGACGATGTACAGATCCTGATCCCCATAACAGAATCCATCAACAAAACCTTTAACTTCTGGAACAGTTGCCTCAATTAAATCAACCACCTCTTAACCCGCCTCAACCTAGTCCTCAACATCACAAAAACAGAACTTAAGAACATAAGAACATAAGAAAATGCCATACTGGGTTAGACCAAGGGTCCATCAAGCCCAGCATCCTGCTTCCAACAGTGGCCAATCCAGGCCACAAGAACCTGGCAAGTACCCAAAAACTAAGTCTATTCCCTGTTACCATTGCTAATGGCAGTGACTATTCTCTAGGTGAACTTAATAGCAGGTACCAGACTTCTCCTGCAAGAACTTATCCAATCCTTTTTTAAACACAGCTATACTAACTGCACTAACCACATCCTCTGGCAACAAATTCCAGAGTTTAATTGTGCATTGAGTAAAAAAGAACTTTCTCCGATTAGTTTTAAATGTGCCCCATGCTAAATTCATGGAGTGCCCCCTAGTCTTTCTACTATCTGAAAGAGTAAATAACCGATTCACATCTACCCGTTCTAGACCTCTCATGATTTTAAACACCTCTATCATATCCCCCCTCAGTTGTCTCTTCTCCAAGCTGAAAAGTCCTAACCTCTTTAGTCTTTTCTCATAGGGGAGTTGTTCCATTCCCCTTATCATTTTGGTAGCCCTTCTCTGTACCTTCTCCATCGCAATTATATCTTTTTTGAGATGCGGCGACCAGAATTGTACACAGTATTCAAGGTGCGGTCTCACCATGGAGCGATACAGAGGCATTATGACATTTTCCGTTTTATTCACCATTCCCTTTCTAATAATTCCCAACATTCTGTTTGCTTTTTTGACTGCCACAGCACACTGCACCGACGATTTCAATGTGTTATCCACTATGACACCTAGATCTCTTTTTTGGGTTGTAGCACCTAATATGGAACCCAACATTGTGTAATTATAGCATGGGTTATTTTTCCCTATATGCATCACCTTGCACTTATCAACATTAAATTTCATCTGCCATTTGGATGCCCAATTTTCCAGTCTCACAAGGTCTTCCTGCAATTTATCACAATCTGTTTGTGATTTAACTACTCTGAACAATTTTGTGTCATCTGCAAATTTGATTATCTCACTCGTTGTATTTCTTTCCAGATCATTTATAAATATATTGAAAAGTAAGGGTCCCAATACAGATCCCTGAGGCACTCTACTGTCCACCCTTTCCACTGAGAAAATTGTCCATTTAATCCTACTCTCTGTTTCCTGTCTTTTAGCCAGTCTGCAATCCATGAAAGGACATCGCCACCTATCCCATGACTTTTTACTTTTCCTAGAAGCCTCTCATGAGGAACTTTGTCAAATGCCTTCTGAAAATCCAAGTATACTACATCTACCGGTTCACCTTTATCCACATGTTTATTAACTCCTTCAAAAAAGTGAAGCAGATTTGTGAGGCAAGACTTGCCCTGGGTAAAGCCATGCTGACTTTGTTCCATTAAACCATGTCTTTCTATATGTTCTGTGATTTTGATGTTTAGAACACTTTCCATTATTTTTCCTGGCACTGAAGTCAGGCTAACCAGTCTGTAGTTTCCCGGATCGCCCCTGAAGCCCTTTTTAAATATTGGGGTTACATTTGCTATCCTCCACTCTTCAGGTACAATGGATGATTTTAATGATAAGTTACAAATTTTTACTAATAGGTCTGAAATTTCATTTTTTAGTTCCTTCAGAACTCTGGGGTGTATACCATCCGGTCCGGGTGATTTACTACTCTTCAGTTTGGCTAAAATAGCTCTTCAGTTTAGCTAAAATAGCTTCTTTCATTCCCCCCTTTTAACCATGCCGGTAATAGTTTTGCCTTCTTTCCACCTTTCTTAATGTGTGGAATGCATCTAGGACTGTGCTTCTAGAATGGTATTTTTTAACAATGACCACGCCTCTTGGACATTTTTTACTTTTGTAGCTGCTCCTTTCAGTTTTTTTCTAACAATTTTTCTCATTTTATCAAAGTTTCCCTTTTGAAAGTTTAGCACGAGAGCCTTGGATTTGCACACTGTTCCTCTTCCAGTCATTAAATCAAATTTGATCATACTATGATCACTATTACCAAGTGGCCCCACCACCGTTACCTCTCTCACCAAGTCCTGTGCTCCACTGAGAATTAGATCTAAAATTGCTCCCTCTCTCGTCGGTTCCTGAACCAATTGCTCCATAAAGCTATCATTTATTCCATCCAGGAACGTTATCTCTCTAGCGTGACCCGATGATACATTTACCCAGACAATATTGGGGTAATTGAAGTCTACAAAGTCACAAGTGCAAGTAAAGAGATCAAAGTCCCATTCACTTAATATAACAATTTATTAACCATGAATAAAGTTCATATATTATTTAATTCGGCAACTCCATATCAGTAGTGACAAGCATGTAGTTTTCTATGTCCCCCGACACGGTCCCGTGTTTCGCGGAGGCTGCATCGGGAGGGACCCAGAGAAATCATTCATATCTAAAATGTGATATAACATAGTGTAAGAAACGGAACACACACTGCCAAACAAGTAGTAACTTTAAAGTACACATACCCATTCCATTCTTCTCAGGAGCGCACTGACCCTGTAATCAGAAAGCCATTTAAAGAAAAGGCGCGGAGACAGAATCTCGCGAGATACAACAATCAGCAGGCACCTGTCAATAAACACTGCCAAAAGAAGTTAGTAGAATAGGTGCCATTCGATATCTTTATTGAGGCCAGAAGGGGCTACTGTGTTTAAAGTGTGGATCCATCGCTGCTCTCTCCGGCCCAGCGCACCGGAGAAGTCTCCTCCCCGTGGAGGGGGCGAGACCACCTCCAACACGGAGTACGAGAGCGAGTCAATCGAGTGTTCAGCTTGGAGCCAGTGGGACACCAGAGGTTCATCGATTCTAGAGGATCTTATATTCGAACAGTGTTCAATAACCCGTGTCTTTATCATTCGGGATGTTTTCCCCACGTATAACAATGGACAGGGGCATCTTATCACATAGATCACTCCTTTTGTGCAGCAGTTTGATTGGGAATATAGTTTGAACACACGTCCTGTCACAGGGTGTGTAAATGTGGTGGCCAATTGTGTGTGCCTGCACGTAGTGCAGTGACCGCACGGAGTGTGTTGTCCGTTTGTTTTAACAGGAAATTGTATCACTGGTGATGTGTGCACTAGACGGTCTCTGAGATTGGTTGCACGTTTAAAAGTGAAACGCGGGGGGCCCTGCATTATAGTGTTCAAAGACAAAGATGACCAATGTCGTTTGACCATCTTAGCTATGGCCCTGCCAACAATAGAGAAAGGAAGAATGCAATTGTGGGTAACCTCGTCTGATGACGTAGGAGATGTGAATAGCCACTCTCTTTGTGTGTATAGGGCACGTTTAAAAGCCCTTTTAATGACTCGCATGGGGTAACCTCTTTCTGTAAAACGGTCAACCAGCCCATTGGACTGGCAGTGTTTATTGACAGTGTTTATTGGCAGTGTTTATTGACAGGTGCCTGCTGATTGTTGTATCTCGCGAGATTCTGTCTCCGCGCCTTTTCTTTAAATGGCTGTCTGATTACAGGGTCAGTGCGCTCCTGAGAAGAATGGAATGGGTATGTGTACTTTAAAGTTACTACTTGTTTGGCAGTATGTGTTCCGTTTCTTACACTATGTTATATCACATTTTAGATATGAATGATTTCTCTGGGTCCCTCCCGATGCAGCCTCCGCGAAACACGGGACCGTGTCGGGGGACATAGAAAACTACATGCTTGTCACTACTGATATGGAGTTGCCGAATTAAATAATATATGAACTTTATTCATGGTTAATAAATTGTTATATTAAGTGAATGGGACTTTGATCTCTTTACTTGCACTTGTGACTTTGTGGATTACCTTATGTGCAAGGTGCTTCTGATATACTTTTGGGTAATTGAAGTCTCCCATTATTACTGCACTACCAATTTGGTTAGCTTTCCTAATTTCTCTTATCATTTCACTGCCAGTCTCACCATCTTGACCAAGTGGACGGTAGTATACCCCTATCACTATAGTCTTCCCGGACACTCAAGGGATTTCTACCCATAAAGATTCAATTTTGTATTTAGTCTCATGCAGGATGTTTATCCTGTTGGACTCTGTGCCATCCCGGACATAAAGTGCCACACCTCCTCCCGAGTGCTCCTCTCTGTCATTGCGATATAATTTGTACCCCGGTATAGCACTATCCCATTGATTATCCTCTTTCCACCATGTCTCTGAGATGCCAATTAAGTCTATGTCATCATTCACTGCTATACATTCTAATTCTCCCATCTTACTTCTTAGACTTCTTGCATTAGCATACAAACATTTCAAAGTTTGTTTTTTGTTTGTATTTTCATTCTGCTTTTTAATTGATAGGGATAAGTTAGAATTTTTTAGCTCAGGTGAGTTTTTAGTTACAGGCACTTGGACTACTTTTCTAAATATTGGAACCTCACTGTCGGGATGCCCTAATTTTAATGCATCATTGGTATCCTTTAAAGATACCTCTCTCCGAACCATGTGCTGCTGAGCGACTGTCGGCTTTCCCCTTTGTTCTAGTTTAAAAGCTGCTCTATCTCCTTTTTAAAGGTTAGCGCCAGCAGTCTGGTTCCACCCTGGTTAAGGTGGAGCCCATCCCTTCGGAAGAGACTCCCCCTTCCCCAAAAGGTTCCCCAGTTCCTAACAAAACTGAATCCCTCTTCCTTGCACCATCGTCTCATCCACGCATTGAGACTCCGGAGCTCTGCCTGCCTCTGGTGACCTGTGCGTGGAACAGGGAGCATTTCAGAGAATGCTACCCTGGAGGTTCTGGATTTAAGCTTTCTACCTAAGAGCCTAAGTTTGGCTTCTAGAACCTCCCTCCCACATTTTCCTATGTCGTTGGTGCCCACATGTACCATGACAGCCGGCTCCTCCCCAGCACTGTCTAAAATCCTATCTAGGTGACGCGTGAGGTCTGCCACCTTCGCACCAGGTAGGCATGTTACCAGGCGATCCTCACGCCCACCAGCCACCCAGCTATCTACATTCCTAATAATTGAGTCACCAAATATGACGGCCGACCTAACCCTTCCCTTCTGGGCAGTAGGCCTTGGGGAGATATCCTCAGTGCGAAAGGACAATGCATCACCTGGAGAGCAGGTCCTTGCTACAGGATCCTTTCCTGCTGCACCTGGTTGGTGCTCTCCCATCCTGAGACCTTCTTCCTCCAAGGCAGCACCAAGGCTGCCAGTCTGAAGTTGGGACTTGACTACTATGTCCCTGAAGGTCTCATCTATATACCTCTCTGTCTGCCTTAGCTCCTCCAGGTCTGCCACTCTAGCCTCCAGAGATCAGACTCGTTCTATGAGAGCCAGGAGCTCTTTGCATCGCATGCACATGTACAACTTCTCACCGGTGGGTAAAAAATCATACATGTGACACTCGATGCAAAAGACTGGGAAGCCCCCCTCTTGCTGCTGGACTGCTGCCTTCATCTCAATTTTGATCAGTTCCTAGTTAAGTTTTAGGTTGCTATGGGAGTAGGAATGTGTCTAACGTCCTTTAAATGTATTAATGAATTCACTATGGGCCTCATTTTCCAATATCGCATTGGTAACACATTAGGGGGCGTTACCAATGCAAATGAGGCTTCTTTCGTGCAGTGGGGAAACATCATGTGCGGCGATGTTTTCGCCATTCGCGAAAACATTAGCACCGCACGTGATGTTTTCCCAGTGTGCGATGATTCTTTCGGTGTTTCATCACAGTGCATGATATTTGCCGGTTTTTGCACTTCAATCATTGCGGTCCACGATAGTCCCAGACAGCCCATTTCAGAGAGAGAGAGAGAGAGAGAGAGAGAGAGAGAGAGAGAGAGAGAGAGAGAGAGAGAGAGAGAGAGAGAGAGAGAGAGAGAGAACCTTACTATAGTGCCTATGCCCTAGACAGGTATTTTAACCCCTATGGGAGGGCCACCTACTAACTCGGGGTGGGGATTAGGTATGAGCGTCGGGGGTTGGGGGCCACATTCGCATTCCACATGAGACCTACGGACAGAACAGTGCTCTCTAGTGCAGATTTGCTGGCCGTCGGAGTGAGGACACTCACTCCAAGAAGTGGTTTGGGCAACGTTCTCTCCACCTAGCTTGTTGTTGCCCAGGTAGAGTGTCCATCAAGCTAGGTGGAGAGAACGTTGCCCAAACCACTTCTTGGAGTGAGCGTCCTCACTCCGACGGCCAGCAAATCTGCACTAGAGAGCACTGTTCTGTCCGTAGGTCTCATGTGGAATGCGAATGTGGCCCCCAACCCCCGACGCTCATACCTAATCCCCACCCCGAGTTAGTAGGTGGCCCTCCCATAGGGGTTAAAATACCTGTCTAGGGCATAGGCACTATAGTAAGGTTCTCTCTCTCTCTCTCTCTCTCTCTCTCTCTCTCTCTCTCTCTCTCTCTCTCTCTCTCTCTCTCTCTCTCTCTCTCTCTCTCAAACAGGCTATTGTGGACTGTGATAACCCTTTAGTGGTCCCGTAATGCAAATCTCAGGGTTGTAGCTATTATCCGCGATAGCAGCTGCGCTAACACTGCGGCTGTTTCGCCGCACACGATAGCTTTGCATATACTCCGCCCCTCACACATTTGCATTCGCGTGCGGTAAACTCCTTTGAAAATGAGGCCCTATGTGTCTGGTAGTGGCCTACCGGGGTCCGATTGAATTCTCAATAAAGTTTTTGTTGATTTTTTTTTTTTTTTGTGAAAGTGGCACCTGCCTATAAATTGAGGGTTAGGAAATACAAACAGTCTAACTTCAGTTAGTCAGCCTGAGTGACTCACTGCTCTCTTGATTAACAAATGTTGGTCCCTATTCAAACCCAATCACACTACCTCAACACCTTTCCAAGGTGAGTAACTGAGCTAAACTATTCAACTTTTTTAATTAGGTTTACACTGCTCCTAGCTTATTTCTAGCTTCTGGCTACTTTTTGGGTTGGGTTTTTTTTTGTGTTTTTTTTTTTCAATACAAGCACTCAGTTAGTATTAAATACAAACACAGTTCTTTAAAAGTCTGGAGAACACTCAGTTCTGCAGACTTTTAAAAATAAACACACTACCTACTGCTACCTTATTGACTGACTATTTAAAAATACAGGTAACCTGATATGGTAATCACAAAATAAGAGAGTACAAGCTCCCTACTCATCACATCACAACATACATAGGGAACCCTATGAGTTCATTTTTATAGCATTAACATTCATAATTTACTATAATCTCATAACAATTTTGTTTATCAATATTACCATTTATCAGCAGTGCTTAACATAATACATACACATCAATTTTTTTATCATTTTATTAATTACATCCACTGATGTTTACAATAATTCAAAAACATGTGCAACCCAATATACATAAATATACACACTTATTTAGCAGCAGTGTATTAACATTTAAAACACATGTACCCACTACATTCACTCATCCACATACACTCCCCACCCATTAAAACCCCATCTATTCCCTTTTAATAGATGCACCATACATATTTCACTTAAAGTGCTTAACACAAATTCTTAAATCCTAAATGTATTCTTTCCTGCTAAGCTGTTTGTGCCTCACAAACAGCTTAGCAGGCACCGAGAGAATTTCTCAAAGTGAAAAGGATTGTTTGCTGTTAAGATGGTGGACGCTGTTATGCTTTCATTATTGAGAAATTCTCTCAGTGCCTGCTAAGCTGTTTGTGAGGCACACATAAAGTGGATTGTATGATAAGTGGAATGATTAGAATATACCAGGAATTGCTGAAGATGTATTTGAGGTGGTGATATAACTGAGAAGGTGTGCAACGGTGCCGGTGATTGAAATTGGAGGAAGTGTATTTTAGGTGCAATAATCTGGAGGGTGGAAGGCCGGTGGGTCTCGTCGTCTCCGGATGAAGTGGGAGTGATTTGTCCCCTGAGGAAGCTGCGGCGAAATGGGGATCCCTGTTGGGACGTTGTGAACTGCTTCCGTGGAAAGAATACATTTAGGATTTAAGAATTTGTGTTAAGCACTTTAAGTGAAATATGTATGGTGCATCTATTAAAAGGGAATAGATGGGGTTTTAATGGGTGGGGAGTGTATGTGGATGAGTGAATGTAGTGGGTATATGTGTTTAAATGTTAATACACTGCTGCTAAATAAGTGTGTATATTTATGTATATTGGGTTGCACATGTTTTTGAATTATTGTAAACATCAGTGGATGTAATTAATAAAATGATAAAAAATTGATGTGTATGTATTATGTTAAGCACTGCTGATAAATGGTAATATTGATAAACAAAATTGTTATGAGATTATAGTAAATTATGAATGTTAATGCTATAAAAATGAACTCATAGGGTTCCCTATGTATGTTGTGATATTTAAAAATACAAACAGTATAACTTTTTATTCACTGCCTTTCTGACTATTAAAGGCACAAACACACAAACACACTAAATAATATTCCCAAATAGTTAACTTTGCCCCAATACTTTTAAAAAAGACAATGTCCCAAGCAAAAACTTACTGATTCCTTTCAGCCACCAGCAAGGTGATCCTCTCCTCCCAGTGTTCCCACTGGAATGTGGGTTACTGAGCTGTTTCCTTCTCCTTCTCCTTATCTCTTCCAATGACATTAACTCCTCCATTAACAACTTCTCTACAGCCACTACATCACACATGAGAGATCTTGGAGCCACATTAGACAACCGACTGGACTTTATAAAATTCATCAATAATACAACAATAGAATGCTTCCATAAGTTACACATATTAAAAAGGCTCAGACCTCTCCTACACTTTCACAATTTCCACACAGTTCTTCAAGCCACCCTCTTCTCAAAAATAGACTACTGTAACTCGTTACTACTTGGCCTCCCAGCAACCTCGACCAAACCTTTGCAGATGCTCCAGAACGCCGCCACAAGGATACTAACCAACTCTAATTGAAGAGAACATATCACACCCATCCTCAAGAATCTACATTGGCTTCCCATTAATTTCAGAATCCTCTATGTCCCTCACCATCATACACAAAACTATTCACAATCAGTCCTCCTTACAACTAAACATACCTTTCCATTTTCACACCTCCTCCAGACCGATTAGAACTGCCTACAAAATGTCCCTGCTCACCCCCTCCGCCAAGGCCATGCTCCATCCCTCACTAAGAAAACGCGCCTTCTCTACCGCCGGACCTACTCACTGGAACGCTTTACCCCCAGAGCTTCACCAGGAACAATGCTCGCTTACCTTTAGAAAGAAATTGAAGACCTGGTTATTCAGACAAGCATTCCTTTAACATCACTAACTCAGACTCCAGATGCAGCTTACGCGCAATCCTTGTTACTACTTCAAATTTTCTTTCCCTTTTTGACCCTTCCCTCCTCCCCCCATCCCCCCCTTTTTCTACCCTATCTATTCAAGTTCCGTATTATGTGCAGAGACAGTCTGTAATCTAGTTATTTCTAGGGATGTGAATCGTGTCCTCGATCGTCTTAACGATCGATTTCGGCTGGGAGGGGGAGGGAATCGTATTGTTGCCATTTGGGGGGGTAAAATATTGTGAAAAATCGTTAAAAATCGTTAAAAATCGAAAAATCGAAAAACCGGCACATTAAAACCCCCTAAAACCCACCCCCGACCCTTTAAATTAAATCCCCCACCCTCCCGAACCCCCCCCCAAATAACTTAAATAACCTGCGGGTCCAGCGGCGGTCCGGAACGGCAGCGGTCCGGAACGGGCTCCTGCTCCTGAATCTTGTCGTCTTCAGCCGGCGCCATTTTCCAAAATGGCGCCGAAAAATGGCGGCGGCCATAGACGAAAAAGATTGGACGGCAGGAGGTCCTTCCGGACCCCCGCTGGACTTTTGGCAAGTCTCGTGGGGGTCAGGAGGCCCCCCACAAGCTGGCCAAAAGTTCCTGGAGGTCCAGCGGGGGTCAGGGAGCGATTTCCCGCCGCGAATCGTTTTCGTATGGAAAATGGCGCCGGCAGGAGATCGACTGCAGGAGATCGTTCAGCGAGGCGCCAGAACCCTCGCTGAACGACCTCCTGCAGTCAATCTCCTGCCGGCGCCATTTTCCGTACGAAAACGATTTGCGGCGGGAAATCGCTCCCTGACCCCCGCTGGACCTCCAGGAACTTTTGGCCAGCTTGTGGGGGGCCTCCTGACCCCCACGAGACTTGCCAAAAGTCCAGCGGGGGTCCGGAAGGACCTCCTGCCGTCCAATCTTTTTCGTCTATGGCCGCCGCCATTTTTCGGCGCCATTTTGGAAAATGGCACCGGCTGAAGACGACAAGATTCAGGAGCAGGAGCCCGTTCCGGACCGCTGCCGTTCCGGACCGCCGCTGGACCCGCAGGTTATTTAAGTTATTGGGGGGGGGGGGTGCGGGAGGGTGGGGGATTTAATTTAAAGGGTCGGGGGTGGGTTTTAGGGGGTTTTAGTGTGCCGGCTCACGATTCTAACGATTTATAACGATAAATCGTTAGAATCTGTATTGTATTGTGTTCCATAACGGTTTAAGATGATATTAAAATTATCGGACGATAATTTTAATCGTCCTAAAACGATTCACATCCCTAGTTATTTCCCCACATGAGGTTTTTACTACTACATTGTTTTGAGTTATACGTTATGTCATACTCCTTGTTATACTTATTCCCTCATCTATGTTTTATATCTAATTGATTCTGAAGATGCTTGTTTTTTGTAACTTTTCCTATTTGGTTCGATGTAAACCGGGGTGATAAGAATCTTTGTCTTGAATGTCGGTATACTAAAAAGATGTAAATAAATAAATCTTTAAAAAAAACATTGTATGTCTATTAAACAGTTATATAGTAGATCACCAGTTCATAGTATTTCATACTATACTTGTTTTCCCATACTTAGACAGGATATAGTCATCTCAACTCTGAGATTAATTCAACTCATTAAAATGTTCAGCTATATTTATTACTTAGACAGCAGCAGAGGAAATGAAACACGCATTGTATTGACCTACATTTTTTATCCCTGAAAGAGATCTAATAATAAAGGACATACTTTTCACTAACACAGAAATATTTCATTAAAAGAAATACAACAAATCAAACATATTTTTTGTTCTTTTATAATACCAGAGAATGGTTTCTTACCTGCTTTTCTTCCATTTCTGCATACAATTCACAATACAAATTAAGTACATTGAGTTTTAGTACTAGCATAAGAACATACAAAATGAGAAATGCCATGCTGGATCAGGCTAATCACTGTCAAACCAAACATCCTATTTCTAAAAATACCTGATAGAGGCCAAAAATTAGATGTATTTCTTGTTGGATTTCTCAAATCAATTTGGTTAATAAATGTTTATGGGCTTTTCCTCAAACTACTTTTAAACCTTGCTATCGGGCTGATACAGTACAGTGTGCTCCACTGTTAGCCCGCGTTTGGACGCTAGATTTACCCCTTATTCACTAAGGGGTCAAAAACGCGTGTCCAACCCCCCTGAAACAAATAGCGCCCGCAACATGCAAATGCATGTTGATGGCCCTATTAGTTATTTCCGTGAGATTCAGTAAGTAAAATGTGCAGCCAAGCCCCTCATTTTACTTTCAGAGGTAGGCGTTAATTCCTCTCGGCACCGGGAAAGTGTACAGAAAAGCAGTAAAAACTGCTTTTCTGTACACCCTCCGACTTAATATCATGGCGATATTAAGTTGGAGGTCCCAAAAGTAAAAAATAAAAAAAATTAACATCGGCCCATGGCTTGAAAACTGGATGCTCAATTTTGCCGGCATCCGGTTTCTGAACCCGTGGCTGTCAGCGGGTTTGAGAACCGATGCCAACAAAATTGAGCATCAGCTGTCAAACTCACTGACAGCCGCTGCTCCTGTCAAAAAAGAGGTGCTGAGGGGAAACAATTACCTTTTCTGCTTTGGAGTCACCATGAGGTGGGACCCTTTCTAGCCCAGCCGGGCATTTATTTTTCCAGCTGCATCTCCCTGTTGGAACCAGTGCGGGCGAGAGGGAGGTACTCCCGCCCAGTCAGGGCAGAGCATTTCCTGGTTCCTGACATCATCAGTGGGGACCGGTTAAGGTTTAAAAACCGGCCCCCCTATGGCATTGGTTCGAAGCTTAGGGGAAACAATTACCTTTTCTGCTTTGGAGTCACCGTGAGGTAGGACCCCTTCTAGCCCAGCCGGGCATTTATTTTTCCAGCTGCATCTCCCTGTTGGAACCAGCGCGGGCGAGATGGAGGTACTCCCGCCCAGTCGGGGCAGAGCATTTCCTGGTTCCTGACATCATCAGTGGGGACTGGATTAGGTTTAAAAACAGGCCCCCCTACGGCACGTAGCCAACGTCTGCGCGCAGCTTTGTCGGGACAACGTTATATCAAGTTAATGGGCTGAGCTGTAAGAGATTGGATCTTTAAAAGTGAGTAATTCAGTAATTCATTACTTGAACCTTTGGCCTCCTCTCAGAAGGACTGCTTAGATAATTGAGAGTGAAGGGAAAACTGTAGTCCATGGACACTAAAAACAAGTTTCAGATAATGTCCCACACTAAACGGAAAGCAAAAATTAGGGAGATGGCTGTATCCTCTCCAAAATTGGAGCTTTCCCAACAACGGATTCCAGTTTTTTTCACCCCGACTACTGGCCAGATACCAGAGAAGTGGCTGCAGGGAAATCTGATATTGAGCGAATATCAGATTCATTAGCCGAAACATCTTTAAGCCCTAGTGCACCAAATATTCCTCCCCCATCATATTCTTTACCTGTGGATTTTCTCAAGATGGACTTATTACCTAAGCTGGGGGAGGAAACCCAAGCAGCAATGGGAAAGGTGGAAGTTAAAGGAGCAGAAGGAGGGGAGCATATTTTGGAGAAACCATCACAAATTACTCTAGATTTGCTTTGGACAGCAATAAAATCTTTAGAGGGGGCCATTATAAATCTCTCAAAATTGACTATGGATTCTAACCAACGTATTAATTTCATCGAAACCTCTCTGGGGGAGAATAAAAATGAATTGGTACAGATGGAGACTAGATTATGTAAAGTAGAGAACTGGCAGCAAAAGTTTGCCAGAGCAGAGATTATGTATGATAAGAAAATAGAAGGGATAGAAAATACTCTGAGATATCTCAATCTTAGAATTATTAATTTTCCTAGGCATGATTTAATATCTGCTTATGATATGTTTAAAGAATATCTCACACAAATATTGAAAATGCCACAACAAACCCTTCCAGTTCTGTCTAAGATTTATTATGTCACATCTGAAACTAAAGTATTACCTGAGAAGAAAACTAGTGAAGAACAGTTAAATCTGACTGATGTTATTGAAGCTAGTACTGAGACAGTGATAACAAACAGGGCTACTTTTTATATTTCTTTTACTTTTGCCTCAGATAGAGAGACAGTATTTCGATTGTATATGAGAAATAGATTACTGCTGTTCCATGGTGAAAAAATCTGGTTTTATCCAGATTTTTGTAGAGTAACCCAAGAGAGGAGAAGGAAGTTTATTAACGAGAACAGAGATAGAAGCTATAGGGGGGAAAATGAATTTAAAATGTCCCTGTAAATGTGAGATTATCCATCAAAACCAAAAATATGTCTTCTTTGAAATTTCGCACTTGCGTGTTTTCCTTGACTTCCACACCCAATAATTAGCTGTGATGGTATTTGATAAATTCAAATAACCTTATCAAGTGTGTTGTAGGAATAATAAAGTTATATACCATGATTAAATGTACTCCTTAAGAATAACAAAATTATATATCTTAAGAATAATAAGGTTCTATATTTTCAAAGTAGAAATAAGAAAGTTATATACCTTAAGAAAAAACAACACTGATTTTCATGTTGAGACATCTTTTACTAGAATAATAAGAATTTTCCAAATAGGTTTATACTCTTGAGTTTTCAGTAACTTCTGTCCATTATAGATGTTGTTTTAAAAAGTCATATTCAGCTACAGATCTGAATAATTTGTATGCAAAGAGGGATTTATATGGTTTTTAAGATTCATGAAGAAAATAGTTTGCATAATTATTATAATGTATTAATTAAACATATCACATTTTGCAAATAATCCAATATTGTCCAAGACAATAAGACTAATAGCACTCTGCAGTATAAATGGAAAACGAATAACACTGATTATAAAAATGAGCAATTTCTCTGATGGTATGAAGCTACTCAGAAATTAGTCTGCTTGACAAACAAATTTTTCAAGGTTAGCAAATACTTTGTGAACTCAGACATAATTCAGAAACAACATGCATGGTATTCATGTATGTTTGTTTATTTATTTCATTATTAAGAACATTTATAAACTACTCAGATTGTTGCTATTTTAAAAAATAGCCTCTGCTAGGCCTGGAGCTTAGGGGGTATTCCAGGCTCCCATATACCAGAAAGGATAGACATGAGTTGGGAAGATCCAGAGGGTGCGCTAGGGTGGGATGGGTGATTGGCCCTCTGGGGGGGGGGGGGGGCAGATTTTTGTTATGAAGGGAAGGCCATTGATTTAAACCATTATTTTTTTTATTTCTACAATGAGCTACATCCAAAGGTAGTGAGGAAATGGGACATGAAGACACCCAGGATATTTTGCAACTTTTGGAGAGATTGACTTGGGGCCATCAACAAGTGTGATCATCTGCAACAAATCACAGTAGAAGTGGTGGATACAAACACAAATATAGCAAGTCTTCCATTAAGAGTACTGGTGAGACCAAAAAGAGAAAGTTCTAGTGCATATGATAAATGCTTGACAAAGACAGATACAACTATCTCCCAGTAGAAGTTATTTATCCACCTGAAATTTATGCAATAGTGCCAGTCTCCTTCAAACTAGAAGGCAATATAATACAAGTTTAGCATAGCGGTCCAGAAAGTGATGCACAGCTCAAGCAAACTCCCAAGAAATTCTAGTGAGAGTACAGTGGGCTAATTTAACAGCTGGCTTTAAAACAATTGTTCTTGAAATATCAGAATATGTTTTCTGTAGATGATACAGATAATAGCTACACTAAATAGGTAAAATATATAATATATACTGAAGATGTGGCTCCTATCAAACAGAAATATGGGTACATACGAAATCTTGAGTTTCAAAGCAGAAGTAGTCCAGCTTGAGATGAATGTAAAACCCATGATGGAGAGTAAGGAATCAGCAATTTCAAAAGTAAAATGGAAGACCAGATGAAAGTACTCAAAAAACAATACAAAGTAACTTAAATCAAATTCTATAGGAAACTGGCATCTATATAATTGTTTTAAAGCTGGAGAAATATGATCATATTTGAGAAGGCCTAAAATTAGCCTAGCAGCTGTATTCTGGACTAAGAGAAGGCACTTCAACAGAATATTTGAAACACCTGACAAGGAATTACAATAATCAATCTTTGATATTACTAAAGCATGAACAATTGCTTTTAAGTCCTTTGCTTCCAACAACAGACAAAGGGCCTTATTTTCCAGATGGATCGCACGCGATAAGGGACGTTTCGCACGTGAAAAATCCCTTATCGCGTGCGATACCAAGATGGGGGCGGAGTCGGCCCCGGAAGAGGAGGAGTCGGGGCATCACCGGGGCCGACACCGCGAAGATGCCACGGACGTCCTAGTTCATGCCCAATAGCTACACCTTCTATGGTGGCGCTATTGGGTGCGAAACTGGCAGCGAACCACAACAAATTAGGCAATTTCGTTGAACTTGCCTAATTCATAATAAACAAATGCACATCTCTAATCCTTTCCTGAGAGTAAAAAAAGTTTATTAAATACTTTTTCCAAATTTGGTTATGCCAGGGTGTAATCCTGTTCATGCTGATGAGGCAACCCACATAACCAGAGGACAGGAGGGAGAAGACCTGGTTATTCCTTTCCATCCAATGAGATGACTTCAGTGACTTCTCACCCGGTGGTGAAGTTTGGATTTTTGAGAGTTGCATTTTAGTGAGGAGGTGTTTTGTACCATCCCTCCTCACTGTTTGGCTGGGTTCTAAAAGCCCTGCTGTCTCCAGAAAAGGGACTTTTTCCCCTAAAAGGTAAAACTACAGAAAGAGTCCAGTGGAGAAGAGTTTTAAGATTGAATTGGAGACCCCAATCAGATCTCCACCTGAGGAACGCATGGCACAAGCTGGGAACATCTGGAACTTTGTTGGACTGTAAGTACAAGCTTTTTTTTTTTTTAGATTTAAGGGGCTCCCATCGACAGATTTCCCTTTCTGGCTGGGACCCTTGCCCTGCAGACAAGAAAAGGGGGTGAGCTGCTCCCAGAGAGGAGTACTAGGGACACCTGCACAGAGTGAAGAAGAGAGAGTTCCCTATGTATGAACCAGATTGAACACAGATGTGAAGTAAGACAAATAACCTATTGATTGGATATTTATTTAATTTATGCAAATCAAAGTAAAATTTCTTTTGAACACCTACATTGTGTCCTTCCTGTTTCTAACATCACCAAAGGGGATAGTAACACACCTCAGGGAGGATTTCCATTCACCGCCTGTACCTAAAATGTTAAGCCTTTTGCTCCATAGAAAGAATCCACTCCTTGGGACTTGTTAAAATTGGGGAAGTGGCAAAAGGAATATCCCCAAGAGAAATTATTTTGTGTGCCCTTGGACTACCATAAAATCTGAAAAAATGGTTACACTAGTGATATAGAATCAAAAAGAAATTATGGGACCAGTTAAAATTCCTAATATACAAACAAAGGTTGTGGTTTTGTCATATACAAGAGCTGAGAGATTAGCAAAAAGTATTAAAATTAATTATACCAGCTGTTATACAATTAGAAATAATACAAGCAAAACATAATTATGCAGATCATCTGGGAGAGGAAACCTTATTGAAAGAGCTGATTACTATTGGACAAATACTGCTGAAGATGTAACAAAATGGATTAAAAAATGTAAGTGATGTATCTTCGCTAAAAATTTATTTTCAAAATAATGTTTTATGATTTCACCTGTTATGCAGTCGCATCCTACCCTGACTAGATGACTATGATGTCTCCCCACCTGCAGAGGTATCCAGTGAGTTCTGCTCCTAGCCACCAAAGCTGTCTCCTCTCTGGTGATCCTACCCAGCCTGTGGTGCGGTCTCCTAGCCTTGGTTAATCCAAGCACCAGCCCTATATAATCCAGCCTTGCCAATCCCTCCTTGCTTTTGCATGGAGTCACCCTTGACTCCTTGCCCTATCCACCATTGCCTTGCAGTCTACCCAGCCCTATCCTTGCCTTGCCTTGTGGCTTCTGGGCCTTTTCACTCCTTGCCTTGCCTTGAGAGCTTCAGATTTTCTTGCCCTAGCCTTGCTCTGCAACCTATCCAGGCCTAATTTTGTTCTATGGCCTATCTAGACCTTACCCTGCTCTGTGGCCTCTCTAGGCCTCCCTTGCTTCATGAGCCTTCAGGCTCCTAAGATCAATGTTCCTTGTTCTGTGTGTCATGTCCCTGTCCAATCCTGCCTCTATCTGTGTCTAGCCTCAGTCCTTCATCTGTCTTGTCTGCATCCAGCCAATGCCTGAACTCAAGCCTTAATTCCAGTCCTTGCCTACACTTAAGCCTCAATTCCAGTCCTTGCCTGCATTTAAGCCCAGGTCCAGTCCTTACCTGTATTCTGTTCCTTTACAAACTCCAGTCCAGCTCAAGTTCCAGTCCTTACCTGTACTCTGTTCCAGGGGAAGTCCCAGTCTTTGCCAGTATTCACCAAGATGTACAGTCACTGCACCAAGCTCTACTGTCTCCTAGATCCCAAAGGCTCAACCTGCAGGTGAGGGGAATGTTTAGGAGGAAGACTGGCCCAAGTTCTGACCTGCTATCTCATGCCACTCACCGGATGGTGTACCTTGAGTTCAGTCCAGCCAAGCCTGACAGAATGAGCAGAGCTAAGGCATTGTCAAGTGTGTTTTCCACTAAAGGTCTTGGTTATGGATAATACAGTTTTGGAGCCTAGAACCAATGGAATTGGAAATGTGTCAACATGTTCAATAGAATCACAGTTTCAGTCCCTACTAAAAAATCTAATTGCCATTACAACAGTAAAAATGATAATTCAAGGAGGATCAACAGCTATGGTTTCCCAGCCCATCTATATTCTGATCAGAAAAGACATTTTGAATTAACCATAATCAAAGAGCTGTGCCACTTGTATGGAATGAAAAGGAACTGAACCACACCATACCATCCAGAAAGCAACACACAGTGTGTGCATTTTAATCTTTTGAAAGAAAAGAGAAGATGGGCAGATTATCTTCCTGAATTGGTTTTAGCCTATAACCGTTAGATACCAATTCTACAGGATATTCACCATTCTACCTATTACTCAGGAAACACTCACATTTTCCATATGTTCTCTATATAAAGATAAAAGAGCCACAATCTGGATTAGACCCATGAATACAGCAATACTAAAACAGACTTACAGCAGCATATAATATTGCTCAGCAGACATCAGCTAAGAACTTCAATATAGAAAGCCAAGAATGAATATGAGCCAAGTCATGTTGAGGACAACATGAGCTTTCAGAAGAGGGGAATACAACAAAAGGGCTAAAATGAGGAAATATTACATTTTAAATAAAACTGACCTGATTGTAGGAGATCCGGTGGAAACTGTCAATAGCAATTGACAGTGAGATGCTCATTTTTTGTTTTTTTTAATTTTGCTCTCTAGGTGTCATTGCCCAAGAGAGAAAGGGGAAATGTTTGTTTTTTTTTTCCCTCTAAAACTACATCAATGGCTTTTCAGGGTAATGCTTTCTTCCCTGTTGATGGAGGCAGTATTTTTTTTTGTTTATTTTGTTTTTAAGGAAGACAACAGTGGGCTTCAGATGGGGTTCACTTCTGTGATCATTGGAGCCATAGAAATGAGCCGTTGCTGCCACAGGGAGAGCTGTACTAGCTTTCCTATAACTCAAAAAAGAGGGCAGAGCTAACTGCAAGAGCCAAAATGAATAGAGAAGGCTACCACAGCTGATTTCATTTTGTAGCAGCAGCCTTGCAATGTCCAGTTTCACAGCTGAACCATGGCTGGATTAAAAGTTTTAAAACAATTTGCTGCTTAGCCTGATAAGTTAAATTCAGCTAAGTTAGACCTGCTCTATGGCAGGTCTAACATATCTGGTTAAATTAACCAGCCGGATATTCAGCGGCAGCCACATAGCTGTATAGGTCACTACTTATCCAGCTAAGGCCTGGATTCACCTTTCTATCGCAGAATGGTGAATCCAGCAAAAACAGGGGGTGGGGAGGGAGAAGGGGGTGCGGGCCTGCGAAAGCCAGCAGCCTCGCACCACCGCAGTGTTTTTGCTGCCGGCTTTCGCACCCAGTAGCGCCACTGTGAAAGGTGGTGCTATTGGGCGCGCTACTGGTGACGATAACGTACTAACTTTATCGCCGCCAGCGAAGACACTGCCAAGTCCGCCACCTCGCCGCCCCGACTCCGCCCCCAGCATGCTATCACATGCAAAAATGGCCTTTTCATGTGCGATAGATGACACCCTAAGTAGAATTAAATATCTGCCTCCCCATGATTCTTATAATGATATTAAAGGAGTTTAAAGTTTCCTCAAATGGGTAAAATAAATTAACAAATCATTGAGTACATTAATGCACTAGCCAAGGACTTTCAAATTAGCATTAATTAATTTTTAAACTTTTAAAATCAATAGTTTTGACACTACAGTAATTCTTCTTCAATTTGGGAGTAAATTAGGGTAAAAGAGGGATCATAATAAAAACTGTGTCTAATATATTGAATGTGATCAAAGAATATATTGCCGGGGGAAAAGAAATGTAAAAAATGTATTTTATTGACAAAAATAACTCATGTCTATACAATCCTAGGATTATAGGGTCTCTGAATAAGAGTTTTGAAAAGCTCAGCAAACTTCCAAACTGTTAGGGATAGATTAAAAAAAAAAAAAAATACACATGCGTGTCCATGTGCGCGCGATACCTGGTGCGCACATATTATAAAATCAGGGGTGGCGCAAGCAAGGGGGGATCAACTTTGGCCACTTTCACGTGGCGACAAATTGGGGCCTTCCCCAGTTCCTCCTCTAACTTCCCTTCCCCTTCCCCTCTCCTCCCCACCCTCTAAAACCCAACCTGAAGTAATTTGCACGCGCTGGCAGCTGGCTGGAGCATGAGGCTCCAGGACAGCAAGGAATGGTGCTGAACCGGGCCGCCCTGCTCCACCCCCTCAGCCTGCCCCCTTTTGAGGCCACAGCACTTACTCATGTCCCGGGGTTTACACATGGGGCCGGGCCCATTTTAAAATTGGCCTGGCACGTATAAGGCCCGGCCACGCACTTAAACCCCGGGATTTACGCGTGCCGGGGTTTTAAAATCCGGCCGTTATAGTGTACAAAATAATCCATTACCAGGGTAACCAAGCCATTTCATGAGGAGTTGATAGTAAAAACAATGTGAAAAGGCAAGCCTAAGAACACCTAAGTATACACAGTAATTTGTCTTCCTTGAGGTTTTTAAAACCGGGGCCATTAACTTTTAAACAACAGTGCAGATGTACATGTACGTGCATATATGTGCATAATACAAAATAATTGGCTGTATATACCTACATGTGTGTGCAGTTTAGCATGAACGTGCTCTTATACACACAAATGCCTTCTCTACCACATAAGTGGGGACATTTTATTAGATACGAGCACCAACACAATTACCAGTTTCCCCAGCTTGGTCCCAGTTCACCCAAGTAAAGGCTTCCGACTTCCTATCCCCTCTAATAACCTTCCTCCCTTTTATCTTATTAGCCCTGACCCTTCAAATCCCATTGACTAGCCCTGATTTTTTTATTTTAAAACTTACACAACATCCATAGCAGAAGTAAAGTTATTCGGTAGGGGACCACAGTGTCTGGGACTTTATTTTTGTTTGTACAGCTAACTGTCCCTTGAATTTGTTTCCTTGTGGTATCCATTTTCTTGATTTTTGGATAGTTGATAGTTTCTATGAATCTAACATGAGTTTACATGAGGAGGGGGGGATTTCAAACAGCTTGATATGTCCTGCAGCTTAGACCAGCAATCTGACAAAGGACTGACATAGTAGATAGATACAAGAGAAGACTAAGCCTTCCACTGAGAGGGCTGCTGGCCACCAATGCCAATAGTCATGTGGTAGAATGTCTCAATCAGCCCTCTGATACCTTTACTTCTTGGGTTCACCTGCCACAGCTGCTCAGAGTTAATTTCTAATCGCCTTGACTGCCAGGGGCTTTTGCAGTTTTTCTGATACAGAGAATGGCTAAACTTCTTGTTACACCACTCATTGGGAGTCCTGCCCCTATAAAGCAACTAACCAGGCAGAGGAAGAGAGAAGGTGGTGATGGGTGGTGGGGAGGTTAACAAGACAGCTTCTATCAACACATGAAAATACCCGGTCGCCCATAAGGATTTATTTCTTTCAGTTCTCACCATTGCCATATGTTTAGAGTGGCTAAATTCCCCCAGGACAACTAAACTGGCTAATTCAGTGCTGGTTTTGTTCCATTATATGCATGGATTTGGAGTTCAGATTTTCAGACTGATTTTGTTATGAAAATCACAATTACAAAACATGCATGCAATTGATCAAGACCTGAATTGGATCAGCCTGTTTGCTTCACCTATGATGAGGCAACAACCCTAAATATATTGCAGGCAGTTTGTAGAATGTGTTCCTGCTGTCAGATGTCTGCTCATGGCATTGGTTCTCTGCTTGCTTCAAGCCCAAAAGGTTAGTATATAGCTACAGTGCATGAGATTTTAATCCCCTCTGGCTGCTGCCTTGGCCAGCACAGGCCACTGATATGTTTGTAAATATTGGCCAGGAATTGACCAATGCTTAACAACAACCCCCCAGGCACTAGTATCACCCACACATAAACCAAAGAAGTACGGGTTAGGGAAGGGGCCAGCTGACATTGTTGGCCATTCTATATGGTCCCTCTTTCCATACGTTGGGGGTTGAACTCAATGTTAATTGTGGATGCTTGAGGGTATGAGATTTCTTTGCACAATGAGAAAAAAATAATAATAATTACAGATACATATTTTCCCTATCATGGACTATTAAACAGTTTGTAGTAAAAATGTTTCAAATATATTTGTATTAGAGGATTCACATTAAACTTTGTATTCTGTTGTGAGTGCTAAGGACCAATCTAATGCTATAAATTCATGTGATGGATACAACAGTTCACTGATCATGCCTTGTAAAATTAATTGCATAGCACTGAAACTGCAGACTATTGTTTTGTCAATAAAACTCTCACCATGGTATGCAAATTGTTCAAAAAATCTATTTGGGAAAGATTCACTGCATATTTAAATCAATAACTATGCATACAAATTTTAAATATCTACATATAAATGCAAATTAGGAGATTCTTTGGGGAACGTTAAAAAATTTAGAAGACTAGAGAAAGGACTGTTGATAAATGCATATTATAAAGGATCAAGAAAACAACCTTTGTAATACTCACAGTAAAGTAAGAGAGAAAAATAAGAAAAAGAGAGTAACAGACAAATATAGGGAAAGAAAATATTTTTACATTCAGTGTGAGCAATTGTCATATGTCACTGAGCTTATTAGAAAAGCAGATTTGATCAATTAAATGCATGCACAGTAAAATATTTTTTTTATAAAATTTGCAATTTCTAATCAAAAAATAACAAATAACATGTTTCCAGAATAGCATGCATCCAGTTCTGAAGAAACAGTATAAAGATCAAATGAAATTTAGCAACAGATTGCCATCATTGAACTATAAGATGTACTTCCAAATATTAACAGAACATAAGAGCCTTCAACATCCCTCCCACTCCCTATACTCTCCCCCCTTCTTCTCTAGCCACTCATCTTCCCCAACATCATTGTTGCAACCCCTCTCGCGGCCGGAGCCACAGGAGGTCTCTTACCTCCACGCCGGAGGCCGCTCGCATCCCCGGACTTTCCTAGTGGCAGGAGCCACCCAACTGCTGCTCCAGCCAGCCTGACCCCCGACACCATCTTGTCTCGTGGCCCAGAGGCCACATCCCCTAACTTCCCCGCAGCAGGACACCACTGACCAGGCCATCTTGTTCCGCGGCCTGGAGGTCACATCCCTGGACTTGCCTGCAGCAAAGGAAGCCGCCTCCAGTCTTCCTTCGGCGGCAGGGGAGTCACCTCCCAGCGTTGGGGCCTGCCCTGAAGCCCAACTTCCTCCTCTCTGGCTCAGCATCACAGCAGCAGCATGACCGCTGTCTAGGTTCCTGCCCCTTCCTTCCTAGGGGGCAGGCCCATGGCTTCTTCGGGGATTTAAAGGGCCCGCAGCTGTTCCGCCCCAGGCCCCACCTGCAAGCTCCTCCCAGGGGTTGCCTTCTTCTGCCTATAAATAGGCTGACTGGTCATTCAGTCCTTGCTTTGGCAAGGTGCTTGATCCTCCCAAGGACTTGTCATCTCCAGCTCCTGTCTGGCATCTCTTATCATCATCCAAGGGGCTTGATCCTCCCAAGGACTCCTCGTCTCCAGCTCCTACCCAGGAATTTCTGATCTTTATCCATGGTTCTTCCTGAATCTTTCTGGTCTCTGTTCTGATGTCCCTGATGTTCTGTGATGTTCCTGATATTCCATGATGTTCCAATGATGTTCCTGATGTTCCAATGATATTCCTGATGTTCTATGATGTTTCAGATGTTCCATGATGTTCCTGATGTTCTGTGACGTTCCTGAAGTTCCGTGTGATCCCCAGCCTTATGTATCTGGTCCTAATGCTCCAGGTCTTGTAGAACCCGTGCCTCCGGAGATTCCTTGCTTTTAATCCAAGCTTCCAAGTTTTATCTTCGTCTTTCCTGTCCCGACTCTGGAGGATTCGAGGGGTTACTGCAATCCTGCACTATGAGACTTTCTGAGCCTCCCACTCCCCTTGTGGTCCATGACCAGCCGCTAGACTGTGTAAGGCATGTAAGGGGCAGTGTGGTCCATGACCAGCTCCATGTGCTGTGTAGGGTGCCTGAGGGTCTTGCTCATCTCTCTCTGTTTCCTATCTTTATTCCAAGCTCCAGTGCCCTTGGCCTTCTCCCACTGTGACCTCTGTCCAGCCTGCCGCCTCTGCTGCACCCTGTGGCAGGTCCAAAAGGGCTTGGAATAGTCAGAGGATCACTCAGAGACCACCATTGCGTTGGTGGTCTCATGGGCGGGCAGGTCGGTGGAGGATTTGAGACTCTTGACTCCCAGACTTGGACTGTTCACCCCACAAGGGCACACACTCTCCTCATCCCACGCTGGAGAGCCCCCAGTTGCACTCTGTCCCTTCATCAACGCAACAATCATGGAGAATACATTTAATTGAATAAGCTTATATGTCACAATAGGATAATGAAGAGCACCTTCTGTACACCTCATTTTCTTCTTTATCCATACGATTTTTATTCTCTAGGTTTAAAATGTCCCAATATTGTTACCAAAATTTTCCAATATCAAAAATCTAAATAAATATAAATATAATCAAACTATACTACTACAAAATATCCATAAACAAACCAACATAAAATAATATAAAAAGACTTAGAAAAGGGCCCAACCCAAAAACATGACACACTCACAAAAAATGATTAAAAACAATCTAACATGCTATTTCCCATTTTTATAAGAAATGATGGCAAAAATATTCCGACAATCTTACAAAAATGCAATTTTCAAATGTCCTCCTCAAAAGTAGATGTGGAGATGGCTGCTTCTAAAGCCAAGTTCAAAAGCAAAGCACGATGAAGCAGCATTGTTTGAATTATCAAGACGGCTGCTCAACCCATTAAAATTTTGCTAGCAGAAATTTGATTATGGGTTTGCCAGTTGCTTGATTTTGATTTTAAATATGTCTACCCTTAACAGAAGGCTTAAGGGTAAAAAAAAAAAAATCAAGATTTGTTCAAAATGTGATAAAGCATGAGATTTGGCACAAATGCAGCTAGATAATTATAATTTTAGAAAATAATGTTTGACATCTAATAAAACACAATTTTAGTGGCTAAATATATACTGCTGCTATATTAACATGACTGTTTTAATATAAGGATATATAATATCAGGGGTATTTAAGGTATTTATTTGATATTAGACATGATTTTTACACAAACTTTTTTGTTTCAGATCTAGCTGTTATGGCTATGGCTGCTGTGCAACCGCCTCACCACCAGAGGTCCCTCAAGAGCATGCTCTCCTGGCTGGCCCAATCCGTCCTAGTCATCTGCTCTATGTCCTGGACTTCCTTTATAACCCTATCTACCCAATACTTCAGTGCTTCGGCATCGAGCTTGTTTGGGCTCCCTGCTCTAGTCTCCTTGCTGCCTTGCCTTTGGGCCTCTGCCTTGCTGTGTTGCCTTCGGGCCTCTGCCTTGCTGTGTTGCCTTTGGGCTTCTGCCCTTCTGCCTTGCCTTCGGGCTTCTGCCTTGCTGCCTTCGGGCTTTTGTGTTTTATGTTCAGTGTTATTACTGTCTGGTTAGTCTGTCTAGTCATTGTCAGTCTTGCTTCCCCGGGTTCCCTTAGTCCAGTCACTCATACCTACAGTCAGTATCACCCTTACCTGCACGCTATCCTGAGTCCATCCTTACCAACACCCAGTTCCAGTATCCTGATCACCTTTACCTGCACTCACTTTCACACTTACCTCCATGCTGCTTCTGTTTATCAAGCTCACTCTTACCTTCACGCACCTTGTATCAGGGATTCCCTCAGCCTTCCAGCTAGCATCAAGCTCCACAGGTTCCAGCCAGCACCAGCACCTAATCAAAATGGCGCCGATGGCCCTTTGCTCTTACCATGTGACAGAGGCTATCGGTGCCATTGGTCGGCCCCTGTCACATGGTAGGTGCACTGGATGGCCCACGCCATTTTTAAAGATGGCGCCGGCTGTCCATTGCTCCTACCATGTGACAGGGACCGGCCAATGGCATGGATACCCTGTCACATGCTAAGGGCAAAGGGCTATTGGCACCATTTTGTTTAATGGCAGCTGACGGCCCGAGCGCGGGAAAATGCTCCCAGGATCCCCGCTGGACCACCAGGTATTTAAAAAAAAAATTGGGGGGGGGGGGGGTCCGGAGGGTGGGGGGATATTAACAAACTCATTTTAAAGAGTCGGCTGTATTTTTGGTTATCGGCTCGGGACTGCAAGAAAAACATTTCACGATGTGAATCCGAACCGGAATCCGAACCGATACCGGTTCCGATTCACATCTCTATTCAATACTATTCTAGTCTAGTGATCAAACTCACTCTGATAGTCTATTCTCTTGGGCAGGTTGATGGACTGGAGATACAGAAGCAGTGTCAGTGAATACTGATTTTTGTGCCTATCTTTCTGACTGACTCTGCACAATGCATGGCACTGCTTATCTGCAGTCAGATTGAAGTGAGGAGAAGCACAAGTTTGCCAACCTTCTCAGTTTAATCTTTCTAACAGATTTTTTTTTGTGTGTATGTGTGTGTGTGTGTGTGTATCTGTATATGAATTCAAAAGAGTCAGTCAGCAGTGCTCACTCATATACTATATATGTTTGTGTGTCTGTGTGTAACAGAGACATGTTTGCACATACCTTGAGGGATAGCCCTAGAAAAACAAACATTATAAAAGACCGACAAGCGCCTGCGGGGAGGGCCCCATTAACAGGGCGCTTGCCGGCCGGTCGTCTATCCCCGCTCCCCCACCCTCGGAGTGGTCTTACCTTGGCCGGGTGGAGGGGCGGGGGAGGGGAGGGGAGCAGCACGGCGGAAGGCCGAAGCGCCGAAGATGGTGGGAGGCCCCGGGGAACCCCATCGAGGCGCGATGACGCCGTCGCGCTCCAGCGTGGTGACGTCACCGGGGAAGCGCGCACAGGCGCGCGGGCCTCGGCCCGGGGTCTCGTGAGACATCGGGCGCGAATCCCGGCCCGAGGTCTCGCGAGACCTCGGGGCTTAAATGCAGGGCGAGCGCCGCGCCAGGCCTTTTTTGCTGGCCGGCGCTCGCGTTCGCTTACGGAGAGGCTCGGCAGAGGATTCAGCGGCGGGGCAACACAAAAAAAAAAAAAAAAAACAAAAACCGAGCGGACTGCAGGCACTCCGTGCGTCTGCCGAGAGGACCTGGAGAACCGCGACGGTGGCCTAAAGGGCACAGCCGAACGCTCTCGGAGCGGAGATCGAGGCGCGGCCACGTGGGGGCGGACTCTGGAGGCAGCCAGCGGCAGTACAAGGCAAGGCAACGGAGCACCACTTCAACAGGCTGCAAACCAGCACGTCCACTTCTCCACGGGGAATCCTCTACAGCCAGGAGGCACTGGGAGGCGGCACTTGGAGGCGGCCGGAGGAACAGCAAGGACCTGGACAGAGGACGGAAGCCTGGAAAGCTGCATCGCAGGATTCGGGTGGGCCTCAGCAGCTGGTGACCTAACTGTGAGTACAAACTTTGTTTCTCCGCCGATTGGGGTTCGGCCGGCCCGCCACGCAAGGGGACCGCGGGAGGACACAGAACTGGGAGTTGCAAGAACTCGAGGACAGAGAGGCCTTACCCGCGATTGCAATCATGGCCGGTAAAGGAGTGAAAGCAGGACCGCAGACGAGGCAGACAAGGGGGACAACCGGCAACCTCGGACGGCGGAACCAAGGCCAGGGACGCCAAGGGGACCAGCGCGTCCGCGAGAGAGAGGCGCAGACCAGGGAAAACGCCCCAGGACGACCAGCGCTCAGCCGCGAGGAAAGGGGCAAGCTCAGGCCAGCAAGGGAGCCAGGAAGCAGACGGGGAAGAACCAGAATGGACGGTCACCGGCAGGGGAAGTCGACACGGCCGGGAAGAGCAGAGGAGCGACCGGAACGCAGCCAGAGGCGGGGCAATCCAGCGCGCCCCCGTCGGGCTGGCCCGCAGGAACGCAGCCGGGGGCAGGGCAATACAGCGTGCCTCCCTGGGGCTGGCCCGCATGGCCTCCAATGGGGTCGTCAGCACCGCAAGGCCAAGAAAATAACCCTTCCTTTCACAACGCATGGCAAGCCTCAATGTACCCTCCATGGTGGCAGGTACCACCGCCCTGGTACACAGCGCCAACGGGCAGCAACGCCACGGCGGGAGCAAGCACACTGGGAGCGGAGGCCGCCGTGCAGGTGGCGACGGAGAAGGACACATCCAGCGGTGAGGCCGGCACCGGGAGCGGACACCGGCCCCCGGCACCGCGGGAAGCGGAGGAGCGGGCCGAGGAGCCGGGAAGGCATCGCGAAGCAGCGGCGTTGTCGGGAGACGCAAAAGGCAAGGGGACTAAACGAAAGAGAAATACCGGTGACTCCAGTGAGGAATCCTCCGAGGAGGAATCCGATGAGAGTGAGGCAGCGGCTGACTCCCCGGTCAAAACACCGCGGGAGATAGCGTCAGCCACTGCGGCCGCGGTAGCCCTCCCCAATTTGGCCGAACTGTGGGAGAGCGTGCCAAAGGTGTTACGTAATAAGATAAAAAAGCGTGAATACATTAATATTTTCTCGATATTGGAGGGCAGGAAAGGGGCGGCGGAGAAGAAAAAGGGAAAGAAAAAGGAAGATCAGAAAGAAGGGGAGGTAAAGGTGCCCAGGAACATAACTAATTGGACCAGGGCATTCTTAAGAATGATAAGCATCATAGGGAGGGAGGACCCATCCCAGTACGCCCCGATGCTGAGTTATGCAGATTCCATATTGGAGGCCTATAAGGAATATCAGGGGTGGTGCTGGCTGAACTATGATGAGAAGTTCAGGGATAGAATGGAGGAGAACGGGAACTTGTCATGGGCAGCACAGGATGTGGGATTGTGGCTACGACAGATGACCAGTAAGGTCATGGAGACAGGGGCGCCGCGAAAACCGGTGAGGCCGCATAGCGGCGCGAGTAGCGCGGGCAGCAATTCGTGGGGGGAAAGCGGCAATAACAGGGTGTGCTGGCGTTTCAATAAGGCGGGGTGCAATTTCCAAGACTGCAAGTTCAAACACATATGTTCATTATGTGCAGCACCACATCCGGCAGCGAAATGTGCGAGGAAGGGTCAGGGGACGGCAGCGGGGAGTAATGGGAAGGGGAGGTAAGGAAGGATTTGACAAGGCACCGTCCCCCGTGTGTTTGGCAGGCATGCTGGGGTGGTTAGCCATATACCCCAGGAGACGGGAGGCAGAACAGTTGAGAGAAGGATTCGAGCAAGGTTTTAGGATACCTTTCCAAGGGACGGTTAAGGGCATAAGTTACGGGAATTCCTCATCGGCAACAAGACTGGCAGACATAGTGCAACAGAAAGTGGATAGGGAGATCGAATTGGGCAGGATGGCGGGACCATTTGCGGACCCCCCGTTCGCGGCGATGATGTTATCACCTTTGGCAGTAGTGCCCAAGAAGGAGCCGGGGGAGTTTCGGTTAATACAAAACCTCTCTTTCCCGACGGGGTCCTCGGTGAACGATGGCCTCCCAGAGGAGGCGTGCACCGTTCAATACACGTCCTTCGACGAGGCCGTGGCATTGGTCAGGCGTTGCGGGGAAGGGGCCCTAATGGCTAAGGCGGATATTAAGTCGGCCTTTCGATTGCTCCCTGTACACCCTGACAATTTCCCCATATTAGGTTTCCAATTTAGGGGGGCATACTTTTTCGACAAGTGCATGCCTATGGGGTGTTCTGTCTCCTGTGCTTACTTTGAAATGTTTAGTTGTTTTTTGCAATGGGTCTTACAAAAAAGGGCAGGGAATCGTAATGTGGCACATTATCTAGACGATTTCCTATTCGTGGGCCCGGCCGGCACGGATACATGCCAAAAAACATTGGCGGCATTCCAGGGCATGGCGGCCGATTTCAGGGTCCCGCTAGCGGAGGAAAAAACCGAGGGCCCAGCTACGACCCTATCATTCTTAGGGATCGAACTAGACACGCAGGCTATGACATCGCGGCTGCCACTCGAGAAGTTGAACAAATTACGGGCTATGCTCAGGCAGGCCCTGGCCAGCAAGAAGACGACTTTGGTCGGCTTACAATCTATAATCGGGAGTTTGAACTTCGCATGCCGGGTCATCCCGATGGGTAGGCTTTTCTGAGGCGGCTGGCGGACGCAACAAAAGGGGTTAGGCGGCCGCAACACCGCATCAGAATCACGAGCCCAATTAGAAAGGAAGTGGCTATGTGGTTGGAATTCCTGGACAATTTTAACGGGGTTTCCATGTGGCAGGAGGAGGCGAGGTCGAGCCAGGACCTAGATATACACACGGATGCATCGGGCTGATGAGGATTTGGGGCATACTGCCAGGGCGCGTGGTGCGCTGCACCGTGGCCAGAGGAGTGGAGGCAGAGCGGGTTAGTGAAGAACATAACATTCCTAGAGTTATTCCCGATCCTGGTGGCCATCACGGTCTGGGCACATAGGTTGTGCAACAAAAAGATCATTTTCTGGTCGGATAACATGGCCGTGGTGACCGTGCTTAACAGGCAGGCGGCGCGTTGCTCTAAGGTGGCCGCGTTGTTGAGGGAAGTGGTCCTACAGGGCTTACGAACGAACATGACAATAAGAGCGAAACATGTACCAGGCATCCATAATCAGGTGGCGGATGCATTATCCAGGGCTAAGTGGGATCTCTTTCGCCAACAGGTGCCGGAGGCGGAAGCGGAAGGAGTTCCCATGCCAACACAATTATGGCAGATTGGAATGATACGGAATGGGGGTTGCTAAGGTCATCGGTGGCCCCAGCAACCTGGAAAGCATACTGCAAAGGGTTCTCTAGCGTACAAACATTTTTGCAAGTGCAGGGATGGCAAGGGGGGCGCATAGAGAGCAGGTTCATAGAGAGGTTTGTGGCATGGGCAAAGGAGGAAGGGATGTCCAGAGGATCAACGGTGAATCAACTGGCGGGTTTTGCATTTTTTGCAAAAGCCCAGGGCTTGGGTGACCCCATGGATAATTTCATGGTCAAGAAGCTGCTAGCCGGCTGGGCCAGAAGCACGGTCTGGAAGGGGGACAAGAGGCGGCCAATAACCCATGAGATATTGGTAAGTCTATGGCACGCGGTAGCGCAGGTAGCGTCAGAGAGATTTGAGGTGATTCTTTTCAGAGCCGCTTTCTGTACAGCTTTCTTCGCAGCTTTGAGGGTCAGTGAATTGGTGGCGGCATCCAAAACGGATGAAGGAAGCGATGGCATACTTCATACTAACGTCACAGTCCAAGGACAGGGCATCACCATAAGGGTGCATAAATCGAAAACCGATCAGAGGGCGAAGGGGGCGGACATAAGGCTAGCTAGGGTGCCAGCACAGGTAACCTGTCCAGTACAAAACATGGAAAATTACTTACAAATCAGACCACGAGGGGGTGCCCACTTGTTAATCCATAAGGATGGGGTGCCGTTAACCAAATTTCAGTTCGCGGCAGTACTGCGGAGAGTAGTGGAAAGTGTGGGTTTGAACCCGGAGGAATTCAGTACGCATTCCTTTAGAATTGGGGCCGCCACGAGTGCGGCGCAGGCCGGCCTGCCCATGGAGGTAATTCGAAGGATAGGCAGGTGGAGATCGGCAGCAGCAAATAGGTACGTGAGGCAGGAAGGGGTTGGGAACGGGCAGTAACGAAAGAATTCATATCTCGCCCGCAGGTCCAGTCTCCCGGAGGAAGGTAGTATGGTTGGTGGGACACTCTTTCGTGCACTGGGCGGCTCAGCGGGCTCGGGAGAGACCATACGGAACGCACCTGGGATTGGCACCACGGGGAGTCGGTGTAACCTGGATGGGAATCCGGGGCATGAAGTGGGGTCGGCTGATCCCGGAATTACAGAGCAGCTTGCGCGCAAGGCAAAAGCCGGATGTCATACTCGTTCATTTGGGGGGCAACGACTTGGGGGAAATTACAGCTAAACAGTTGATTGATGATATAAAAAGGGATTTGGAAGTGATAAGAGAGATGGCCCAGGGAACAACCATAGTATGGTCGGAGATCATACCCAGGCTAAAATGGCAGGGTGACAAGCTATGGTGCAGAGGGCGCAAGAAGGTGAACAGGCAGATCGAAGTCTGGGCCCGGAAGGGGGGCATAGCAACGATTCGGCACGATTGGGCAGATGAGCCATGCCTAGGTCTGTATAGACCGGACCTGGTACACCTGTCGGATGTCGGGTACGACCTGTTCAACAATGCGATGCAGGAGGCGTTGGAGAAGGCGCTGAGCGAAGTTGGGCCGCAGTAGGGGGATTGGGGGACCCTGGTGTTGGGGGGGCCCGGGACAAGTGTAACACTATCCCAGTCTGGTGGCGGGGGTACCCGAGTTAGGGGGGCCAGGAGGGGCCCGGACGACACGATGGGAAAACCGTGGCCACAGGAAGGAGAAGTGCGTAGAGGTGGGCGTGGGCTGCCCGGGGGATGGCCCCATGGCTTGGACATGGCGGGGGGCCGGTTAGAGCGTATGGTGGACTGGCTAAAATGGCGGACGCCGGTACGAAGCCCGGTATAATAATATTTGACGAACGCACTAATACTCGGGTACCGAAAAGTTGGGGTTTTATGTTAATAATTAATAAAAGCTGCGGCCTATTTACACCAATATTGGAGTATGTGTGGTTAATGGATGGTGATAATGTAAGGGGGGAGGGGGGAGAGAGCACGGCGGTGCAAGCTGCCACTGTTATAAAAGACCGACAAGCGCCTGCGGGGAGGGCCCCATTAACAGGGCGCTTGCCGGCCGGTCGTCTACCCCCGCTCCCCCACCCTCGGAGTGGTCTTACCTTGGCCGGGTGGAGGGGCGGGGGAGGGGAGGGGAGCAGCACGGCGGAAGGCCGAAGCGCCGAAGATGGTGGGAGGCCCCGGGGAACCCCATCGAGGCGCGATGACGCCGTCGCGCTCCAGCGCGGTGACGTCACCGGGGAAGCACGCGCAGACGCGCGGGCCTCGGCCCGGGGTCTCGTGAGACATCGGGCGCGAATCCCGGCCCGAGGTCTCGCGAGACCTCGGGGCTTAAATGCAGGGCGAGCGCCGTGCCAGGCCTTTTTTGCTGGCCGGCGCTCGCGTTCCCACCCACCCACCCAAATAAGAGCAAGAAAGGGAGGACAAGGGGCACTCAGGAGGAGGTAGTCAGTAGATAATGTTAGCAAGAGATTTATCAAATGTACAATTGTCGCAGCATGCAGGGTTGGCGGGGGTACCCGAGTTAGGGGGGCCAGGAGGGGCCCGGACGACACGGTGGGAAAACCGTGGCCACAGGAAGGAGAAGTGCGTAGAGGTGGGCGTGGGCTGCCCGGGGGTTGGCCCCATGGCTTGGACATGGCGGGGGGCCGGTTAGAGCGTATGGCGGACTGGCTAAAATGGCGGACGCCGGTACGAAGCCCGGTATAATAATATTTGACGAACGCACTAATACTCGGGTACCGAAAAGTTGGAGTTTTATGTTAATAATTAATAAAAGCTGCGGCCTATTTACACCAATATTGGAGTATGTGTGGTTAATGGATGGTGATAATGTAAGGGGGGAGGGGGGAGAGAGCACGGCGGTGCAAGCTGCCACTGTTATTTATATTCTAGAATTTAGACAGGCAAGAAGGGGTCATTCCAGGGAGGAGTGATTTTAGCAAGATAAGTTATATAGCTAATACTGATATAACTTATAAGGCTAATTCTTGTTGGGCCACGAACCTATCCTAAAGATAGCCAGATAAACTTATATGGCTATCTTTAAGATAGCTGGGTATATTCAGTGGCATGACCATACTACTGAATATACCCTGCTAGTTATTGAGATAAGGTTATCCAGCTAAGTAACTGTGTCACACAGCAGCTGAAAATGGACCCCTGAGTTTATGCCACTAGTAAACTGCTAACTCTCTTAGAGCAATTAGCATTATGTTTGCTAAGCACTAAAGTAAATTCAATCTGTGTATTTGATTATGTGTGACATCAGAGATGCATTCAGTATAAGTGTAGTAGTGATGACTGCTGGCATAATATCAATAAAGTATATTATAATATCAAACCCCCTAGAAGCCACTTCCAATTTTATCATGCCACTGGAAGGAAAGGGGAGAAGAGAGAATGGCAGTAAGCAGAAAAAATGGCAGGGGCTAAAGATTGTGTGTTGCCACAGACCTAGCCCATCATCAATACTAGTAGAAATGATTTAAAAAAAAAGGGAGTCTTGGGGGCGCTCTCGAGCGGCAACCAAGATGGCCGCCTAAGCCCGCAGTTCCGCTCGAGCACACTCAAACAGTTCGGGAATTTGCAGCTATTTCTATTTTTTAGACTCACATCTTCTCTGCCAGAGATTACTATCTTCATAGTTACTGATGGCAACCAGTAAAGCTGGGAAAATTGAGGCAGCTTTTGCTGCAGCATCGGGGACCAAGAGAATGAAACCTGACCTACCCTCGCATGACAAGGCCCCGCCGTCAAAGGTAATGGTGTCTGCCAACGTTGTGCTCACTAAGCTACGGCAACTAAAAGATCTCATCAATGTAAACATAGAGGCCACGACCGCAATACAGGGGCACTTACACGGCATGTCTGATAAGCTGGAAGCATACCAATCCCGATTAGAAGACGTGGAGACCCAAGTGTCCTCGTTATTATTAGCTACCACCCTGATCTCGCATTTTACAAAGGATATGGAGCGCATGCAACAAAATATAGAAGATCTTTCCAACCGGAATAGGCGCAATGACATACGGATCCTGGGTGTCTCAGAAGGCGCTGAAGGGAATGATATTTGCGGTTTCCTCACCAAGCTGATTACAACCAACCTTCGTTTGGAGTTTCAACAGCCATTTGAAATCGAGCGGGCTCACAGAGTTACGTCCAGGCCGCTACACAATTCCAAATACCCTAGGCCTATCATTTTTAGACTGTTGTGCTACCCACAAGTTCTGCAAGTATTTGCAGCAGCGAAGTCCCAAGCACCTGTAAAATATCAGGACCGCACTATTCTCTTTGTGCCAGATTTTGCCAAGACCACTGCCGATAAACGGAAGGCTTTCCTGGCGCTGAGGCCGCGTCTTCAGGCCCTAGGGGCTAAATATGGCTTACTCTACCCGGCTCAAATGCGGGTAACCCATCATAATCAGATGAAACTTTTCCACACTCCTCAAGAACTAGAAAGTTTCATACAGTCCTTTGAGACTGCACAGGACATGATAACCTGAATAATTCTTTTTCACAGGCCCTCCTCAGGGCGATTCATTTTCACTGATGCACCTCTCTTCAATTTAATTCTCTCTGGCGAGACATGGTGCCTTGCTCTGAAAAACATTTTTTGAATGATCATGGACAGTTAATTCCCTCTTGCATGGGCCATCATCATTGTTTTGAGTGGAACTGTCGGCTCGGGGGGACTGGTGGTCCGCCTAGAGGCCCATTATTTTTATCCCCTTCAGTTTTAAGGGGTCTACGTGCACTGCACACTTAATGCCCACTCTAATTGGAACTGATATGGCTCCACCATTTTGTTTTTTCTCTATCCTTGAATGGCTCTTCCTACCCTTTGCTCTCCTCCTTCTCTCTTTCTGTTCTGTCTCTTTTCAGCAAGTCCTACGATGTGAAGAGCGCAGACTTGACTGACTGGTACCAATACTCATGCCTCCACTACGATGGATTCCAAGATCACATGATTTACACTGGTGTCTCTGAATGACAAAGGCTTCTTACATCCCATCAAATGGAAGAAAATTATTGCATACTTAAACTCTCTGCAAACGGACATCGCCTTAATTCAGGAAACTCATCTGACTCCCACTGAATCTCTTAAATTAAAACAGCAATGGGTTGGCCAGGTCTTTTTTAGTCTGGCAATTCATAAAAAAGGGGCACAGCCATTCTCATTCATAAATGGCTAGATGCCACCATCATTCACCAATCTTCAGACACTGATGGCATATGGAACCTAATACAACTCTCTCTCAACAAGGAACTTTATACCATTCTCAATGTATACGCTCCTAATCTGGATGACCCTTCCTCACCCTTGAATCTTCCTCAACAATTGTAGGAGGCAACTTCAATCAAATTCTGGATCACTTCATCGATAAGAAATCAATGGCTCGCTTAACTGTGTCTAAATCTTGCAAAGCACTCAAACATCTTCTATCTGAGTTTGGACTTTCCGATACCTGGAGCCTCCTAAACCCTGAAGAATGGATATTTTCATTCTACTCACTTCCTCACTCCTCCTATTCTTGTATTGACTTTTTTCTAACATCCCATTGCTTAATAACCACGCATTCTCTCCGCCTTGATTGCCCCAATATTGGTTTCTGATCATGCAGTGGTCATTCTCAAATGTGAGTTGCAATCCCCCATCACTGTTGTCCGCTTATGGAGATTCAATTCTTCATTACTCTCTGAATAGGACTTTGTTACCTTCCTTCAAGAGAAGATTGTGGATTACTTTCATTACAATGCCAATTCAGGGGTCTCCATCTCAACCCTTTGGGATGCGTTCAAAGCCACCATATGGGGACACATTATCAGTTATTCCGTATACCGCCGGAAACTGCAAAGGATGACCATGGATAATCCCCAACACACTGTGGCTTTACTTGAAACTGAGCACATAAAGAAACCGAATAAAAATTCCCTCGCAGCTGTCTTAAAAGCCAAGTACCAATATAATCAGGCGCTGAGTGCGACAGTCTGATTACACACTTTTCATACTAATGCTCTCTATTATACAGAAAACAACAAATGTGGACATTTATTAGCCTCTCATTTAAAAAAAGAGGAAAAAAAACGGATCACTACCATCAAGTCTGCTTCTAATCACTCTTTGTCTCAAGATAATATTTTGCAAGCATTTCATGATTTCTATGCTACGCTGTATCAAACAGAAGTGGATGTTTCAGAAGATGAGATCCGCTCCTTCTTCACCAATATTTCTCACCCTACCATCACAACTGACCAATGTGAAGCTCTTGAATGACCGATTACTTCTCAAGAAATTGCTTCAGCTATAACAGCGGTCCCCACGGGAAAGCTCCTGGCCTTGATGGCTTCACCATAGACTTCTATCGCACCTTCAGCAAAGAACTCCTACCTTATCTGCAGGAATACTATTATTCTGCTCTACTGCAATCACATCTTTTTCCTTCCTTCACAGAGGCATGCGTACTGGTGCTTCCAAATCCAGGTCGAAATACCACGGAAGTAGGTAATTACAGACCTATTTCCCTGTTGAATGCAGATTATAAGATTTTCACCAAAATATTGGCCACTAGATTGTCTTTAGTAATGCCCTCCCTCATTCACCTGGATCAATCCGGTTTCATTAAAAACCAACTTATCGCCAATAATACAAGACTATTCCTCCATGGCACGAAGCTGTTCTCTCCTCAATTGCAGTTTCCCTGGATGCAGAAAAAATGTTCGATCGGGTAGAATGTTTTTTTCTCTTTTCCACACTTCGTAAATTTGGTTTTGGTCCTGTTTTTCTTTCATGGATTAAACTTTTATAGCATTCTTCCACTGCGTTTCTTTATATCAACAACCAAATTTCCCCGACTTTCCCGCTCCACAGAGAGACCCGTCAAAGTTGCCCTCTCTCGCCCCTACTTTTCAACCTGGCTTTGGAACCCCTACTTGTTAAGCTCAGGTTTGTGGACCTTTGGGCCGACGGGAGGATGGAATACCTTGAGGAAGACCCGAAGGTTCTCCCGTCGGTGGCGAGGCAGGAACCGAAGACGTGACCGGTGGACCCTTGGCACTGGAGACTGGCGACAGTGGAAGTGGAGGAAGAGTCGAGAAGAGGAGCAGTGTCTTCACCCCTGGAAGTCTGTGGTTCCCCCAGGAGGAGCCCGTAGGAACCCAGACCGCTGGGACTTAGGTGGACCTTTGAGAGGTCAGATGATGGTGCAAGGGCCGACTGGAGCTTCACTCTGGAAGCCTGTGGTCCCCCCGGGAGGATCCCGTGGGGACCCGGGCTGCTGGGACTTAGGCGGGCCCTTGGAGATGGTAGTCTTGAAGAAGTCCTAGGTCAAGTGCCAGAGGGTCGTCGCTCACCAGTCCGAAGTCATACGCCGGAGAATCACCACTTGCCAATCCAAAGTCAGGAACCAGAGAATCACCGTAAGCCAATCCGAAGTCAGGAACCAGGAACACGAAGACGAAGCAGGAACCAGAAGCCAATCTCGAGAAACTCACCGAAGCAAGCAGACTAGACAAAGCTCACAGGAGACATTGCCAAGTCAAGGAATGGTCAGAGGAAGTCTCCATTTATACTTCCTCTGACTCTGGAGATAGGAATCAGCTGAATCTACTTAAAGGGACAAGATCCCTTTAAATCAAATGAAGAGGCGCAGCCTCGCGCCTAAGGATGGCGGCGGCCATCTTGGGTCAGGGCCACGGAGGAGAACAGTGGTGGCCGTGGGGGAGGAGCAGGAGCAGCTCCATTCCCGGCGGTCAGCCAGGGGACTCGCGCTGTCACGCGGAGGTGCCGGGCCCGGCGCGGGGCGGTCTTCCCCGCCGTGGTTGGAGGACGAGGTAGGGGACCGTGCCCGTGGATTACCACGGGCACGGAACACAACACTACTCATCGCAATTCGGCAAAATGATATGATTGAAGGAGTGAAGATTGGTCAGGATGTATATAAACTATCAGCATATGCAGACAATGTACTATTGTTTCTTGTTAATTCTGAAACCTCACTCCCTCCCTTACTACAACAGATTACTTCCTACTCTGCTTTATTGGGGTATAAAATCAACTGGCATAAAACTGAGCTTCTTCCCATGAACCCTCTAGGTGCTCTTGTAGATCTTTCTCAATCCTCTATAAAGAAAGTTCCCCATAGCCTTAAATATTTGGGAGTACAGTTCTTTTCAGATCCTCAATTAACTGTCACCCATGCTGAATCCCAAATTTTGCAATCATTATGAGACCTAACCCTCAGGTGGTCTCCCCTTCATCTAACTTGGTGGGGTCGATTAAGATGGTGGTCACTCCTAAAATCACTTATGTGCTCTCCATGATCCCCATATTTTTTACTAATGATTTCTATCACTATGTAGATAGGTTTCTTTCATCCTTCCTTTGGAAAAATAGAACTCCAAGAATTGCTCTCTCTAAATTAAAGACTACAAAGGATAAAGATGGAGTCAATTTCCCAAATTTTTATGCTTACTACCAAGCTTTCATTCTTCGGCAAGCTTATCCCCATTTCCATAGTGCAGAGGACCCCTGGGAATGGCCTCGTTGGCTAAGTTTAGAACACTCCCTACTTTCCCCAGTCCCTCTATCTTGCTTTCCTGGCATGAAACTCCTGTCCCGACATGCATCCAATCCAATCCTATGTACCCTGCACAAGGCGTACTCCCTCTTCGATGCAAACCGACCCAATGGCATGAACCCATGGAGTCACTCCAATCTGGCCTCGATATGGCATAACTCCCTGTTAACAATTGACGGCCACTCTTTGCATTGGCCAGCATGGCAAACAAAAGACATATGGTTTCTGTCCTCGATACTGGAGGACACTAAATTATTAGGTTTCTCTCAAATACAAAGGAAGTTTGGGTTACACAACACTCAGTTTTATGCCTGGCTACAATTAAGAAGTGCCCTTCACTACATTTCTAATTTGTCTGTTTATTTCACAAGATCTCCTTTCCTTATACAGATGTTTTACTGAAAGGTCATCTAGCATCAAAACTATATAAAATTATTACAGCTGCATCATTATGTAAAACTCATGCTCAATTGTACTCAATCTGGTCTCAAGAAATCCTTGTTCCTCTATGGGACAAAGTTTGGCACCATTTATGATCTATTTCTACTCGCATTTTACTATCTTCCAGTCTCACTCAGTCATCTTTCTTTCTCATTCATAAAGCCTTATGGACTCCCTGGCGGCTGCATAGAGCTGGTCTCCTCCTGTCTCATGACTGTTGGTCCTGTTCATCTCCCAAGGCGACCTTAGAACACATGATTTAAAAATGCCCCTATGTCCATGCATTTTGGATACAAATTTGGCATACTGTTTCCAACATTCTCAAATTACAGCAACCTCTTACCTACACACTCATTTTTCTTAAAGGTGCAAATCCCTTACTTAATCTTTCCCTCCAACATAGAAAACTACTCGATTTCCTGTTCACTGTGGCCTTCCACAATATCATTTCTAACTGGAAGCGTAGTGATTTGCTATCACACCATTTATGGTGGAATACTGTTTGTATGTATTGCAAATACAAGAAAGCCATGGCTAATAAATACAATAGACTGGCTACTTGGGCTAGGGTGTGGAAGTCTTTGGACGATTATGCCATGCCTATGCTTTAAGCCAACATATTGGCCAAGTAAGTGCTCCATTATAAGAACTTCTTGATGTATTTCCTTTCTTTTCACCTTTCCACTCTACCTTCCTTATTCCCTTTCTCCCTCCATCCTCTCCTAACTTGTTTCACTTTTTTCTTATCTTTCTTCTTCTTTTTGGTTTTTTTTTTTTCTATTATTTTCTTTTACCACTTACTTACATTTGATTGGCCTAATGAACTAGTATTGCTATATGTTAATCTTGTTGTACACTTGACATAAATTATTTTTCCTTGGTTGTAATTTTTCCATTATTGTTCATTGGTTCATTAGCAGCAGTTGTTAGTGTAATAATGCTAAAGTTTCAATACAAAGATTAAACAAAAAAAAAAAAAAAAGGGAGTCCTGCCCATAAACTTAAGAAACTTAATATAGCTACGGAAAGCCAAGATTGGAAGTTGGCTCAAGACATATGGAACTGAAATTGGGAGAGAATGTGTCACTGCCACCTGTTCCTCTACCTTTTGCTCTGGAGCAGGAGCAAAATGCGAGAGAGCCACCTTATGCTGGTATTAGCAGAGCAGGGACACGGAGAGATGCAACAGAAGTGCAATATTAAAAATGTGTGAGAACAACACCCAGGAAGAGCAGGCAGAATTGATGGAAATGTTGGTCTTTTTTTTTCCAGGTTTTTCGTGCAAGTAGCAGGATAACTAAAAATATTTGGGGTCTTGGTACCACTCTACCTTTCCACCATACCCCTGATGTACCATCTTGGAGGTCTTGCTTCTACATTGCCTTACTGCCATACCCCAAGACATTATCCATTTGGGCTCTTAGCTCCATTCGGACTTGTTGCTACTGCCCTTATCTTATACTTTGGGGGGTTTCTTCCATTTAGCATTTCTGCTATACCCCCAGACTCTGCACCTTGGGAATCCTGCTGTCACACTGCCTAGCTGTTTTATTCCTTATGCAACATCTTGGGGGTCTTGCTGCTACTCTGCTTTCCTGACATATCCCTGATATACCAGCTTGATGGTCTTGCTGCCACTCTGTCTTGCTGCTATACCTTTTACAGACACAAAAAAATTCATAACTAAAACATTCAAATAAGCAGTGCTTTGATAAAATGATATTCAAATTATTTTTTTAAAAAGAGGAAAAGACTGCAGATATATGAGTATGCCATTACTAACAAGCAATTAGAGCACCCATACCTTTACAATTATTGGTCATAAAACATGCAACTTTTTTAAAAAATTTTAATTTATTAAAAAAAACAACTTATTGCCAAAATTCAAATATGAAACTTAAAGATGGTCAGATTGCATTATTCAAAATGTGAAAACATATGTCTGCTGACATTGGCCAGCGTTTTGCATGGAGGTCCTTCAGTACTATACCTAAGCAGATGGCAAATGAAAATCATAAATATACAAAAGACATCATGGCTCTAACAATGTGAACATTTTATCTACTCACAGCATATGAATTCAAAATGGAACACTGTTCTCAACAATAACTTTGAAACAAAAAAAACCCTCAAATATGCAAAGGCTTAAGTAACAAATCATGCTCTGACATGCACGGTAACTCAAAATCAGAGCTGTCACTCAAAATTAATATATCTTAATTAATTGACTATACACAAATTGAGGCTTATTCAACCAAACAATGAATTGTATTCAAAATTCAAATTAAAATGCTCTATGGTGTTTAGATAGAATATCCATCTTTTTTCTAATGGGGTTAACAATCTTTCCAAATCTCTCCCCTGCTGTCTCTCTTCACTCTTTCAATGGCAAAACATTTCAATGATGAAAAATTGTATGGTTTATCTAAACAAAGGGACAGCAAGGACACATCATTCTTTTTTGGTTTTAAGACAGGTCTTATGTTCCAGGATGTGTCTTCTAAAATTTCTCTTTGTTTTGCCTACATAAAACAATGCACAAGGACAGGATACAATATAAACCTCATAATCAGACAAGCAAGAAATACATTGTTTTAAATCATATTTTTGGTGGTCTGCAGGATTAATAAAACTCTGGTCTGATAGATATTATTACAAATCAAACAAGTCCCATACTTGAAATAACCCTGAAACTGTTCCATAGTCAGACAGGTGTATTTTCAAAGAAGATACACATATAAATGTAGCATACTATTGTAGCAACTTTCAAAAGCCATTTACCCACATAAAGTATTTTTAACATGGGTAAATCTTATGAACTATTCAATGTATTATTTTGTAGCAGCTTTCAAAAGACAATTAGATAGGTAACATGCATTTACACATGTAAAACCTAGTTTTAAACATGTAATGCTTTTGAAAATCAGACCCATTGTTTGCAATCCAGATATTGTCATAGAAGGCAAAATTGCATGTGTAATAAGTTATTTAAAACTCTTGGATCTAATGTATGCAAACCAGATTCTCTTACAGTATATTTGAAGCAGGGATGGAATTGTAACTAGAGATGTGAATCAGAACCGGAATTGGTTCCGATTCACATTGTGAAATTTTTTGTGTGCGGTCCGATCGGTTATTTTTTTATCAGCTGCGCTCGAGCCGATAAACAACCCACCCTGACCCTTTAAAACAGATCCCTTAGCTTCCCCCACCCTCCCAAACCCCCCCCCCCAACTTTTTAAAAGTACCTGGTGGTCCAGTGGGGGTCCCGGGAGCGATCTCTCGCTCTCGGGCCGTCAGCTGCCACTAATCAAAATGGCGCCAATGGCCCTCTGCCCTTACCATGTGACAGTGTATCTGTGCCATGGCCGGCCCTTATCACATGGTAGGAGCTCTGGATGGCACGCCCCATTTTTAAAGATGGCGCTGGCCGTCCATTACTCCTACCATGTGACAGGGGCCGGCCAATGGCATGGATACCCTGTCACATGGTAAGGGCAAAGGGCCATCAGCGCCATTTTGATTAGTGGCAGCCGATGGCCTGAGAGCAGGAGATCACTCTCGGGACCCCCACTGGACCACCAGGTACTTTAGAAAAGTTTGGGAGGGGGTCGGGAGGGTGGGGGAAGCTAAGGGATCTGTTTTAAAGGGTCAGGGTGGGTTTAGGGGTTGTTTTTGTGTGCCGTTTTTCCCGCCCTCCCCCAAAACGATGAGAACCCCACGAACAATTTTGTGGGATTTTCCTATCAGTTTCGGGGAGTCCCCAATTTCTGACGACTTTGAAAATATCATACAATATTTTCAATCGTCAGAAAAATGATTCACATCCCTAATTGTAACACAGGCTGGTGTCTTGTAACAATCTTAGTATTATGAGGTATAAGCAGAGAAGAGCATGCAACAAATATAAGAATTTCTTATCCAGAAGTGAAATTTGATTGATAATAAGTCCCTAATAGAAAAAAAGAGCATAGTTAGTGTACCTTTTCTGTGCAGATATGGGTAACACATCTGAAGTAGTTTTGCAGGAAGTGAATGGGATTGGGTTTTAATTCCTTGACATCTGAACAATTCTTCTGACCCTTAAATACAGAGAAATTGGTAAGCTCTGTCTCAAATGTGGGGGATGAAAGCTAGTTAGATTTATTTTTGTTTGATATGTCCTCTTTGTTACGATCCCGGTCACTAGACTAGTGACCGGGAGCTTACCTCTCTCACCCGCGCTGCGAACCGCCGGGTTCGGGGCCCTCCACGCGGCTTGGCTGCGGCGTCTCCACGAGGGAGACGTCGCCGGAGACTCCTCCCCTCGGCGAGGGAACGCGCGCGCGCGAAGGGCAGCGTTTTGTGCTGTCAGCACCCGGATGTGCTGACACGCCCCTCGTGACGTCAGACGCCGACCGGGGGATTTAAACCGGGCTCTTTCCTTACCCAAGTGCCTTGCAACGAGGTTCCTTCCTTGAAGAGCTAGTTGCCGTCGTTCCTGTTCCCCGCTGATTGCCTGCCTGCCTGCTTGATTCCTGCCTGGTTCCTGGATTCCTGCTTGTCTTCAGCCTGCCTTGATTCCGGTTTGTGACTCCGATTCCTGCTTGTCTTCAGCCTGCCTTGACTCCGGTCCGTGACTTCGATTCCTGCTTGTCTTCAGCCTGCCTTGACTCCGGTCCGTGACTCCGATTCCTGCTTGTCTTCAGCCTGCCTTGACCCCGGTCCGTGACTCCGATTCCTGCTTGTCTTCAGCCTGCCTTGACTCCGGTCCGTGACTTCGATTCCTGCTTGTCTTCAGCCTGCCTTGACTCCGGTCCGTGACTCCGATTCCTGCTTGTCCGCAGCCTGCCTAGACTCCGGTTCGTATTCCACTCCTGGGCTTCTCCGTCCTCGCCTAAGTCCCAGCGGTCCGGGTCCCTACGGGCTCCTCCCGGGGGGACCTCAGGCTTCCAGGGCGAAGACTCCTAAGTCCTAGCGACCCGGGCTCCCACAGCTCCTCTGGAGGAGTCACGGGTTTCCGGGTGAAGCTCCATCTGCCCAGTGGGAGTTCTGCCTCCCGACTGCCCCCTCGGGTCAGTCGGCCTAAGGATCCACTTCCGGATTTCGTCCTTCGTAACAGTTTGCAAGGCCATGGATCCGGCGGATCTCGCTGGTCTCCAGGCCATTCCGGGCCTGGCTCAGCGCCTGGTACAACAACAACAGGTTCTGGATTCCCTGGTAGCCACGGTGGAGCGAATGGCTACCCGTATGGACGCAGAACCTCCGGCACCAGTTCCTGTGGTCGCACCTACGCCGGTAGTTACTCTCCAGACGCCTACACAGCTGCCTGCTCCTTCACGCTACGCTGGAGACGCCAAGGGGTGTCGCGGATTTTTGAATCAGTGTTTCGTGCGATTTGCCTTGCTTCCGAATCAGTTCCCTACGGATTCTGTCAAGGTCGCTTATATTTTTTCCCTACTGGATGGGAAGGCTCTGCACTGGGCTTCACCGATGTGGGAGAAAAGTGATCCTACTCTCACCAATTTGGATCTCTTTGTGGCTGGGTTTCGTGCAGCCTTCGACGAGCCAGCCCGTCAGACCTCTGCCACATCGGAATTATTGCAACTCTGGCAAGGGGGCCGTACTCTGGCCGAGTATGCCTTGGAGTTCCGCACCCTCGCTCTTGAGGTGGGTTGGCGTGACGATGCTCTTCGGGGAATTTTCCTTGAAGGATTGGCTGGTCGGATCAAGGACGTACTAGCCGCCCGGGACCTTCCCGAAGGATTAGACTCACTCATAGAGCTAGCTGGACGTATCGACCTACGTTTGCAACAGAGAGCTCGGGAAGTACGCCCTCCGAGACGCCTGTCCCCGCTAGCTCCGGCATTCTCGAGACCGCTCACTCCGATGCCTAGGTCGACGGTCGCCTCGGCCGAGGCTTCTGCTGAAAAACCTATGCAGTTAGGACGCACTTCCCTAACTGAAGAAGAGAAACGCCGCCGGTGGACACTGGGGTTGTGTCTTTACTGCGGTGGGTAAGGGGCATTTCCTTTCCCAGTGTAAGGAACGGCCGGGAAACGCCCACGCCTAGGAAGGAAGGAGGAGTACCTCCTGGGCTGTTTCAACGCTGCTCCTCAATGTACAGTGCCTGTAACTCTGAGGTTCTCAGAGGACACTTTTTCTACTCAGGCCTTGATTGACTCCGGGGCTGGGGGTAACTTTATCACTCGAGAGCTGGTACAAAAGCTTCACTTGGACACAGTTCCCCGTGACCCACCTCTCTGCATTACCTCTATTCAAGGAACACCTTTACCGGGCAGTATCTCTCTTGTCACCACTCCGATCTTCCTTCGCACTGGTCTGTTACATGAAGAAGAGATCTCTTTCCTGGTATTGGAGAAGTCTGTATATCCCATAGTTTTGGGTCTGCCCTGGTTACAACTTCACTCACCCGTGATTCGCTGGGACGACCTGCAGATCGCACAGTGGAGTCCTCATTGCCTACAGCATTGCATCAAGGCCACGGTGGTTCCGCCTATCCCCTTGGCTCATGCTGGGTTGAAACTTCCTGACCAGTACAACGACTTCTCTGACGTGTTTTCCAAGGACAAGGCGGAATTATTACCTCACCATCGTCCTTTCGATTGCTCTATTGAGCTGCTCCCTGATACGACTCCGCCACGAGGTAGGGTGTACCCCCTCTCTCTGCCCGAAACAAGAGCTATGTCCGATTATATTAAGGAGAATCTCGCCAAAGGATTCATCCGTCCATCCAAATCACCTGCCGGGGCCGGATTCTTCTTTGTCGCTAAAAAGGACGGTTCCTTACGCCCTTGCATTGATTACCGGGGCTTAAATGCTATCACCAAGAAGGACCGGTATCCGTTGCCACTGATTCCCGAGCTACTGGACAAGCTTCAGGGGGCTCGGGTGTTTACTAAGCTGGACTTAAGGGGGGCCTATAACCTGGTGCGCATCCGTCCCGGCGACGAGTGGAAAACCGCTTTCAATACCCGGGACGGACACTACGAGTATCTGGTTATGCCCTTTGGTCTATGCAATGCACCAGCAGTATTCCAGCACCTCATGAATGAGGTACTCAGGGAGTTGCTCAACTCCTGCGTTATTGTATACTTGGATGACGTTCTTATCTTTTCACGAGATTTGGATTCGCATCGTAGTCAAGTCCGACAAGTACTCCAAATCCTCCGAGAGCATCAGCTCTACGCCAAATTGGAGAAATGTATCTTTGAGCGGGACTCGTTGCCCTTCCTTGGGTATATTGTATCCGCCACCGGATTCAGCATGGACCCCGAAAAAGTTTCTGCCATCAAGAAGTGGCCTCAACCTGTGGGCCTAAAGGCATTACAACGTTTTTTAGGTTTTGCAAACTTTTACAGGCACTTCATACCCGGATATTCACGATTAGTGGCACCTCTGACCGCTCTGACTAAAAAAGGAGCAGACACACAACACTGGACTCCGGGGGCTTGCAAAGCTTTCCAAGATTTGAAAGATGCGTTTCTGCAAGAGACTTGCCTCCGTCATCCGGACCCGTTACGCCCTTTCGTAGTGGAGGTAGATGCTTCCAGTGTGGCGGTAGGAGCAGTTTTGTCTCAGCATTCTGCATCTGGTCAATTGCTACCTTGCTCCTTTTTCTCTAAGAAGTTTACACCTGCCGAGAACAACTACGGGATCGGCGATAAGGAGCTCCTGGCCATTAAGCTGGCTTTCGAAGAATGGAGGCAATGGCTGGAGGGAGCCCAACATCAGGTCACGGTGTATACCGATCATAAGAATTTGGAATTCTTATCACAAGCCCAACGCCTTAACCCAAGGCAGGCTCGTTGGTCTCTATTTTTCAGCCGATTTAATTTCATCCTTAAGTACCGTCCGGCTACTAAGAATGTTTGTGCTGATGCATTGTCTCGGAACTCCATCCTTGAGGAGGAAGATGATCCTCCACAGTATATCATCGACCCAGCTAAAGTTTCCCTTGCAGGCACCGGTATTTCCTCAACCGACAAAGTAATTGTTCCTTGCCGAGATTGGAGGAGGGTGCTGGAATGGGCCCACGACTCCCTTTCGGGAGGTCATGCCGGTCAAGGGAGAACTTTGACACTTTTGAATCGGTACTACTGGTGGCCCCGAGTACGACTGGACGTACACGAATATGTGGCTTCGTGCCCCGTTTGTGCCAGACAAAAGCCGCTGGTTGGACGTCCTTGGGGTCTGCTGCAGCCTCTGCCTATTCCTGCCGAACCCTGGACCCACATTGCCACGGATTTCGTGGTGGATCTGCCTCCGTCGGAGGGACATACGGTGATCTGGGTCACGGTGGACCGGTTCTCCAAGATGGTCCATCTGGTACCGCTGCCCAAACTTCCATCGGCCCCGGAGTTGGCACGTCTCTTTATTCTGCACATCTTCCGAGCACATGGTCTTCCACAGAGTATCGTGTTGGATCGTGGTTCACAGTTCACGGCGCGCTATTGGCGTGCTATCTGCAAGAAGTTTGGAGTGCAGCTAAATCTATCTACCGCTTTCCACCCCCAAAGTAATGGGCAAACGGAGCGTATGAACCGGTCACTCAAATTGTTTCTTCGCAGCTTCATCACCGAAAAGAGGGATAATTGGGTCTCTCTATTGCCTTGGGCAGAATTTGCGTACAACAATCACCAACACTCCGTTACGGGTCATACTCCGTTCCAAGTCGTCTTTGGAAGACATCTTCAGCCTCCAATACCGCTTCCCTTGGAGGTTCCCTCACCAGCGGTTCAGTCTATAGCTTCCCAGCTCCATCGACTCTGGAAAGTCCTTCAGCAGCGACTATCGATGGCAGCTCAGAGAACTCGTACAGTGGCAGATCGTCATCGGCGATCTGCGCCAGAATTGGTCCCTGGTACTAAGGTTTGGCTGAGCACCAAGAACCTGCGCTTCCCAGGCCACAGTCACAAGTTAAAACCCAGGTTCTGTGGTCCTTTCTCCGTGGCAGAACGAATTGGCATGGTATCATACAGGTTACGCCTCCCGTCTCGTCTGAGAGTTCACAATGTGTTTCATGTCTCCCTCCTGAAACCAGTAGTATACTCACGTTTTCATCGGCCTACTCCAGATGATGTTTCTGCTTCCTCTCCTGGGGAACCTGTGTACCAAGTTCATGAAGTTCGGGATGTGCGCTTCGCTAACCGTCGATGGGAGTATCTACTGTCCTGGGAGGGTTGCGGTCCAGAGGAGGACTCCTGGGAACCTGCCCGTAATATTTTGGATAAGTCATTGTTGACACAGTTTCATTTGGACAATCCCGGGAAGGCCGGTCCTCTTCGGAGGGGGCGTAAGAGGGGGGGTACTGTTACGATCCCGGTCACTAGACTAGTGACCGGGAGCTTACCTCTCTCACCCGCGCTGCGAACCGCCGGGTTCGGGGCCCTCCACGCGGCTTGGCTGCGGCGTCTCCACGAGGGAGACGTCGCCGGAGACTCCTCCCCTCGGCGAGGGAACGCGCGCGCGCGCGAAGGGCAGCGTTTTGTGCTGTCAGCACCCGGATGTGCTGACACGCCCCTCGTGATGTCAGACGCCGACCGGGGGATTTAAACCGGGCTCTTTCCTTACCCAAGTGCCTTGCAACGAGGTTCCTTCCTTGAAGAGCTAGTTGCCGTCGTTCCTGTTCCCCGCTGATTGCCTGCCTGCCTGCTTGATTCCTGCCTGGTTCCTGGATTCCTGCTTGTCTTCAGCCTGCCTTGATTCCGGTTTGTGACTCCGATTCCTGCTTGTCTTCAGCCTGCCTTGACTCCGGTCCGTGACTTCGATTCCTGCTTGTCTTCAGCCTGCCTTGACTCCGGTCCGTGACTCCGATTCCTGCTTGTCTTCAGCCTGCCTTGACCCCGGTCCGTGACTCCGATTCCTGCTTGTCTTCAGCCTGCCTTGACTCCGGTCCGTGACTTTGATTCCTGCTTGTCTTCAGCCTGCCTTGACTCCGGTCCGTGACTCCGATTCCTGCTTGTCCGCAGCCTGCCTAGACTCCGGTTCGTATTCCACTCCTGGGCTTCTCCGTCCTCGCCTAAGTCCCAGCGGTCCGGGTCCCTACGGGCTCCTCCCGGGGGGACCTCGGGCTTCCAGGGCGAAGACTCCTAAGTCCTAGCGACCCGGGCTCCCACAGCTCCTCTGGAGGAGTCACGGGTTTCCGGGTGAAGCTCCATCTGCCCAGTGGGAGTTCTGCCTCCCGACTGCCCCCTCGGGTCAGTCGGCCTAAGGATCCACTTCCGGATTTCGTCCTTCGTAACACTCTTTGATGTTTTCATTTATGTATGTTACTTTGTGAGCCATTTAACAATAGAGTGCGGTCTAAACAACATTTAAATAAAGAAACAGATAAAATAGAGAAATTAAGAAAATATTTTGATCCATTGGCTTTGAATCCAGCTATAGAATGTGCTTCTTTTTTTGGTTGAATAAGCTCAATGTGAGCATATTCAACTGTAACTGACAGCCAATCTATTACAATTAAGGTCTGGGTATTCCATAGTAAGCTGAGAATAGGTTAGTGAATGAGGGGAGGATCAGTTCAAATTCAGCCCCTCCCTTTGTGGGGTCTGAAATGGATATCTGCCTGAGAGGCTTTATAACAGCTCTCTCCCAAGAGTCTTTGGGAGACAAGGAGCTTAACCAATTTTGAAATATTTCTGGTTCAATCAGAAGCAGACTAACCCAATCTCAGGATCCTGACCAGGGTCAGGAAGGTTTTCCTTCCAGTCTACTCATTATTGGTTGGGACATCCTCTGGGTTGTTTTTGAGTTTTAAGATTTTTTTTTTTGTGGTAGGAGCCTTGAGAGCCTGTACACCACCTGGATTCAGGGAATGGGGAACCCTGTTTCTGGGGCTGTGCAAGTTAGGGAAGACCTGCCCTCCAAACTCTCAACAAGGATGAACTCTGTTATTAAACATTTGGAAGGGAAAAGGGTATAAAGTTAAAAGATCCAGGAGGGAGATTGTTTTTGGCTGCCCCCTTCCTTCTACATTAGATCAGGGTAAATCGCCTGCATCCAGGGAACCCCTTCATCAGGGATCCAGATGAGAGACTGAGTCTTTGAGAAATCTAAGGAATTTGAAGTGTTGCTAACTGTGAGTAAAAGAACTGTAAAGATCATTGAGGGCACCCATCAAGAGTTTTCACCCACTGGCGAGACAGAGAGATTTGGACTCTCTGGGGTAGATTTTCAGACCGCGCGAATAGGCGTACTTTTGCTGGCGCATCAGGCGCCAGCAAAAGTACGTGGGATTTTAGTAGATACACGCGGAGCTGCGCGTATCCGCTAAAATCCGGGATCGGCGCGCGCAAGGCTATGGATTCTGTATAGCCGGCGCGCGCCGAGCCGCGCAGCCTACCTCCGTTCCCTCCGAGGCCGCTCCGAAATCGGAGCGGCCTCGGAGGGAACTTTCTTTTGCCCTCCCCTCACCTTCCCCTCCCTTCCCCTACCTAACCCACCCACCCGGCCCTGTCTAAACCCCATCCTTACCTTTGTCGGGGGATTTACGCCTCCCAGAGGGAGGCGTAAATCCCCACGCGCCAGCGGGCCGCTAGCGTGCCGGGACGCGATCTGGGGGCGGGTCTGGAGGGTGCGGCCACGCCCCCGGACCGCCCCGGGCCGTAACCACGCCCCCAGACCCGCCCCCGAAACGCTCCCAAAACGGCGCTGCGCTCGGTCCCGCCCCCGACACGCCCCCCTCCGAAAACCCCGGGACCTACGCGAGTCCCGGGGCTCTGCGCGCGCCGGTAGGCCTATGTAAAATAGGCTCACCGGCGCGCAGGGCCCTGCTCGCCTAAATCCGCCCGGATTTGGGCGGATTTAGGCGAGCAGGGCTCTAAAAATCCGCCCCTCTGTGCAGAGACAGGATTTTTTTAAATAGTTTGCCAGCTTGGAAGGGGTTTCCCAGCCATCTGTCCTCCTGCGAACTCTCATTATTCAAACCTTTTTGAGGTTAAAGGTTCTTGGACCCTGGAACAAATTATCCCTGCACACATAGAGAAAAAAAGACTATAAAGATGGCAAGAAAGTCTGTGGGTTTGGTGTGGAGAGCAGGGCTCATTTTGGGTACAAACTGGGAGTTTTGCTTCTTTCTTTCTCTTTTACTGGTTTATTTTTATTGTTTGGTGGCTAGAAGTAGTTAGCTAAGCTGACTTTGGTCAGCAAATCTGGTGGGAATGGCAAGTTCAGGGGGGAAAAACCTTCACCTAGTGAAAACAGTGCAGTTTTAACTCGTAGACATGGGATTCGATACCTGCCTCCAGAAAGTGCTTCTGTGGAAGATTGTGTGCTGACAGTAGGTGAGGTTATTGATTGCAAAAACGGAAGGTATGCTGCTTTTAGAATGAATAAATCTGCTGTTATTTTTGTAAATAAGAATGATTAAGCAAACTAACGGGCTGATACGGTAAAGCATGCTCAGCTGATTGCTCTGTTTAATATGCTGTTGAATGCATGTTTTGGATGCACGTCCTCAACCCCTTATATCATAAGGGGTTTAGCACGCCCAACCCCCCTGAAACTAATAGCACTCATCACATGCAAATGCATGTTGTTGAGGCTATTAGGTATTCATCCCAAATACAAAAAAAAATATTGTGCACCCGATCCGCACATTTGTAAGATCAGAAATTAACGCCAGCCCAGAGCAGGCGTTAATTTCTGAGCGGCCCAAAAAAGTGTACAGAAAAGCAGAAATACTGTTTTTGGTACATTCTCCAAATTAATATTGTGGTGATATTAAGTCGGAAGAACCAAAAGGTTAAAAAAAAAAAGTTCCATCGGTCAGGTTAGGAAAAGGGATGCTCGTAAAATCGGGCGTCTGTTTTCCTAATCCGCTGACAGCCACCTCTCATGGGCTGCCAAGGAGGTGCTGGGGTGAATAATTGTCCCTAGTACCTCATTTGATCATGACCCCTTATTTAAATATTGTATCACGTGCCCAGGAGAGGTGGCTGGGCGTGCTTAAGAAAAGCAAGCACTTAATACTGAGTGCCCATTTTCCATGTGATTTTACTGTATTGACCTGCAAGACATTTCAAAGGGTATTGTTTTAGATTATACGTTTGTTTCTGTTATGCCTCTGTCATCCCCTTCCGTTTGAGTTGTTATTTCAAATGTGCCACCTTTTTTGAGTAATGAACAATTAGCAAGAGACTTGGCCAGGTATAGGAAACTAATAGGTCCTATTAAAAAGATTTCTTCAGGAATGCCTGTTATGATGGCCTTAAATATGAAAATAGATAATAGTCACAAGTGAATTATGTGAAGTTTTTGAACTTTTGGATAACATTGATTTATGTGAAGTTTTTGAACTTTTGGACAGCCTCCTGGGCTACCAGGTGGGCTAGAATGGAATACAGTAGTTTTTAAAATGCTCAGAGTCTATCTAGGGAGTGATGCTACTATCAACAGAACTGGGAGTAAATCCCAAAACAAAGTTAAAGAAAGGTTACAGAGATGGAAGTGGCTTTTATCTAATCTATCTTTTAGGGGGCAAGCTCTAATAATAAATAATTTGGTCTCATCAATGTTGTGGCATGAATTACTGTTTTAGACCCTTCTCCTTTACTTCTAGATATAATTCAGGGTTATACTGGATTTTTTTCTGGGATAGTAACCCTTGGTTAAAACAGAGTATCCTGTGTTTGCCTCTAGTAGAAGGTGGTCATGGGCTGATTGACATTGTAAGCAGAACAGAAGTGTTCAGGCTTCAAATCCTGCAAAGATTGTTGTTCTCTGAGGAGCCTCTCTCTTAGCACAGATAGCTTTCACCTTCTTGCAGAGAGTAGGGTGACTAGCCTATGACAGAGAGCTTTTCTCGATTGATACTGAAAAGGTTAATGAGGCTGGGCTACCTGTGTTTTACCAATCTGTTTTATATGCATGAAAACTCCTGAAGGTTAGGAAAGAGGATCAGAATTTGAGTTTACTAGAACTCCTAGAGGAACCTCTTTTCCATAATCCTTTTCCTGGTTTAGCAAGTTTCATTTCTAAAAGGCTGGTATCGCTATTCATTGCTGGAGGAATAGCAAAAATTCATCATCTGGTAGATTATGATATTTTCAGGTGCATGTCAGAGAATACATTATCTAATGTATTACACATTAAATATATTTGTTATGTTAAAAATCTTGTGTTGTAAATAAAAATCCTCTCTTCCTAAGGAATATTTAGAAGAGTTAGAAACATATTTTTCAGAGAAGAATCTTCCTGACAGATTTCCTGGTTTGCCTTCTGATAGTATCACTGATAAAACTGCCCAATCATTAGTTATTAAAGATATGTATAAGCTCTCTTTTGATATAATAGGAAAAAAAACCTCTACATGTGTGCTGTAAAAGCCATAAATTATCCACAGCTCAAGAGTTCTCCAGATAGCATTTGGAGAGATGAACTAAGGATGGATATGTCTATAAAGAGTGCCTGGAGAACCCTGTATAAGCCTCTGATCCCAAAATGTTCTGGTGATCCCTCATGGGATCATCACAACCAATTCATTTGTGAAGTATCTAAACCCTGTGGTGTCAGAAACTTGTCCTTTCTTTTCAGATAAGGAAACCATTTTTCACATGTTCCTGCAGTGTCCTAGGTTAAAACCTCTTTTTGATCTTATAAAGAACATTATTTCCTTGTTTGCTACCGATTTCTTCAAAGTTTTAAAATTTTAATTATCATCAGCATCTTGCCAATTTTCTGTTGGGATAATGCAAACTGGCTATTTTAAAAAATAGAAAAAACAAAATTGCTGGTTCAGGACTGGAGAATGCTTTTGTTGTTTTCCAGTTCTTAATTGTTTCAATAATTAAATTATAATACAAATATTATAAAATGGTTCATAATACTCATAATTTAAAGCATGATGGGCTAGTAATAATGTACTCTATAAAACTGTTGATGCAGATTTGAAATTGAATTTGTAAATATTTATTTTGCTGAATTTCTATATGTCATTTTTAATTTTTATATCTTATAACTTTAGCTTTCGTACTGAAATTAAAGCATTTTAAAAGTCAAAGTCTCTGTTTCTCTGTCTCTCTCTCTTCATGTGCGATAAAAACCTTTTCCCCGCTAACATGGGCACAACACACAGAATAAAAGGTAAGTTATTTCTGGCGTTGAAACCCACATTACTCTATTGCATTTCACATTTGTACATGCTTATTACCATTAACTCCTCCCATATTCATCCTATTGCTAAATGACCATTTTAGTTTGATATTTTGTGTAATTAGCAGATTTATTTTTTTGTGTACATCTAATTATGTTTTGTGCTTCACTTTGTGTTTTGTTTGAAAAGTGATTTATATATTTAATGAAATGAAATGTATGCTTCCAGTGCAGGGGCGTCTTAAACGTGTCTCAAGGGCATTAAAGGAGCTTCAATAATGCCACTCTTTTATACATGCTGTGAATATCTTTCTCAGTGACTTAAAAATATTCTTTATGGCTCCCCATATCTTTTTCAACTACAGCTAATATTCTTCAGATTCTGAATATATGATATCATTTGACTCTGGAGGCCATACATATTTTGGATGAATTGAGCTCTCTAAAGTCATTATTTATTCCATCTCACTAGTCTTCACTCTCTGTCCCATCGTTTCATATGTTTTGGGTATTACATTGTCACTCTGTCATTCACTTGATGCATTTTGTCATATTGAGTGTCTCAATATCATCCTTCTGTTATAAAAAAATTAGAAATGAAAGCTGTTTTGCCATCTATCAAACATTTATATATCTTCTGTAATGCCTGCTTATGCCAGAAATCTTACCTGCATCTTTACTGTGCATTTTTAGCAAACCACAATTAAGGAATAATGACACTCACCTCATACATACAGTGCTGGCTTTGCTTTGATTATTGCCTATTAAAAAAAATTACCTGCAGAGATCTACACCTGCTTTCTCTGCGGGTAAGATTTTGGAACAAAATAATATTCACCGTCCTCCTCCACCCCTCGGAACACTTCCATAGTGCACAGTTAAAAGTATAGACATTGTTGAAAGATCACATACTTTTGCCAGCATACAGAGTGGGCAATAATTGAAGAGATTTATCTGTGGTTAAAACTGTTTTACCTGTGGAAATGCCTTTAATTATTAACTTTTAAATTATCACATTACCACGCTAATGAGATTGCAATAAACCTGCATACTTCACCTAGCTGCCTCGGTTGTCAACTTGCAAAATCATCACAATCTACCTTGGGCCTGTGCTGCTCCCACCCTGTGCTCCTTGAGCACAATGCCCGATACCGGGGAGATTGCAGTACATCTGAATACTTCTCTTAGCTTCTGCAGATATACTTTGGAAGGTATCACTACCCATCTCAAACAACTGGACAAATAATGGGAATGATGCAGTACATCTAAATATTTCTCCCAACTACTTCAGAGAAGCAACCCTCTAACCTCTTGGGCTTCCACACCTGCTCAGAAGGTACACACTGTAGCATTATCTCAGATTAGTAGATTTTTTCCTCTCTTTAGTTCCTATAAATCCACTATATCTACACAGTAACATAGTAAGGATGGCAGAAAAAGACCAAATGTTCCATCTAGTCTGCCTAGCAAGCTTCTTAGGGTAGTAACTGCAATTCTGTATAGGTTACCCCTAAGTTTCTGTTAAGGGTATGAACTACCACTCTTTGTAGGTAACCCTCAAGCCTTATGTTAAGGGTAGTAATATTAAAATTTAAAACAAAAACTGTCAAACTCATAACAAACTTATTGCTAGCATTATTTTTAAGCAACCTTCCTGATAATTCATACAATACTGCTGCTTGAATTTGCTTTACTTTTGGACTTGACCATAGAAGCAGTTCTGCACTTTTTCCCTAATGTGTGCACATCTGTATCCTGGACCATAAAAGTTAGGGCCCAGTGCTGGTTGTCATCTGAATCAAATTCCCCTTTTTTACCCGCCATCATCAAAGTGGAGAGTGATGCTGCAGTTGTGTCAAAATTATGAAAGCTAATTGGTTATTGGTAGTAATCCCCATGCCTTCTGTTAAGGATAGTAGCTGCCACTCCATGCTGGTTACCCCCATGTTCCCTTTTCTTATTTTCCAACTCTAGTCTTTAGGGATCCACAGTGTCTATCCCATGTCTTTTTGAATTTGTTTACTGTTTTTGTCTTTACCACCTCTTCTGGAAAGGTATTCCAGCATTCCTCAACCTCACCATGAACAAGTATTTCCTGACATTGGTTCTGAGTCATCCCCCCCTGAAGATTCATATCATGACCCCTGGTTCTTCTGTCTACTTTTCTCCAGAAAAGGTTTGAGGAGCATGCATCATTAAAACCATTTAAGTATCTGAAGCTCTTCATCATATCTCCTCTGTACCTCCTTTCTTCCAGGGTATACACATACAGATTTTTCAACCTCCTCATAAGTCTTCCAATACAGACCCCAGACGATTTTGGTTGTCCTTCTCTGGACAGCATCCATCTTGTCTCTATCCTTTCTTAGATACGGTCTCCAGAATTTAACACAGTACTCCAGATGAGAGACAAAAGACTGCCAGAATCTTCCCTTACACATGATCTAACATTACACATCAGATGCCCCAATGCACTGCCAAGTGGTACCAAGCTTCTCAAAGTGAATTCTCAAACATTGGCTTAAAAGAGTCCAAAAGCAGTATTTAACAGCTGGAAAAGATGAGTCAGTGGAGGCTGTCTCCTAATTAGAAAAACTTCCTTATTCCAAATCCAGCATGGAAACCTGTGGCTGGTACCTTGTCTGGATGCCTGGAGTGGCCCCTAGGTGAAGAGGTTGTCAATTTTGCTGAATCGGCAGTGGCTCAGCCACAACCAGTCTCTTCTCTCTCACACACACACACACACACCAGTCACACCCTCAGGACCAGTTTCTGTCTCTCACACACCAATCATCTCCCCAACCAGTCTCTCTCACACACACACACACACCAGTCACACCCTCAGGACCAGTTTCTGTCTCTCACACAGCAATCATCTCCCCAACCAGTCTCTCTCTCACACACACACACACACACACACACACAAGCACACACATACCAGTCATCTCCCTGATCAGTCTTTCTCACACATACACACGTCACCTCTCTGGCCAGTCTCTCTCAATCACACAATTCTCTCGCTGTTTCTTACTTACACACAGGCTTTCAATCACACACATGTTCTCTCTATTTCACTTGCACACAAGCTCTCAATCACACACATGTTCTATCTCACTTACAAACAGGCTCAATCATACACATGCCCTCTCTCACAGCCACAAGTCAGCCAAAAACATGCTCCATCTCTCTCGCACACACACATTGACATACACAAGCACCCTCCTTGTCTCACATACACGAAGCACTCTCCCTTTCTCACATACACATTACACTCTCGCAGAAGCACCTTGCTTTCAGACTTGCAGCATGATTATACACTTTTACTAAAAGTGAAAGTGATGCTCCCAACCATTAAATAAGAAAACCACATTCCTATCAGAAGGCGAAATGACACCCTTCCTTCAGGTTTTGACCTCCCAAGGGACAGCAACCCACTTCGTACAGCTTCTCTTGTTTTACACTTTTAGGCAATAAAGCAAGTGTCTTTCTTCAAACTATCAGTCATATGATTATTCATGTGGGAGATATGGAACAGAAAGACATCCTTAGTCAGCTTCCCTTTTATATGGGAAGATTCAAGTCTTAGTCATTTAGAAATATACATTTTCTAAGGCTTTAAAAAAAAAAAAAAAAAAAAAGCAAAACCGTTTCAGATTGGAACTATTCTAGTCTTCATACTTAAATTATGCTTAAAAAACAAAAAAACACACAATTTGTAACAAAAAAACATATAATTTTATTACCTCAAATTTCAAAAGTGATTTAGGAAATGTGTCCTAAAATATAAACCCACACACTCACTCATTCACACTCTAAAAACATTGCATCAAATACAATATGGTAGTCAGCTATATAACCCTGAAGGTTTATACAACCATGTATCTCATGCCTTAGTACAATGTCATACACATAAATTCCCTGTGGATACACCCACTTACAATCTATACCCGGCTTTCGCCCATTTTTACTTTTTACTTCACTAAAACATGGATTATGTAACGATGTACACCATTGTATGCATATCCTCAGTCCATCTTTATTCAGCTGACTTCCTTGTATTGATCTCTTCTCTTTGAAATGACCATTCTTCGAATACTATCAACAAATGTTCACTGTGGCCTGACCCCAAAAGCGGCCCCTGTTTCACATGTGTCTGCTTCCTCAGGGGGACTGCAACCACTGAGAAAACAAACCCAAAATTTAGATGCAACTGAAACTAATACCAAGAACACATTTACCACCATTAATCTATCAAAAGCTTTTACCATATGCTGTCTATTATTCAACTTTTGCTCAGGCTGTCCACCAATTTCAAATCTGCCACCAACTTTCTCCCATTTCTTCTAAAAACCATGATCCTCATGACGCAGCAAATATCTTCACAGATGATGTAAACCTAAATTATACCAAAACACACTTACTAAACACGCTGCCTCATTGTATAAGAGACAAAAAACTATACCTAGATTCCAGATGATACCAGTCACTTACCGTTTCAACAATTTTCCGGATGGTATATTCTACAAACGGCGATCTTTTCCCAATCCGTCCATGTTCTAACCAGCTCCATAACATCCAACTGCGCCACAGATTCGCCATAGTGAGTGGCGTCTCTCTCTGAACTTTTTCAAGCACATTGCAAAAGGCCACCGCCCCTAACGCGGTGAGCTACACGCCTCAACGTCCCCCACGATGGGACGCACCGTGTTGACGTCATCATACACTGCCTTTATATCGAACCAAAAATATAAAATAAAAAGCAAAAAACCTCCACCCACTTACCAACTACATGTACAAACACTCCATAATACCAAACATCCAACCAATAACCTAACATATGCCCACTATACCTGTGATGTCTATCAACGCAAATATGCCTACAAATACCCACTCACATTCGCCACGACGTAACCACATACATGTTCCACAATAACAACATCATTCATACCTCAAATCATAACCTAATATAATTCATAAACTCACCATACTAACATAAAATCTCCACATTTATACAAATGCTGGCAGTGTTGTATGTAGACCAAAAAACATTTTATATGCAATTAATGCATATATTCCTTCAAAAGAAGGCTGTCCACTCTATCTCTGAATTTAAACCATGAGGCGTCAAGGTTTGCCAATCAAAAATGCATTGTTGTTCCCTTTGAGTTAAAAGGCGCTGTGTATCTCCCTCAGCATTCCAACATTGTTTAATGACAAACAATTTTATGTCATCTACACTATGTAATTTCTGTACCCAATGGCTTACCAGAGGCGCTGACTCTTTTCTAGTGCATACACAACTCTTATGTTCCACTATTCTTTTGTCTTATAGTTCTATTAGTATGACCCATATATACTAATGTGCAGGGGCACACAATGGCGTAGACCACCCTTTCAGATGAACAAGTGAAATGTCCTGATAATACATATGGACGGGCGTGAGATTTAAACTGATACTGTTGAATTTGCAATACATTAGAACAGACTGAGCAGTGGCCACATTGAAACTGGCCACAAAACTGGTTATCAGCTCCTAAAATCTCTCTTCTTTTCAATCTCTCTCTTAAATTTTTACCCTTCTTAGTAGCAAAAATGGGTTGCTCAATGAAACCAGGTAAAGTTCATATTACTGACCAATGTTTCAATATACTGTGTTTTATAGCTGTGGTTTTAGATGAATACGGAAGCATGCAAACTATTCTTGAAACTTTTTCTCTATGTTGGACTCTCAATAAGTTATCTCAATTTGCATAAAGACCACGCTTAAACACCTTCTTAATGAGTCGCTTGTTATAACCATGTTCTACAAATCTATCAGTAAGTTCTTGGGCCTTAGCCCTATATTCTTTTACAGAAGAACAGTCTTCTATATCTTAAAAACTGCCCACAAGGTATATTTTCCTTCAGTTTTCTAGGATGAAAACTCATAGCATGAAGCAGTGTATTCCTATCTGTAGGTTTTCTAAACACTGTGGTTTCAGTATTTTCACCCTTGATGACTTTCATATCCAAAAATGCGACAGAAATAGTGTCTCTAACAAACATGAACTGTAAATGAGCATCACATTGATTCATATATCTTTGAAAATCCAACAAAGAGGCTTCATCCCCTTTCCATAGAAAAAAAAAATCAGCTATATATTGCTTCCAAATCATGATATGTTCAAAAAATTTGGAAGAGTATATATGTTGATTCTCATATTGTGCCATATACAGTCCTGCAACTGTAGGAGCTAATGGAGAACCCATTGGAATACCTCTGACTTGTTTATAATAGATGTTATTAAATCTGAAATAACTCTCAGTCAGGACCAGTTTAAACCAATTGTATCAACAGATGATACTTTCTGCCTGATGATACCACCTCCTTCAACAATTTTTGTACAATCAACAAAGGGGTAGATTTTTTTAAAAAAGTGAGATTGCGTACTTTTGTTCGCGCAGCAGGCGCAAACAAAAGTACGCTGGATTTTATAAGATACGTGCATAGCCGCGCATATATTATAAAATCCTGGATCGGCACGTGCAAGGCTGCCGATTTTGGGCAGCCTACGCGCGCCGAGCCACGCAGCCTGCCTCCGTTCCCTCTGAGGCCGCTCCAAAATCGGAGCGGCCTCGGAGGGAACTTTTTTTCGCCCTCCCCTCACCTTTCCCTCCCTTCCCCTACCTAACCCACCCCCCCGGCACTATCTAAACCCCCCCTTACCTTTGTCCCTAGATTTACGCCTGCTAGAAGCAGACGTAAATCTATGTGCACCAGTGGACTGCTGGCGCGCCGTCATCCGACCCGGGGGCTGGTCCGGAGGCCTGAACCACGCCCCCGGGCTGGCACCACACCCCCGGTCCCGCCCCCGAAACGCCGCGTCATTCTGCCCCGCCCCCGACATGCCCCCGACACGCCCCCTTCAAAAAACCTGGTGCGCGAACAAAAGTACACAATCGGGCAAATTATTAAAATCTACCCCAGTGTGTACACCTGATACGGTTACCGAATAAAAAAAAAAAAAAACCACCTGGCATCAGTATCTTAAATTTGTGATTTTGCAGAGATGAACATTTTAAATACTTTAATTTTTTTTTTGCTTTAGTATTTGTCTCTACCCACTTTGTTAAATTTTATTTTCCAGAAGAGGGATGCTTAAAATTCAGTAATTTCATCACTCATCTAACTTTTCAAAAGTTGCGCTACCAGCACAAAAGTTGAGGTATAAGTATTATCACATTTCATTTTTTTAAACTGGTAGAATCCTAACTTAAAGGTTGTTAATACCTGTAACACACACCTAGATATTAAAAGAAAAAAGTTTGATCAAAAAGGCCGCATGACCAAGTTTTTTAAAAAGTATGTCTTCCTACTATAAGGGATATGCACCTCGTTTCCCCCATTATAGTACCCTTTTTTTTAGATCCCATCTAGGATAAAATTTCATATTTTTTATTCCCATAATCATCGGTCAAAACACCCTGCTGTGTAAGGATAGTGTGCGCTTAAATAGCTACTGCCATAGGTTATGGACACGCAGTGTCGGGTCTCTGTTTCTATGGTAGCCTGCATGGTGACAGGCCTCTGGATAGGAAGACTCCGTGCCACAGGCTGGAGGCCAGCCTGGAAACTGGTGGTATAGGGCCCTGTCTCACACACAGAAGGACCATTCCTTTCTCACATACACACCACATACACACACACACACAGAAGCTCCATTCCTTTCTCACATACATACCACAGACACACACACAGAAAGAAGATCGGTGCTGCTGGTCTAGCTGATCATGTGGCCGAAGAAAGGCGCAGCCGGATACCAGGCTTAATACACTTTTAGTTTTTGATACATATCTGTTTAGACATATTTTCATAATTTAGTCATCAAAGTCAGTGCGAAACTTTTTATGCTGATTAGATACCTTTCATTGTTCTGTGGTGGCTGAGCCCAGGTCTGGAGGAACCACTAGGCGAGCTAGGCCTGTGCCTAGGGCGCTGAGACTTAGGAGGTGCCGCGGCAGGCAGCAGAATTTTGAAAGAGCAAAAAGTGCCCTTTCAAAATTCTGCCAGCCCCCAACTCACCCTGCCTCCCCACCAGTGCCACCCTCCAGGCGCCCCCCTGATGGTCCAGCGGAGGCTCCGGGAGTGATCTGCTGTTCCCGGGGCCTCGGCTGCCACTAACCAAAATGGCGCCGGTGGCCTTCATCCCCTACCATGTGACAGGGGCTACCTGTGCATCTTGGACCTGCACCTAGATGACCCCTAAGGCTGTTACCATCGTCTATGGGTGATCTCTGACTCCTTGGAAGAGGAGGAAGGGGGAGCCCGTGAATAGCCAGAACAGCCTGCGGAGGAAGAGGAGCATCAGCAGAAGGGAGAGGAGCCAGAGGACAGACTGGCTGATCTGCTACAAGATCACCCGCAGGACAGCAGTGCGCCAGACCAGCCCAAACCTGAACTGGATGCCAGTGAGGCTGAGAGACTGTTATTACAGCAAAGCGAAAGGCTGTTGGATGCTATCTCAAGCCTGCCTGGTGTGGTGCGGCAGGAAGCAGAGTCCTTTCTTGATACCATCACAGAGGAATCACAAGCCCTCCATGATACCATCAGGGAGGAAAGACAGGTGATTCAACAGGCGATCCGGGACCTTTGCCGGGCTACTGATGAACAAACTGTGGTGTGGAGGGAGATGCTGCAGCAGTTGCCTCCTGTGCAGCTGCAGCCACCAGCAGCCCCATGGCCTTTCATGGGGCCATGGATGCATTACCCTCCAACTTATGGGCCACCCTTCCCATGGATGGCACCTGCCTATGAAGAAGAACCCACTGTGGGACAGCCAATAGCACCTCAGACTGCCCCAGGCTATCTGTGGATGGCACCACCACTACCGCCTGAACCACCTGCCATGCTTCCCCCACCACGACCAGAGCTGCTGCTTCCACTGGCTGTACCTTCCTGCAGCCATGAAATGGAACTGCCTCAACCTCCTCTGCCCTCTGAGGGTAGCATGAGCAGTGGGAGGAGTCCACTGTGCAGGAGCTCCAGGTTGGGGCAGCCCAAGCTTCCGGAAGCCAGAAAGAGAGGATGGCCAAGGAAGTGATTTTTAATTTCTTTACTTTTATTTATCTGCACTTTTTGTACATACATGCACTATATATATATATATATATATATATATATATATATATATATATATATATATATATATATATATATTTAAATATGCACTTTATTGAAATAAATCCAGTATCACCTTATGAAATGGCTTTCCATGAGAGTGGTCCTTTGTTGTATAGCCTGCCTTTGACTCAAGCGATGGATTTCTTGCAATTCATCTGTTGGAACGAGCATCAGCGGCAGTTGCGGGGGAGGTAATGGGGATCATGAGCCAAGTTTTTAGTAGATAGCCTCTGTCACCTGTAGTAGAAGATACAGAAAATCAGAGTAACATATTCCTTCTGTGTTTCATTGTGGCACAGCTCACAGGCCAAGTAAACAGGAGCCCTGCTGTGGCACCATAAATATACAGCTGACAAAAAGATAGCTGGGAACTATGTATGTTAGAAGTGTTGGTTAGCTTACTACCTAGAAGCCATCCCCCAGTGATGTGTCCTTGCTGGAAGTGGTCATGAATTCTGGATTGTGATAGAATATAGGCACCATGAGTGGATCCTGGAAAGTGGGGCACCACATCCGTGATGATGCCCTTGGCGTTGCAGACCACTTGCATGTTTAGGGCGTGGAATCCCTTTCAGTTGCGGTAGGTGGCCTCATCTCCTCCTGGTACCGTTAGGGGCACATGAGTGCAATCAATAGCTCCCAAGACTGAGGGGAAGCATGCAATTTGATAAAACTCTTTCATTATTTCTTGTTGTTCCTGTCTTCTGAAGGGGAAGGAGATAAAGCTTTGTGTTTTCCGGAGCAAGGCAGCCAGGACCTGCTCTGGACACCTTGAGGTGGCAGACTGAGTGATTCCAAATGTCATTCTGAGTGGTGTTTGGAAGGTGCTGGTAGTAAAAAAGGCCAGGGCGGTAGTCACCTGCAAGGAATGGCCCCTTTGGATGTTAGGTTGCAGGTCAGGCTCTAACATTTGGCAGAGGTACAGAATGATTTCCTTATTAAATCTGACCCTGCGCATTACTTGCTCCTCAGACAGATCCAGAAATTGTGTGCGAGTCCTGTGAACTCTATGTAAAGGGTACCTCCTCAGTCTCAGCATTCTCCTTCTCCTCTCTCTTTCTCTTCTGAGCCGTATAGATCAGAGGACCCATGCAGCTATTTGTTGCGGTTATGCGGTGTTTGGGTGGATACTTGGGTACTGTGGCAGATGACCATGCCCATGGGGACAAGCCCTGTGAGGAGCCACAGTACTGGGCTAGACTCAGAATGCACAAACACAGAGTAGTTCTTTATTATACAGCTTGAAGAGTACCACCAGAGGTGGCAGTAGTGAGGCAGTCGGGTAGTTGCAGTCTCAGAGACTTCGGCAGAGGGAGCCCTTCTCACCCCATTGGTATCAGAAGGTTCTGAAGCAGGTTTCCCAGCAAGGAAGTACTGTGGATGAGATAGACAGAGAGTTTGAGTACTCACTAGGTATTTGCTGTAGGTATGCAATTACACCAGGTTGTAGAAGGAAGTGCAGGCACCGAGGCAGAGAGAGCAGGCCCTCGAGGAGTGAGTACCTGTTCCCTGAAAGGCACCTGAAATAAACCAGAGGGCCCCCGAGAAGAGGGTACCCAAGTTAGCAGTTACCCCGAAGGGCAGAGAAAGCTTCCAGCAGAGACACGGAAGCGATAGAGTAGCGTAGACAAGAGCAAAATGAGTCCTTTCTAACTCAATGAGAGATAGCAGGAAGGGGTTTAAATACCCCTCCCAGGATAAAGTCATCGGGAAGGCTGGTCCAGAGTTTTCCACTCTAGACCCTTTAAATCTCCCTGGGGTGGCGCGCGCGTGCTAACAGTCAGCAGGGGACGGAGCCTGAAGTCGGTGGCGTTCCTGCCACGAGGCAAGGCTTGCAGACGTGAGAAGATGACGTGGTACGCTGCGGACGTCCCCAGCGGTCCGCAGCGGATCGAGCGTGGCTGTGACCGGGGAGGTGAGCATGGTCGTTCACGACTCCTGCGACTGACGGGCGTATCACTATTATAATCATGTGTAGAAACAGAAATGCCCAAATAGAATAGCTGTTCCTTGTGTTTATCACCTCCTGAGGCAGTCCTTTACCGTTAGACACAAATCAACAGTGAATAGGGAAATAGTTTGCCATTTTCCAATTACCACCAGTAAGCCCTACAAGCTCTTCCTTACACCTTCTGCCAGAATCAAGGGTCCCTGAGTGATGAGGCCAAGAAACCACAGCAACCGAGGACACTTTAGTAGTCGCTTGCGCACACAGGCAGGAAGTAGTAAATATACGAGCGTGAGATAGACTGAACACACTGGTGGATTTGCACACATCCCTTAGAAAATACGTCATACACACATAAGTCATGCACACGCCCCCGACACACCTCCGAAATGCCCCTTTTTTATTTGCACGAGTTTGTGCGCGCAGGGTCATTTACATACACAAATACCGCTATGCAAAATTCGATTTGTGCGCATGCTGGCTACTTACGCGCATAAGTGCCATTTTTTGCATGCGTAAGGCTTTGAAAATCCGGTCCTCGATGTAGAGTGTCTTAAATAGAATCCTGTATGTAGTTATATGCCACAAATGCCAAAAAATTATGGGGTCAATTTTCAAAGGCACGTGCATGCATCAATGTGCAGTTCCTGGCACGCAAATGTTTGTGGCTATTTTGTAACATGCGTGCGTCTGTGCACGGATGTTATAAAATATGATAACCGTACACACATGCACAGCGGATTTTAAAATCTGTGCTTGCATGTGCGGGTGGCATGCACTGCCTTGCAAATTTTCGATTAATAGCACAGCGACTCATTCGGGCCTCCCCAGTTCCCTCCCAGTCCACTTCAATTAAGGAATGGACTGGGAGCAAACTTCCCTATCCCCTACTTACCCTTCCTCCCTCTTTCACTCTCTACTCCTCTCTGACCCCTAACCTCTTCCAGCTGTCAGAGCATGCTTCCCTGGGACAAAATAGAATGATGCTGTCCCAGCCTGCCCCCTTCCCCACCACTCTCCACCCATACCCCGCCCCCCCCCCCCTGACCATTTGGAGACGCCCAGCTCTGGTGCGTGTTAGGGATGTGAATCGTTTTTTGACGATTTAAAATATCGTCCGATATATTTTAAATCGTCAAAAAATCGTTAGGGCCACGATACAATACCAATTCCCCCGATTTATCGTTAAAAATCGTAAATCGGGGGAAGGGGGAGGGCAGGAAAACCGGCACACTAAAAACCCTAAAACCCACCCCCGACCCTTTAAATTAAATCCCCCACCCTCCCGAACCCCCCCCCCCAATGCTTTAAATTACCTGGGGATCCGGCGGTGGTCCAGAATGGCGGCGGTCCGGAACGGCCCCCTCAATAGAATCCTGTTGTCTTCAGCCGGCGCCATTTTTCAAAATGGCCACCGCAAAATGGCGGCGGCCATAGACAAAACGATTCGACGGAGGAGGTCGTTCCGGACCCCCGCTGGACTTTGGCAAAGTCTTCTGGGGGTCAGGAGGCCCCCCCAAGCAGGCCAAAGTTTCCTGGGGGAGTCCAGCGGGATTCCGGGAGCGATTTTCTTGCCGCAAATCGTTTTTCGTAGGAAAATGGCGCCGGCAGGAGATCGAGTGCAGGAGGTCGTTCAGCGGCGGTCCGAACACCGCTGAACGACCTCCTGCAGTGATCTCCTGCCGGCGCCATTTCCGTACGAAAACGATTCGCGGCAAGAAATGCTCCCGGAACTCCACTGGACTCCCAGGAAACTTTTGGCCCAGCTTGGGGGGGCCTCCTGACCCCCACAAGACTTGCCAAAAGTCCAGCGGGGGTCCGGAACGACCTCCTCCGTCGAATCATTTTTGTCTATGGCCGCCGCCATTTAGGCGGCCATTTTGAAAATGGCGCCGGCTGACTGAAGACAACACGATTCTATTGAGGGGACCGTTCCGGACCGCCGCCGTTCTGGACCACCGCCGGATCCCCAGGTTAATTTAAGCATTTGGGGGGGGTTTCGGGAGGGTGGGGGATTTAATTTAAAGGGTCGGGGTGGGTTTAGGGGGGTTTAGTGTGCCGGCTCATGATTTTAACGATTTTTCACGATAGTTTACACACCCAAATGGCAAACAATACGATTCCCTCCCCCTCCCAGCCGAAATCGATCGTTAAGACGATCGAGGACACGATTCACATCTCTAGTGCATGTACCAGGGCATATGCATGTGGCTTGGCCTTTAAAATGCATGCGCACGTACACTATCCGGCCAGGCACGTAAACCCATTTTTTATGCGCATGGGCCTTTGAAAGTCTGGGCTTAAATAAATGCTTCCCACTCAATTTGCTGAAGTTACCTGAATGTAATCCACTTTGAAGTGCTGAAAAAAAAGTGGAATATAAATCTAAAATAAAAAATAAATAAAAATAACCCTTCTGGGGTCACTGTCAGCCAGTTATAAATTTATTGCTGTTCATGTTGTCATAACTGTAGGGTTAGATTCCTTCCCCTCAAAGTACCCAAACATTGGATTACAAAAAATGTCAATTGTTTCAAGATATGTGCTTGCTCAGACCAGTTTTTCACAATGGAGCTTCCTGGTTTATGAGTCCTTAATGCAACTCTTATGCTGGACAGTTTGGGTTCTGATGGACAATGTGGTTAGCCGAAATTAGGGATTGATTTGTTTTTGAACGATTAAAGTATCGTCAGATAATTTTAAAATCGTCCAAAATCGTTAGAGTGCACGATACAATACAAATACCCACGATTTATCGTCAGGGGCATTTGTATTGTATCGTTAAATAGGGCACACCAAAAAAGCCCCTAAACCCACCCTGACCCTTTAAATCGACCCGACTCGACCCATCGCTATTTTTTTTTTACGGAGGCCCACGCCGTAAAAAAAAAAAAAAAAAAAAATCTGACCCTTTAAATCGACCCCCCCCCCCTCCCGACCTGACCGATCGCTAATTATTTTTTTACGGAGGCCCGCGCCGCAAAAAAACCCAAAAAAACCCATCCGACCCCTTAAATCGACTCATCAGCCCATATTATACTATGGGCTGATGGCCGGCGCCATGTTTAAAGATGGCGCCGGCCATCTTTACTCATCCAGTGCTCCTACCATGTGACAGGGGCCGGCCAATGGCACGGATACCCTGTCACATGGTAAGGGCAAAGGGGCATCGGCGCCATTTTTTTTTTTTTTTTAGAACAGGTGATGCCTGGGAAATCTTTCCCCAAGGCCCCCCTGGATCTCTCCTCTCCCCGAGGCCCCCCTGGATCTCCCCGAGGTCTCCCGAGGCCCCCCTGGACCACCAGGTAACTTTAAAAGGTTTTGGGGGGGTCAGAGGGGGGGTCGATTTAAAGGGTCGGATGGGTTTTGTTTTTTTTTTTTGCGGCGCGGGCCTCCGTAAAAAAAAATTAGCGATGGGTCGGGTCGGGTCGGGAGGGGGGGGTTGATTTAAATGGTCGGATGGGGGTTTTTTGTTTTTTTGCGGCGCGGGCCTCCGTAAAAAAATAATTAGCGATGGGTCGGGTCAGGGGGGGGGTCGATTTAAAGGGTCAGATGTGTTTTTTGTTTTTTTTTTGCGGTGCGGGCCTCCGTAAAAAAATAATTAGCGATGGGTCAGGTCGGGAGGTCGATTTAAAGGGTCGGATGTGGGTTTTTTTTTTTTTTTTTTTTGCGGTGCGGGCCTCCTAAAAAAATGTGAATTGGAATCGGAAACGATTCCAATTCACATATCTTAACGATCAGATTTGAGCCCCCCCGCAGCCGAATCTGATCGTTAAGACGATCTGGCACACGATTCACATCTGTAGCCGAAATATAATTTGTGACAAGGGCAATCGATTGCATAGATTAACAGGGAGATATTACAATCAAAGTAACCATTGAGAGTATATCTGATGGGCAAAATGTAATGCTGGAATTCCTGAATCATATAAACGTTTGCAAATAACAGAGCAACGGTTACATGCATACTGTCCCCAATACCAGATATGCATTGTGTATGAAGAACAGTCAAAACCAGGGAGTCCCAAAGATTTTTACCCCTAGTGCATACAAAGATAGGTTTCTATTGGAACTCCTGATTAACAGTCAGGACATGCCAATGTTTTAAAATTATTTTTTCTATCATATTAGAACGCACTGAAAACAGTATGACACATTCCGCACGATCCATAGGGGGGCCATAACGAGTCTGCAGCAGTAGCTCCCTATTGGATAAAAATCCCATTTATAAGCACAGTTCCAAGAGTAACACCTAGCTTCAAATGTATTAAACATAAAGGGGTAGATTTTCAAAGGGTTGCGCGCGTAAGATACGCGTAAGATACACGCGCAACCCCCAAAAACCTACCCCTGCCTCCCCCTGCGCACGCCAAGCCTATCTTGCATAGGCTTGGCGACACGTGCAAGCCCCGGGAAGCACGTATGTCCCGGGGCTTCGAAAAATGGGTGGTCCAGAAGTGGGGCTGTGGGCAGGGCCATGGTCTGGGGGAGGTCCGGGGGCATGACCGAGTGCCCCAACACAGCGGCCTGTGTCGGGGCCTGGCCAGCCAGCATGTGCAAGTTACACCTGCCTCGGGCACGCATAACTTTCTAAACTAAGGTAGGGGGGGATTTAGTTAGGGCTGGGGGGGTTAGGTAGGGGAAGGGAGGGGAAGGTGGGGGGGGGGAGCCCGAAAAAAAGTTCCCTCCGAGGCCGCTCTGATTTCGGAGCGGCCTCGGAGGGAACGGAGATAGGCTGCTTGGCTCGGCATGCGAAGGTTACACAATTGTGCACACCCCTGTGCATGCTGACCCTGGATTTTATAACATACACGTGACAGCGCGCGCAAGTTATAAAATTGTGTGTAGATGTTTTAAAATCTGCCCCAAAATGTGCTTGTTCCCTGTGTTCATGAACTGAGTCACATAATCTCCTGAGTTGTAGAAACTGGCCTACGTGTATGTTACTCCTCAAATTTTGGGGATGAAAACTTCAGAAATGTAACAAATGGTTCCTGTCCAAGGTTTAATAAGAAAGGAGGTATTACATTTATCCTGAAGCTTCCTGACTACTAAATCCAAAAGAGAACTAGTGTGACAATGATAATGGATTGTGAACTGAAGGTTGGAATCATTGGTATTTATCCATGCACAGAACAAGTCTAATGTCTCTCTCAAGCACTTAAAATGGAAAAAACATTATTAAACACAACCATAATGTAATATGGGCACTATGTTCAGAAGGACAGATATATGTTTCTTGAAACCAGGTGATACGCATGCAGGCTAGGGAAGGTTCCATTGTGGATCCAATTTCCATCCCTTTGAAAAAATGATCATTATGTTTCAATGCCACCAAAGCCAAATCTGTAACAAATGCACTAAGTCCCTGTGAATGTTCATTCACCATCAATGTCTCATATAGCAAACACACAGCTTCCTCTTGAGGAATATTTGAATATAAGGACGTGACTAATATCTGTTGTCACCAATATCCTAGTGTCCTTTATATGAGAAAAAAGTTTGTATCTTTTGAATAAAATGTGAGAATCCCAAATGCATGATTTACTTGAAGGAACAATAGGACATAAAAAAAGTGTCAACGTACTTGAATAATGGCTCAAGAACTGAGCCAATACTGGACAGTATGGGGTGACCAGTGGAGCGATGATGGTCTTATGTATCTTGGATAACAAGTTAAAAAGTGGAATCCAAGGGAAGATTCATACAAAAACTCAAACTCTTTGGTAGAAATCTATCTATACTGATGACCCTTGTTGTTGCAAAGTTATGGTGAGGTAAATGTTCAAGGGAAGATAAAATTCCTCATTCAATAATTGCCGCAGGGCCTCCATGTTATACTCTGTAGTGTCCTGAAGAACAATGCCGCCCCCTTTATCTGCTGGACGTATTGTGATACTTGGGTCCAATCTTAACGTATTGCAAGCCAAACATGCCTGTGCATAAGGTTATTTAAAATGGAGGCTGAGTGCCCTCCAATACTGTCAAGTCTTTAAGTACCAATTGCTCACATGCAGAAATAACAGAATCAGGAGCACTAGGCGGCATCCATTTGGACTTACATGACAACTCTTCCTGTGAAATCTGAGGTGTGTTAGAAAAGAAATTTGCAATTTTCAACTGCCTAATGAACTTAAATAAATGTACATGAGTCTGATAAGGGACAAATGATAGCCCCTTCTGTGGTAAAGCTAGTTCATTCTCAGATAGCTTGTATGATGTTAAATTAAACACAATACCATCCCCTCATCAATGTGATCTGGTAACTCTTCTGTCATACAGTTGCTCCTGTATTCACAGATGAAAAGTGGAATTGGTACATCTAAATAGTGGTTCCTTGCTTCATGGTAGTAAAGTTAAAAAATCCGCTGGCAGGGCTGTTTTGTCAGAAGATGTCACCTGTCAACTTAAATGACACTGATTTTGTAACCTTTTTATTTGTACCAGACATACTGTGTGAATCTTCTCTGAAGAAGTCACAGGATGAACTGTCAAATGTATGTTGTTTTACATGGCACTCTGCTGACATTCATCCAAGGGTAGACATACCCCCAGGTAGGTGATATACAGTGTGTGTGCAGTGTGAATTTTTGTACATTTTTACTTTATTTATATGTAGGGTTTGGGCACAGTTTTTTAAATGTATGTATTTAAAATAAAATGTTAAGTATAATACAAAACATTTAATTCATGGAAAATTTTGTATATATTTTAAGATTTCTAATAATATTTAATCCATTCTATTAAAGTATTAGTTGAAATTGATCAAGTGTTTTTAAGATGGTGCATGAGTGCGGGATGCCCCTTAGGGTTATTGTGTTTATGTATTCGCAGAGTACTTGCAATATATAAGAGTGGATTTGTCTGGTGTCTTTTCTGTCTCTAAAGAAATAACTCTCCCTGTTCTCTGTCTCAGCCCAGACCTTCAACTGCCACATTGTAACTGTTACTCTTACCGTGTGCTCTTTTGTTGCCTAGCAACACACCAGGAGCCCTCTATTTTTCCCTTATTCACAGAGGATGCAGCAATAAGCCATTCCTTTTAAAAAGGATCAGCACATAGTCATCAGCTGTAGCAAAATCTAATTGTATTACCTTGTTACATTAGGACAAGGGTCTCTGCTCAGCTGTAATAGGAATAGTATAAAGCTAAAAAGCCCAATAAGAGTGGGAGCTATGTGCTGAGGCTTCCTCTGAATACAGACAGGGTGACAGTTTGATATTTAAGCAGGTAGGGTTCCACACCCTAGCTGAATGGCAGTTGGATTTGAAAGAACAATGTCACAGTTATGTGTTTTCTTTCTCCTGTGAAGAACTAGCCAGAGAGAGAGAGAGAAAGAGAGAGAGAGAAGCAGGGAGGAAATCCAGTGCTTGTTTTCTCATGTTCCTGATGTCTGGACTTTAATCCCTTCCAACCTACCCCTAGCCACCCACTACAGGTTCTACCTTTCTTTATATTCTTATAAGGATATAGTCAAATTATCATTCAATTAAATTAATTGTGAACAAAGGGATTCTTTAAAGTAATTAAAAATAATACAGTTGTTGCAGATAAAAACAACCCTCCCACCCGAAGGAAAAATAAATCTCCACCTGCCAACTTGGAGTGTTCCCTCAGGAAAACCACTTTACTTATGCTGGTGATTTAGGGTACACAATATCCAATACCACCAAAGCCAAACCATTAAAAGTATCTTCTCCCTATCCCCCTGCAACCCAAGATCTCTATCCAATCAAAACAAATCACTCCTCCATCCCTTCAATTAGGCCTTTTTAATGTTCAGTCTGCAAACTACAAATCTTACCTCATTCAGGACCTAATTGAAGAATACCAAATCTGCAACCTAAATATCATGGATACCTGGATAGGAAAAGGTAACTCTGTTACTTTCACTCAGCTCTGCCCTTCTCGCTACCAAATTCACCACACACCCTGTCTCGTGGGCCGTATAAGAGGAGTTGCTGTTATCTTCAAATACTCACTGGCTCTTGTACTAGTGACTACTAAACATAAAGGAAAATCTAATTGACTAATAATAAAGCTCCAAGACAATGAGGGACTTAAAATCATCCTTATCCACTGCACACCTGATAGCCACCCTGACTCCTTCCTCAAGCTAACTGAATTCCTATGTGACATCACTACCCACAACCTTCTAGTTCTAGGAGATTTCAACTATCACATAGAGTCCCCCCTCAAAGGGCACACCAACAGCTTACAATACATATAGGTTACAATACATATAGGTACCTTGGCCTTAGAAAAATAATCACGGTTCCTACACATAGACATTGTCACACTCTGGATCTAATTTCCAAATTTTCCAGCACCAAGATTGACTCTGATTCAATATATGCTTACCATTTCCTGGTTGGACCATAAACTTGTCAAGGCCACCATCCTATTCCCAAATCAAATGCTCAGTACTGTTACATCAAAACCTCCCACTAGGAACCTAGCCTGTATTGCAATAGAAAATCTAAGGAATATCATCAACATACCCATAACAACTACCATCTTAGTCCCATCAGAGCTTCTATACTAGCAATGGAAAGATGAATTCTCAAGAGCAATTGAGACTTTATCTCTTCTCAAATCCAACCCAACCAGAACACTCCGGAATTCTCTGTAGTTCCATGAAAGACTACTCCTAAAACAACAAGCCATACAATTTCAATGTGCATGGTGGAAACAAAAAACTGACATCAACCTTTGTCTCTGCAAAGAACACACCAAAAAATACAAAGCAGCCATCCGGCAAGCCAAAAAAGACTACAGTAGACCCTTGAGTTACAACCTGCCTGACATACGAACAACTTGAGTTACAACCAAAATTTTAGTTTTGAGTTACAACCAAAGCCTTGAGTTACAACCTGAATGCCAGCCAAGGCCATGCGTATTTGCTCGTGCATGCAGTTGCTTCTAATTGGGCATTTTTCCCTGTCAATCGCATTTGTTTGGGCATGGTGGGTGGGACTTCTGCTCTGCTGTTGCAGTGATTGGCTGCTGCTGCCACCGATGAGACCTATCCATCTCAGGCGCACCCAGAGCTGCAAATGTTCACAGGAGCACATAGGTAGACCCGGCACAGCATTGCAGCGAGCAACAGCATCACTGGTGACCAAGGAAGCTTCTGTGCAGCAGCAGAAAGGGAATGCAGCACTCAGCTGGCTACAGCAAGGTATCAGGAGGGGAGGAATGAGTATGCTGGGAGGGGGAAATGAGTATATGGGGGCCAGAGATGTGCTTTGAGGGGGAAGGGGGAATCCTCCCCCTCCTCCTTTCCTGCAAGCCAAAGATGTCAACTTGAATGGTGAGTACAGTATGAAATTGCTGTTTCTGGTAGGCTAGGTACATTTTATAACATTTGGTGAGTACACTAGGAAAATTATTGGTGTTTCTGGTAAATTAGACATATTGTTCAACCATTTTTTATTATGAAAAGGTTAGGTAAGGGGTGTTTTGGGAGGCTCAGAATGCATTATGGGTATTTACATTATTTCTTATCGGAAAAATAGTCTTGACTTACAACCAACTTGAGTTACAACCAGCCCTCGCAAATACATTGAATTCATAAGTCAAGGGTCCACTGTATATTTCAAAACAGATATAACTGTCCATAAACCTCCCAAATTCATTTTTTGACCCAGTATGTACACTCTCCAAACTGGAAAGTCAAACGTCTTCTACCAAAATATAAGGTCACACAGCTGAAGATTTTGCCAAATTCTTTGCTAAAATTATAAAGCTATTTATTCCTCCTTTTACCTGTCTACCTCTTCTGCCTTACCCACATCTGGCACAAACCACTCCATGAAAGCAACAATCATCAGCTTTGGATTTGTCAAGAGACAAAAGGGATGGAAATTTTTGGGAAATAAAATACGAAAAAAAATGTTCTATTTCTTTTCTTAATCAAAGCAAAATGATTGAGAATCCAAAGAAATTTAGTTGGTTTTCATGTTTTATTTTGAAAACAAAATTTATCCATTGGGGCTAGACCCAGACCTGAAACCGGGGACTTGCTAGGCATAGGCTATGGTCTGACACAAAAGTCATGGTCTATGTCTGAGCGCAATGCTGGGGTCTTGGTTGAGTTCCAGGCCTAATGCCGGGGTTTTCAACAAGAACCCCAAAATGGAAAACACTGACCTGCTCCATCAGGATCCAGTGTGCAGCAGACCCAGGCCTGATGCCTGGGCAACAGACAAAGCAAGGGCCCAAGCTTAGGCCTGAGGCCAGGGCCTGGTCTACAGACAGGGCCCCAGTGCCAGGCCTCACTGGAACCCAGGCTTGATGCTGGGACCCAACCCGGATGCTGGGTCCCAATGCTTTGTCCGCAGCCTAGGCAGGGGACTTGCCCCAGGTTTGATGCTGCTGTCCGATCCATAGACTAGGTCCCAATGCCAAGGCCACGATCGCCGAGACCTGACCCTGAAGCCTGGTCCCAATTCCTGGGCCTTGGCCTAGGCCAGGACATACAATGCTGCAACCCAATCTGCAGACCAGGTCCCAATGGGGGACCAGTCTGGAGGCCAAGTCCCAATACCAGGGTCTTGTCCAGGGTCAGGCACAGGCTCTGTACCCAGGTCTCAGAGGTCTTCTAGTCCGTCTTTTTTCTTCTTTCTTCATTGGTGAATTAACCCCGGTGTATCATCCCCAGTGGAGAGTGCTATTTTGATGTGCGGCAGCAAATTGTACCTGACCCTGGGCCAAGGCCCCAGCATCAGGACCTGGTCTCTGGGATGGGTAATGGCATCAGTCCTGAGTCCAGGCCAAGGTCCTGGTGTCAGGACTCGGCCTCAGGACCAGGCCACATTATCTGACTTGTGCTCGGTCCCTGGCCTAGGCCGAGACTCAGGTTTTGGGTCCAGCCCTTGAAGCCTGGGCCTTGCATACTGCCTAGGCCAGTGATGGCCAACCTTTTGAGCTCAGTGTGTCAAAATTCATTAAAAAACCGAGCATAACTCGGGTGGTGTGTCACTTCTAGAAAAATCCATAATTTTGTGATATTTTTAGCTCTAATCAATAACAAAGTTATAATTTTAATATATATATATATATATATATATACTGTATTTATTAATAAAGCAAAAACAAATAATTCTTTACCTTACCTGCTTAGTGACTTTTTTGTTGCTGAATTTCATTGGCTAAATCTTCAATTGAAGGTTGGTATTTCGTACACTTCAAGTCCAAGCAAGCGTTACAAACTTCATCTGTCAGTTGATTTTTTATTGGCTCCCATTCATGTTCACAACACTCCCTCCCCATCTCCCAGGCATGCACACATTCATTCTCACACACACAGACCCCCAGGCAGGCACCCATGCATTCACACACATACACCCCCAGGCAGAGTCCCATTCATACACATGCACACACTAAAGGCAGACCCCCCTCTCTTTCTTTTGCCAGCAACCTCGGAACCTCTCTCATTCCTCTGCTGCCACTGTCACTGCTGCTGCGTGGCTATTGGGGAGGCGCCGATTGCTGCTACTGACACTGAAGCCCATTCTGCTGCCTCCTCTGTGCAGGCCCCGTGGGCTTCCACTTTCTCCATGCTGATCTCGTACATTGCGAGATACTCAGAGAAATTGCTATTCTTGCACATTCCCAAAGATTACATGTGCCAATCACTAAAAAGTAATTTTTTATTTTTTTTTTTTACCTTTGCTGCTGATCTTAGTTTTTCTAATTGGTTGGTCACAGGCTTTTTTTTTCACCTTCCCTTTCTTATTTTTTTGCCAATTCCTTTTATATTGTCTTTTTTTCTGTTTCTTTTTTCTCCATCTTCTTCCCTCAAACACACAGTCAGGTTCTCATTCTCACATGCATATCTCTCTCTCACACACACACACACACACACACACACACACAGGCTCTCACTGTCACATGCTGTCTCTCATACAATCATTCATACACACAGGCTCTCACTGGCACATGCTCTCTCTCATACAATCATTCATACACACAGGCTCTCACTGGCACATGCTCTCTCTCTCATACAACCATTCATACACACAGGCTCTCACTGGCACATGCTCTCTCTCATACAATCATTCATACACACAGGCTCTCACTGGCACATGCTCTCTCTCATACAATAATTCATATACACAGGCTCTCACTGGCACATGCTCTCTCTCATACAATCATTCATACACACAGGCTCTCACTGGCACATGCTCTCTCACACACACACACACACACAGAGGCTCTCACATGCTGTCTCTGCAAACATTCAGGTCCTCTCTCTCAACTCACCTCATACACGCACTCTACGGGCCCTCAGCCTCTCTCTCACCTCTGGGCCTCCTCTTCGCGGGTCGCCACAGGTTGGGCTCTGCAGTGGCCCTGATCTTCTCGGGCCACAGCAGCCCTGCTACCGGGCCTCTTCCTCTTCTTGGGCCGCTGCAACTTGGGATTCGCAGCGACCCGCGGCGGCTCCTCCTCTTCTGCACACGCTGATTCTCTTCCTCCTTCCTGCCCACGCGGCTCCGGCAACGTTTACTTCCAGGGCCGCACAGGCAGGAAGGAGGAGGAGCATCAGCGCGTTTGAACACGATCTTTGTCTTGAGCCTCATCGCTGCGATGCATGAGCCTCCCTGCGCCCGGGTGCATTGGTGGAGGGTAGGGGCAAACTAAAAAACACATTTTAAAGGGTCGGTGCAGCTGAAAAAGAAAAGGCTCGGCACAGCCGATAAAAAAAAAAAAAATTCCTGATAGTCCTTGAAACGCTGCGCGTGTCAGCCAAAACGACTCGGCGTGTCACCTCTGACACGCGTGTCATAGGTTAGCCATCACTGGCCTAGGCCAAGGTCACAGTGAGCTACTGCAGCCTAGTCCTATGCAAGGCCAAGGATTTAGCCTGAACCTAGGTGTCAGGACCTTCCCAATGCTTGGCCCAGGCTGAAGCCTCAGCCTTGTATAGGCCTAGGCTACAGAAACCCCACAACCTTAACCTATGCTGTATTCAAGGCCCAGTAATCAGCCCAGGCCTAGGTCTTGGCATTAGATCCTCCCCACACTGGATAATTGGAGGCCGGGGTGGATACTGTCCCAGCATTTTTTTAGTTGGGAGGGGTGGGTATGGGGCTTTAGAGGGCCTCAAGAGGCCTTGTTTCAATTTTTTGTGTTTATTTCATTTTTTTTAATGAAATAATCTTTGGACAAAATTAAATAAAAAAAAAAAATCTGAAATCTAAATGAAAAATGAAACAAACATTGTTCTTCTTCCCACCCCTTATAGGCACCCTTAATAACTGTGCCTAGTGTGGCAAACATTTAGGGGGTGTAAGCTGGCTAAGATTTTCTGCTTTCATGTTCTAACAAATTTCATTCGGCAGATTATAGCCTTCTGCTACCTTGTAACAGACCCTTACAGGAAGTGGACAGGCCAGGTAAAAGATGTGCCTAGGGGTGGCAAAAACCTAAACTCATCCCTGAAAAATCACACAGTCAAATTCTATTCAACTCTCTCCAGACTTGATCCATTTTCAGACTTCAACATAAGCACTCCAACAGAAATGTAAAGATTCTCCAGTGAATTAGCTATTCCATGAGCCCATTAGATCCAATTTCCCCAAGAATAATTTGTAACTAGAAACATGACCTAATTCTTTGGCTAGCCAAAATATCATTCTAACTCAAATCTCATTACCCAATTCACTCAGAAAACTTGTTATCAAATCCATCTTTAAAAAATCCCTGGCTCTGAGCCTAAAATAATCAGCACCCAGTATCTAGCCTTGCCTTCTTATCCAAGCAGGTGGAAAAAGTAGTTTATTGCCAACTCTTAGATTTTATAGAGTAGTATAATATACTACACTTATAACAATCCAGGTTCATAAAAAGCCATGGAACAGCATCAGTCTTGTTGGACCCTATGAACAGTTGTTATGCGCCCCGCCCACGGCCGTCCTGCATGCGGGTCTGATCACCTTCATGGTTCCATAGCGGGTCCCGGGACAACCTCCCTTGTGGTAGTTGCCAGTCCTGCCAGGTCCTGGCGTCCCGTGGCGGCAGTTGCCAGGCCCTCCACCGCGCACCAGGCCTCACGCCGAGGCTCGGCGTCCTCGGCCATGTTAGCCATGCCCATATGCACGCACGCGCGGACTGCCCAGACTCATGTAGGGCCAAGGGTTGGTCCTAGCTCCACAGCGCGCCCTGATTGATCCCTCGATATATGGAAGTTCCTGTCTCTGCTTCCTTGCCTTGGCAATCGGGTCGGTTTGTTCTAAGATTGCCTCTGCGTTTGTTCCTGTTCCTGGAACGTTCCTTCTGTTCCAGTTCTGTTCCTGACTTGTTCCTGCATACTAGTTCCTGTCCTGCTTGTTCCTGTGTTTGTCTGTCCATCTACCCAGGTAGTACCCTCGGACTTTCTTACTGGTACTGACCTCAGCCTGTTCCTGACTTGCCTGCCTGCCTGCCGCCTGCCTCAAAGCGCACAGCTTGTTCCTGACCTGCCTGCCTGCCTGCCGCTTGCCTCAAAGACCTCAGCTTGTTCCTGACCTGCCTGCCTGCCTGCTGCCTGCCGCCTGCCTCATGACCTCAGTCTGCCTTTGACCACATCTGGCCTTTGGTACCTGACCCCTGCTTTGCTGACCATTCCTCGGACTGACCTCTGGATCTTGACCTTTGCCTGCCTGACCTCGTCTTCAGATTCTGGCTCTGTTCCTCGCCTTGTCTTCACCAACTCTGTTCTGGTTCTCCTTGTTCCAACCAGCAGCCACCTTTGAACCCAATAGCGCTCCCCCTGTCTCCGTGGGCACACCGGACTTTCATTCTCTTAGGACACCCTGCGAGGCCCATTTAAGTCCAAGCGGTCCTGGTCCCTAAGGGCTCCTCCCGGGGGGACCTCGGGCTTCCAGTGGTGAAGCTCTTCACAGCCTCTGTCTCCTCCAGTGCTCCACCCCCTGGGGGCAGTTACCTCCTGTTCCCTTTCAGGAGGTGTTCCATCTCTGCCCCAGGACAAGGGTCCACCCCCGAGCGCAACATATACTTAATATACTTACCTGAAAGTATTAAGGTCCTTGAAACTTCTTAAATAGTAACCTGAAATGATGAGGGATTCACAGAGAATCAGTTCTTATACTTAATTTTTGAATAATGTAATAATATATATTAAATATAAAGCAGAAAGAAACTAGAATTGTACTGTACTAATCTGAAATTAATTTGTTCAGAAGGTCATTTTAAAAGCTGAATTCCGAAGTAATACATTGCAGCTGAAAAGAATATAGCAATTTGAATTTTGAAACATATTTAAAACCTGGTACCAGAGTTACAATATGTTTGTAATCTGAAAACTTATTTGTGCAATAACTTGGGATTGTTTTACCCATAAATGAGATTCTTGGCTGCCAGTATTATAAATTGATATAAGTTTATACAGAAGTTTATAAATATATACATTTTTTTAATGGTAAAACTTCTTTGAGGGAAAGTGTAAACTATTACTATTTAACAACTCTAGAAAAAGGAAACCCCCGAAGTCAGAGCCACTTTGCTACCCACGTGACCATGCAGAAAATAATTTACACACCCTTAAATTGTTTACAGTTATATACAACAGGGAAGACAACTGGGTCTTGGAACTATTCATAAATGTGTTTTCCTATGTTAGGTTTGAATGCTGTATTAATTGCAAGTTTTGATTTGATTGTAATCTGTTCTAATTGTTATATTCTGGTATGGTTGTGGACCCTGAATCATTGTGAGAGCTGTCTTCACCCACAGGGAGGAGCCCTATGGGGACTCACCATGATAGGCGTGGCCTCACATGAGACGGACACCGATAGTAACAAGAATTTATTAGACTGGAACGTAGGTGAAGTGCCCACCGAGTGGGAAGGAAGACATAGGGCTGGATTCGGCGCAAAACTGGAAGCATAAAAGAAGCGTACCTTTCGCTGTTGGCGAAGTCTTCACAGTGTCAGCCCTGGTGCCGCCCCGACTCTTTCTCTTCTGGAGCTGATGCTGCCCTGGCTCCGCCCCAATCTTGGTATTGCGTGAGATCCGCATAGAAAATGACCCCCATAGGCCAGAGTAGTAATGTTTCTCAGTGATGATATCTCTGGTAGTGGCCCACAGAGTGGGGTACACTGGGGAACTCCTCCTCCAATGATACATTTCTCAGGGTAGATCCGGTAGTGGCCCGCAGTGCGGGGTACGCTGAGAATCAGCACCTTCGATGGTAAGAAAAGTGCAGGAGGACAGCAGAGCTGGGTAGATGAAGGTACTCACTCTGAAGTGTAGTAGATGGTTTGCTGAGGCGAGCATGGTAGTGGCCCGAGACACGGGGTACACTGGAGGTTCCATCAGCGAGATGGTAACAAACGTGAAGCATACTCACAAGGCTGAATGAGGCTGGATCCCAATCTAGAGTAGATGGATTCTCCAGGCCCTTCAGGCCCTCCAAGGAGCAGATAGCCAGAATGCGACAAGGCCCCCAAGGAGCGTGTACCTATAGTCCCGGAGTTCAGGAACAGTTCAGAGTAGTGAATAGCAAAGCGTCTCCAAGTGGAGTGGAATTCAGCAGGAAGAAGTCCTTGCTAACTCGTAGGAAGCATAGACCGGATAGCTTAAATACCCTGGCAGGTGACGTCATGCAGAGGGGACGCCCCCGAGGATCCCGCCATGACATGTATAAGAGAGGGCCTGGTGCGCGCGCGTGCCCTAGGTAATCCCCGATTCAAAATGGCAGATGGGATCACCTATGCCGCCCCGGGGACGCCGGGGAAGGCGGCGTCTGCAAGTGGAGGCCGCCATTCTTCCAAGAATCGCTGATGCGGGGAAAAGAGAGGTGAGCAACAGAGGTTGCAGCCATCTGCGACCGATGGGTGCAAGACTAATGCTTCCAGTCCCAAATCTCAGCCTGCTTATCTGACATTGCTGCCTGGATATACTACCACCATCTTAAGCTCAACATGCCAAAACAGAGCTCAAATCTTTCCCTAAACACACATCCCATTTTTTCCTTTCTCTATTTCTGTGGGAAACTGTCATCTTCCCAGTCCCCTCAGCCCATAACCTTGGGGTTTTCTTCAACTCCACTCACTCCTTCTCTACACATATCCAAAAACTGCTAAAACATTATTTCTTTATTAATAACATCACCAAAATCCTCACCTACCTTTCAGGATACACTACCAAAACCCTTATCCACTCTCTCATCACCTCCCTTTTAAACTACTGCATCTTGCTTCCTCCAGGTCTCCTAATGAACTATATCTCTTTTCTGAAATCAGGGTTGGCACATCCAGTAGGTGAACTAGGTGGTCGACTAGGGTGGCAACCATTAGAGGGTGACAAAGAGCAGCCATGTTGGGCCACAAATGGATTCTATCCTGCTCATGGATGAGAGGAGCAGAGCCTATCCTGCTTATAGCCGAGAGGGACAGAGACTCAGTGAGCCATGTGTGGAGCCTATCCCACTTGTGGTCAAAGATATGTACCAGCAGGGCTGTTGGCATAGCCCATCCAGTCCACCACAGAAGAGAGAGAGGGGCCTAGGAATAGCTGAAGACAAAAGATATAGGCTGGTGGGAGCTGGGGACAGAGTTCATATGCCTGCAGAAGAAAGAAGGAGAGATCAAGATTGCCTATGAGCCGGAGAGAAATTAGGAGAGTTTGTATGTGTGTATGTGTATCTGAGAGCTCCTCCGTTTGTGTGTATATGTGACATAGGGAGAGGGAGTTTGAGAGTACATGTGTATTAGAGATGTGAATCGTGTCCTCGATCGTCTTAACGATCGATTTCGGCTGGGAGGGGGAGGGAATCGTATCGTCGTCGTTTGGGTTTTTTAAATATCGTTAAAATCGTTAAAATCGTGAACCGGCACACTAAAACACCCTAAAACCCACCCCGACCCTTTAAAATAAATCCCCCACCCTCCCAAACCCCCCCAAAATGCCTTAAATTACCTGGGGGTCCAGCGGGGGTCCGGAATGACCTCCTGCAATCAAATTGTGTTGTCTTCAGCCGGCGCCATTTTGCACTGCCATTTTGCAAAATGGCGGCACAAAATGGTGCCGGCCGTAGACAACACAATTCTATTGCAGGAGGTCGTTCCGGACCCCCGCTGGACTTTTGGCAAGTCTTGTGTGGGTCAGGAGGCCCCCCCAAGCTGGCCAAAAGTCCCTGGGGGTCCAGCGGGGGTCCGGGAGCGATCTCCTGCCGCGAATGATTTTTCCGTACGGAAATGGCGCCGGCCATACGCGTATGGCCGGCGCCATTTTGCGCCGCCATTTTGCAAAATGGCGGCGCAAAATGGCGCCGCCTGAAGACAACACGATTTGATTGCAGGAGGTCATTCCGGACCCCCGCTGGACCCCCAGGTAATTTAAGGCATTTTGGGGGGGTTCGGGAGGGTGGGGGATTTATTTTAAAAGGTCGGGGTGGGTTTTAGGGTGTTTTAGTGTGCCGGTTTTCCCGCCCTCCCCCATCCCCTCCCCCTTCCCCCGATTTACAATTTTTTTACGATAAATCGGGGGAATTGTTATTGTATCATGGCTCTAACGATTTTTGACGACTTAAAATATATCGGACGATATTTTAAATCATCAAAAAACGATTCACATCCCTAATGTGTATGTGTGAGAAGGGGAGTCTGTGTAATGTGTATGTGCCAGAGAGAAAGGGAACCTGTGTGAAGGGGTGTGTGTGTTCAAGAGTAAAAGAATATCCATGTGAGGGGGTGTATGAGAGAGACAGAAGGGGAAAGTGTGTGAGTGAGAGAGAGAGGGAGACTCTATGAGAGAATGTGAATGTGAGAGAGAGGGAGTTTTATGGGGTGTAAGAGTGTTTTAGAGGGATTTTGTATGTACAAGAGACTGATGATGTTAGTGAGAGAGAAGGAGAGAGCCTGTGTGAGGGTGCATGTGTGTGAATCAGACAAGTAACCTTATGTATTTATGTGAGAGGGCCTTGTCTGAGTGAATGATTGTGTATTTATGTGAGAATGGGTGTGAGAGCAAGAGAGCATATGTGTGAGTTTGTGTGATGGTGGAGTGTGCATGTGAGGGAGAGCCTGTGTGTGTGTGTGAGAGAGAGAATGAATATGTATAATTATGTGTGTGTATATGAGAGAGAAAGGAGAAAGTTTGTGCACAACAGCCCATGCTTTGTACACCATTAGCTAATCCATGACAATTTCCGGGCATCTGAAAATCAAATATTCACCGGTATGGTGAGTGGTTCATTATATATTCTTGTTATTTTAATCATTAGGTGTTAATATTTGATGTGTATGCTGTTTCTCAATTTTTATTTTGGAGTTGGAACTTTTTTTATTTTTATGAGTTTTTAATTATTGGATTTCATTCTATTTGTCTGCTATTTTGAATTATTCCTTTTATTATTATGGTTTTACTATTATTGATGTTTTATTTTTATCATTTTATTGTTTGATAATTTATGAAGAATGGCAGTGTTTCTGTTTTCCTTTTGTTGTGCTGCATCCAGAGTCTAGTGTCATGGTTTCCAGTTCAGTTTTTATCTGCACATTTTTTATTTTTACCTTGTGATCCCTTTATTTTTCATTTGGTGAGGATTTGTCTGTGATCAGCATGTGTCAACAAACTTGAGGTATTCGGCTAGTGTCTAGTTTCTGTGTAGGGTTCTATAGCACAGTAGTTCTCAACCAGTGTGTCGCCAAGCACATGCAGGTGTGTCACCACACTTCCCGGTCCCCCACTGGCCCAGCTGCTCCCCCTATCCGAGCAAGATAGGTCCTCCACCCGTGCTTAAAACGCTGAAAGCCCGGGCGGAACGTGGCAGGAGAGCTGGAATCAGTGGCACCAGCATGCTCTCTTCTTCCCAACCCCCCCCCCCCCCCCCCGCGACCCAGAAGAGGAAGTGGTGATCAGTGGGACCGAATGCACACCCCTATGAGATAAAAACCACCCTTATTACCAGCAATGGTTACATGGAATAGACTTAGTTTTTGGGTACTTGCCAGGTTCTTATGGCCTGGATTGGCCACTGTTGGAAACAGGATGCTGGGCTTGATAGATCATTGGTCTGACCCAGTATGGCATGTTCTTATGTTCTTAAGTATTAAGGGAAAGGTTCAGATGAGAGAGGAGTTGACTGATAGAATAGATACAATTTCCCCAGATTTTCCCAGATTTGGAGATGGATTCTGTGATGGGGATAAGAATTTGGACATCGTCAGCATATATGAAGTGATTGAGACCTAGATCAGATAGGAGTTGGAAAAGGGGCAACATGTAGATGTTGAAAAGCGTGGAGAATAAAGAGGAACCTTGGGGTATGCCACATGATTATTTTATGGGATCAGATTTGCTGTTTCCTATTTTGACCTTGTAATGTCTATTATCAAGGTAGGATTTGAAACAAAGAAGGGCGGTGTCTGTTATGCCAATTTCAGTGAGTCTGTCCAACAGAATCTTGTGGCTGATGGTGTCAAAAGTTGACGATATATCTAGCAAAGCTAGGATGTAAGAATGGCCATTGTCTATACCCTTAAGGACTGTGTCGGTGAGGGAGATAAGTAGGGTTTCAGTGCTAAAGAATTTGCGGAAGCCATATTGCGATGGGAATAGGATATTATTTTTCTCAAGGTGTTCAGAGAGTTGTGTGTTTACTACTTTCTCCAAGAGTTTTGCTATGAAGGGGAGAATGGAAATGGGTCTAATGTTGGCTGGATCGGAAGGGTTTAGGGTGGGTTTCTTTAAGATAGGTTTGACTATGGCTTGTTTAAATGTGGCAGGGCTATTTCCATGTGTAATGGAAGAGTTGATGATTTCAGCCAGGGGTTTGGCTAGGATATTAGGGATCGTTTTTAGGGATTTTATTGGGATAGCATCGGCAGGGTGCGAAGCTGGTTTTATTTTCTTTATGAGGGATTCAATTTCTAAGGAGGAGATGGTTTCAATAGTATCTAGGATGGCATTTGGGTTTTTTGGAAGGGTGATTGAGTTGGTGTTAGAGGGGGGAAGTTCACCATAAGATTAGTGATTTTGTCATTAAAATAGTGGGCAAGGACATCACATCTGGTTTTGGAGTCACTGTCAGATATTGGAGGAGGAGAAGTTTTAGTTAGATCGGAGACATAGGAGAATAGAGTTTGGGCATTGTATTGGAAGTCATGAATTTTCATAGCGTAGAAATCACATTTTGTTTTCAGGATAGTGTTTCTGTAGTTGTGTAGTGTGGATTTGTATGAGGCCAATAGGGTGGGTATGGGATCTTTCTGCCATTTCTTTTCGACATTTCTCAGGTAGTGCTTAAGATTTCTTAGTTCAGGGGAGTACCAGGCTTTCTTGTTATTGTGGGAAGGGTATAGATATTTTGTTGTTAGAGGGAAGATTTTGTTGGCTAGGTTGGTAGTGATGTCATAATATGTGGAGAGGGTGGATTCAGTGTTAGAGAGGTCTAGTTCATTTAAGAACTATGTGAGGGCATTGATTAGCTCATCTTTGTTGCAGGGTTTTCTGATATGGATTGTGGTGTTATGGTTAGGAGGAGAATTGGATGTTTTATTTATAGAGAGATTTGTTTTTATCAATGAGTGGTCAGACCATGTGACAGTGGTGCAGGAGGGTGTCTCAGAATGGAGGATGAGTAAATTTATAAATATTAAGTCTAGGGAGTGACCGGCTTTGTGTATGGGGCAGTTTATAATTTGTTTGAAGCCCATGGCATTCAAGGAGGAAAGGAAGGCTTCACAATTGGGAGTTAGCGGGACCCCGTCTACATGTAGGTTGAAGTCACCAAGGATAATGGCTGGGGTGTCCATATCAATGTTATCAGCAATAAATTCTATGAGAGGGGAGGCGTTTTCGAGGAGACTTGGGGGGGGGGGGGGGTGGGAGAGTGTATACAAGACATACTTGTAGTAGGGTGGATTTAAAGAGACCAATTTCAAATCTGGGTTCTGTTCTAATGGTTTGGGATAAAAGTCTGAGATTTTTCTTGGCTGCTAATAGGCGTCCTCCTCCTCTTTTTTTGTGCCTTGGTATGGAGATAATGTCATAGAGGTGTGTAGGTAGTTGGTTTATGAAGACTGAGTCTGTTTGTTTGAACCAGGTTTCTCTAATGGCACAAATGTCTGGTTTTTGGTCAATCAGGATGTCATTTAGGATAGGGGTCTTTTTGACAAGAGATTGAGAATTTTAAATTTAATTCCCTGGTCTACTGGTAGCCAATGTGATTTTAACAGTAATGGCATCACATATTTTCTAAATTTCCCTGTAAAACTAAGCAGACTGCAGGATTCTGCAATAACTGTATTGCTCATAACTGCTACTTCAGTAGTCCCACCAAGAGAGCATTACAATAGGCCACTGATGTGAATAGGAATGCGTGCACAATAGTTTGACAATCAGTGACAGATAATATACAATGCAAGTGGAAAAATAGCTGCAATTAATAAATATCAGCTCTCAAAATCTCATTTAAATTTACTGTATAAGTCAAAGTAAGCTCCATCAAAAACCTTCAGTTACAAATCATACTTGCAAAGGGAATCAGCATACCATCAAATTTTATTCCTCAACAAGAACTAAAATCAACATTTTTAGACGTTAACAAGGCGTCAGTCTTCATTATATTCAAAACCAGATGATTAGTTGCCATTCAAGTCTGGATGTTCCCTGAGCATTCTAGAACTTACCATTCTGTCATTTTAAAATCAACCTCCAGTGGAAAGAACAGCTGAATATCATCAGCATAAATCTCTCAAAATGGGACAGAATCTTAAAATATTCTACATAAAAGAGAGAGGCATATATTAACAATGTAGCAGTCAGTTAAGGACCTTCATTTTCAGTTTAAACTGATTTTCATCCATAAATTCCTGGATTTTTTCAAAGGTGAAAATCAGTTTAAACCAATTTTCACCCTAATTTTATATCTTGAACAGGTGTGAAAGCAGTGTTTCCAAATCTCCCTGATGCCTATGCAGTGAGAACAGCCTGCTGTATTCAAATCTCTCACTTCTACCTCTCCCCCAAGCAGTGAAAATATGCCTCTGGTTTCCTCCCAATTACAGCCACACTATCCTACAGGAGCTGAGAGTGCATTGAGATGAGCCTTGCAGGTTCTGTTCTGATGACATCAATTCCATGAATCTGGGAAGCCACGGCATAGGTGAAAGCTTTCCTGGCACACAGAAATGGGATCATGCAAAATAGAGGCTGCATGGCTTCTCTTGACTCCTGTAGGAGACCATGGCTGCCATCAAGAGAAGGGTTGGAATTGAAGCATATTCCAGAGCATGGCTTCACAATCACCCTACCAAGCACAAAGGAGCAGCAGCCCCCCACCAGAACAATTTTTCTGCAGGTTCCCTGCCAGTCGGACACAGCACAGACTCAGAAGTGCAGTCCAAGGTTGCACTGCAGAGTTCAGAAGCATGAACATGCTCTTGAAAATAGAGGGAGGAGGAGCCTGGAGTAACCACAGAGAATAAGAATGAATAATGTTTGAGGGGTGGGTAATTTTGTGAGGGGCAGAGAGAGGGGGATTCTGTGAAAGGTGAAATAAAGGCACGGATCACTTAGGGTGAAAAAGGTTTTTGTGGGGGTTCGGGAGGGGGGAGGGAAGGATGGAAAGAGATTTTTGTTAAGAAGGGAGACAATGAAAGAGCAGGAGAATGGGAAAAAAGGGGAAATGCTGGGGAGAGAGGTAAAGGATCAGGATCACCTGAAGAGTCATTTGAGGGAGGTTATATAGGTAGGTTGAGAGGGAATGGGACAGTGGGAGGTTTCTGTCCACAAAATTCTGATTTTCTCCCAGAAAAATATTTAAACTTTTTTTTCCACTGATGTTCTCTTTTTTGGTTCTTGCCAAAATAAGCCCGGATAAATTCCCGGGGAAAAATAAAAAAATAAAAACCTAAAAGAAAGGTTCCTATGGACTGTGTACGCCTTTTGGAACACCTACATTTAACGTCTGCCAAGAAGAACTATCAAGGGCATTCTTACCTTAAATGTTCTCCCTGATTAGGACCAGAACTAAGCAAGTACTTGCCTACAAATCTCTAAATCAACAAGGGAGCACAACAGCAGTCCATGATTTACTATGTCAAAGGCTGAAGATATTTGGGATCATCCTTTTTAATATCCACTTGATAGAGAAGAAAATCAGAGACCAAAACCAATAACATTTTGGTACTATGACCAGCTCAGAATCTACTTGGATGTGGGTGCAGGACTGCATTTTGATCTAAAAACTCAATTGACTTTTGATAATCTTTGCCAAAATTGGTAAATTGATATTGGCCTATAGCTAGAACATTGATCAATGGGTAATAATTCTTGTTTAATAACTGGTCAGACTGTAGCTTTTTTTTAATGATTCAGGTAATACACCATTTCCACTGATTAATTTACTATAGAAGTTAATATTTGCAAGAACATTTCTTTACAATTAGAGCAAACACTTATTGGGTATGAATATGGCACACAATGAGAATTGCATAAAATATTGAAAGTATTCTGTATTTCCATTGAAAAAATATGATTAAAAACACATCTAACTACTGGCTCTTCAACAACTTTTTCATTTCTACTTTTGCTAATAATACCTTGCAGGAGCGAGCCAATTTTGGTTTCAAAATAGTCAATCTTGGTATTGAGAAGAAACTATGTATTTTTTATGATCGTTTTTACCAACAAAGTCATGGAATAACTATGAGGATACCTGTTGCCCCCCCAATGTAGCAAATGTATATGTTGCACTGTTTAAAGACTGATTTATTTACAGCTCCCACTGGTTTTCAAGAATAGTATTATTGTCTAAATGCATTGACAAGAACAAAAAATAGGGGCCAGTGATAAAAAAATCAGAGGCTAGTGACAATCAACAGGAAAAAAAAACCAAGAGAGTAGCACACTTCAAAAACAGATAAAATTTAAACTAGGAATAATAATCAATAATGAACACTACTATAAGTGAATTAATACAAGTTAATGAAAAGACATAGGTATCAATAAAATAACCATCCACAAAATAAATGCAATATTGCACATAGTAAAATTAATTTTAATAAAACTGCATAAAATATATAAATGTACAGTAATAAATACATCAGGCAATAAACATTAAAAATAATACAAATTAAAGGTAAAAAATCCCGACTTGATCATGTTTTGGTCATGCCAGTTCAGGTGATATAAAAATTCAATATCGGATATAGTAGTAATAAGATGTATGACACCATAAAAATGGACATAAGTGGAAATTTTAATTGAATTCCTCAGTTTTTCAGAGATTGCCAAAACTCTCAGTAAGTGATCACCTTCTCACAACCACCAAACTAGAAGAACTGCATTCAAACATGCTAACAATGTTATAACTTGTTTGAAAACACAGGGATAAAACTCTCTGAATTCAGCAAGAAAAGCTGCACCATAGATTAAACCAAGTCAAGTGCTTCTATGCAGTGGTGTGTAGTCACTACTCTAAGTGCCTTTGGAGGCCACAGACACTGAAAGCAGTGGCAAGGTGTGATAGGAGGGCCTTCTGAGAGTTGATGCTTGGGAAGCAAGAGGATGAAAGCCTTGAGGCACTAATGTGCCTTTCCTCTTCAGCTGGTGTACACATGACATTTCCAAATCAAAGGGTGATGTCCCCACCTGTGTCATGTGAGTGATGGCAACCTTCCTCAGAGGAGGTGGAGAAACCATCAAAGTGCTGGAGAAATAGGAGGAGGAGCCGACATCATTGATGATATTAGATATGGAGGGGGAGCCTCCAACCAGACAGATGGAACTACCGCAAATGGAGGATCATACCATTACTGCCAGATGTTGATAGTGGTGCAACTGCAAGTTCAGGCTTTATCTGGGCTATCTGTGTAAATTGGCTATGGCTGGCAAGGAGATATTCACAGAAGCATCTCCCTATAGATAGAAGTCATGGACTGCGATTCCTCCTGTGGCCTCTGGCCAATACTCTACATTTCTTGTCTTATACCCTACATATCTTCCTAGATCACATTATTGAGGCCCTGTATGTTCTGTCTTAGGCCTACCAGCAGGCCTGTCATTCTGGAGCAGCATTCAGCTCTCAGCAGAAATGCAAGGCACCAGCTCTTGGAGAAAGCCTGGTCTCTATTCTTTGTCTGCCTTCCCCTCATCAACATCTTGTCCCAATACATGTGGATTAAGTGGTTATCTATAGTTTGGTAATGACCTGGTCTGCAACAAAGACTGAGTATGCTCCTCATCTGTTGGCACATCCTTCTTTGGCTCCTCTCTGTCAGTGTTATACTCTGAAAACCCCTCCTCATCTGACTCAGTCACTTTTTAGGACTATCCAGCAGCACTCATGCATGCTGCCTTGGCTTTCCAATGCCAGTAAGTCCTGGCTTGTTAGAATCATCTATTGTGTCATTTCCCACAAGAAGGTAAAACATACAAACTGTCACTACTCACTCTTTCTATGTATCCTTCTCTCATCTCACCCACTGAATCTTTCATACAAGAATGGAGAACAACAATGTATCACACTCTTTGGCCTCCAGGTACTGCCTTGGGTGTTTCTTTGGGTATCAAAGCTACCATTATTCAGTTTCTTTATTCACAAGCATGGACAGGAAGAGGAATGACAACAAGTTGTTGCTCATTACTGCAAGCCCGATCACTCATTTGGATCATTGACTTTCTATACATATGCAAAAACAAGCTGTAAATTGTGGACATTCCCTAGAGGTCCCTATGAATTGCCCCTCCCCCTCCCCCCAATAAAAAACCAAGCATAGTCTCCTTTCAGGTTCCAAACACCAGTACATCCTACTCAGCCCCATCACAACCTGCTTTACTTCTGCAGCCTCAAGAGCAGCACATGCTTTGACACATGCCTTCCTATCTGCTAATGCTAGAAAGAGAGGGGGATGTGAAAGCCAGGGGCTGTGGTGTTACACGTGCTATCCGCGGCAGACCTGCGGCACGGCCCTCTCACCTTTTTACAAGGACTCCAGCTTCTGGTTCCTCCTCTCTAGTGGCGATGGGCTGCCAGTTCCGACCTCTAGCCTCCCCAGGTGCCTCCGGCTCCGCCATAGTCCCCAGCGTTTCAGATCAAGATACCAGTGCTCGTCGAGCCTCTCTGTGTGGTCCACAGAGAGATGCCACTACCCACACTGCAACCCTCCCTAGGCATGCGCACATCGCTGATCATTATTAAGGGCCTGCGGTGGGAACCTGGCTGCGGCCCCGGATGATGACGTCAAACTCTTCAGTGTATTTAAGCTCAGGCCTTGCTCCATAGTGTTGCCTTTGCAACCTCCACTTGTGGCAGAAACTGATACAACATACAAGGTACATGAAGTCCTCGACGTCCACCGTAGGGACTGCCGGTGGAAATGCCTCCTTTCTGGGGAGGGCTACAGACCCGAAGAAAATTCGTGGGAACCAGCTCAAAGCATCCTGGATAAAACTCTCCTCCTGAATTATCATCGTGCCCAACTGGGCAAACCCGATCTCCAAGAGGGGGCGTAAAGGGGGGGGTACTGTTATGCATGCCATCTGCGGCAGACCCGCGGCACGGCCCTCTCACCTTCTTACAAGGACTCCAGCTTCTGGTTCCTCCTCACTAGCGGCAGGGGGCTGCCAGCTCCGACCTCGGGCCTCCCTAGGTGCCTCCAGCTATGCCATAGTTCCCAGCATTTCAGGTCAAGATACCAGTCAAGATACCAGTGCTTGTCCAGTCTCTCCACATGTCCTGCGGAGAAACATCACTACCCGCACCGCGACCCTCTCTAGAATCATTTCACTTAGAGTTTATACAGGGATTTGGTTAGTATTCTTTCATCCCCACCTCTCATCACTACATTCAGGAATTTTGTTTGTATCTGCCATTATGATATATTCACACATATACATATGATTTTGTTTTTTTATATTTTTTGTACACACATACATTATTTGATATTGGAAATATTTATGCAATTTATTTGTATGTACACTTTTGTGTTTTATATTTTACAATGTATTTATGTATTAAATTTATATGTGTATTTTTTATTTAACAATTTATTATGTTTTGAATTTGATGTACATGTGTACTTTTTGATTTTACATATATTTATGTATGTGTGTTTTTATATTTGTTTTTAATAGCCCCTGAGGCAGCTCCTAGAAGAGTGAAACTTGGCCAGATTCGGGCAAAATTCAATAAAAGTCCTTTTTTACCGATCCATCTTTTCGTGTTTATCGCTTCTAGCCATCTTGGATTGGCTTCCGCCTTGTTGGAATAGGTCAATTAAATTGGAATGTTCCTTCCAGAATGGATTATCTAGACTGGAGTCCTCCAGATGCTAAGGTAGAATTATGGTTGCAGTATCAAGCCTCTCTTGAAGCAGAGGTTTTATCAGGATTTTCACTTAACTTACTGGCTGACAAGAAATGCTGTCAGTACCTGATGACAAAACAGCAAGCTGGCATGGACTCTGTAGAACAGGAAAATAGTTGGTCTCTGAGCTGGATTCTGAAATGGCAGGCAGGAAAGTTTTGCAAGTTTTTTTCTTAGCTGTCAGCATTGAGCTTATTAACAGGTTGCTGCATGCGTATGTGGTTTTCTGGGGTCTAGAGGCAGGACTAATTAGCTGTGCTTGCCTCATGGCTTCCATTGATGGGGACAAAACTGGACTAAGCATTGTTTTCACTTGTCTCATGGATTTAAGCAGGAATCTGAAGAAGATTTTACTTTTCCATGTAAGTATTTTAATATCTTTGAACATGCTGTGGTGGAATTAAACTGAATATTTTAAATTATCTTGATCAATAGGAACAGAACTCAAATTAGTTAGGCAACCTGCAGTTTTCAGTGCTTCTGTTTGCCCCTGGTTCTCTGTGCTGCATCCAACAGGAAATTCCTTTTCAGGTAAGGATTTTAAAACCCTTGAACAGAGGATGCCTGCATTACCTGTGTACTTTAAATTAGCTTGGTAACTAGAACAGAAAAAATTGTCAGACAGGCTGACATTTGTAGAGATTTTGGGGTAGATTTTCAAAAAACGCGAATAGGCGTACTTTTGCTGGCGCATCAGGCGCAAGCAAAAGTACGCTGGATTTTAGTAGATACTGGATTTAGTAGATCCACTAAAATCCTGGATCGGCGCGCGCAAGGCTATGAATTCTGTATAGCCGGCGCACGCCGAGCCGCGCAGCCTACCCCCGTTCCCTCCGAGGCTGCTCCGAAATCGGAGCGGCCTCGGAGGGAACTTCCTTTTGCCCTCCCCTCACCTTCCCCTCCCTTCCCCTACCTAACCCACCCACCCGGCCCTGTCTAAGCCCCCCCCTTACCTTTGTCGGGGGATTTACGCCTTCCGGAGGGAGGCGTAAATCCCCGCGCGCCAGCGGGCCGCTAGCGTGCCGGGACGCGACCTGGGGCGGGTCCGGAGGGCACGGCCATGCCCCCGGACCGCCCTGGGCCATAGCCACGCCCCCGGGCCCGCCCCCGGAACGCTCCCGACACGCCCCGAAAACGCCGCGTGGTTCGGGCCCCCCCCCCCGACATGCCCCCCTCCGAAAACCCCGGGACATACGCGAGTCCCGGGGCTCTGCTCACGCCGGTAGGCCTATGTAAAATAGGCTCACCGGCGCGCAGGGCCCTGCTCGCCTAAATCCGCCCGGTTTTGGGCGGATTTAGGCGAGCAGGTCTCTTAAAATCCACCCCTTTATTTGGCAACTTGTATCCCTCAGGGACTACATGAGTTCTTAAAGGATTTGGCTAGAAGTTTCTTTAGCTGGGTCAAGTGTTTGTAGCTTAGGTATCACCACCCAATACCCACATGAAAAGCAGGTCTTTAAAGTCTTAGAACTACACTGAACACACCTCCAGCTTTTAGCATTACAAGCAGAACATTGAAAATGTTCAGAGCTTGAAAGGACCTTGAACTAAACAGACGAGACAAACAGAATTTCTTTCTAAGGAGTCTGGGAGAAAGAGATCAGGAATATAATTACTCTCATTGGTAGCAGAAAAATCTGGCTTGGACTCACTGGCAGGACTAAGGGTCTTATACCCATTCTCGCAGCTGGGCAATGGTCTTCTCATTCTGTTATTGGTCCAGACCTTGTCTATCACTCTGCCAACTTTGAGGGACTCCAATCCAGCCATTCCACTTCAGGAGGAGCCCACGCCAGCCATGACACTCCAGGAGGAACCCAAGCCGGCCATGCCACCCTGGAAGGAGCCCCAGTTTACCCTGCCAGTGGTTCCACTCTCCACACACCTTCTGCTGATGGTCCAATCAATGGATCCTGAGCCAGGTGTCTCATGCTACACTCATCAAATGCTAATGGTCCTACTCTCTATACACCCTGTGGTGATGGTCTGGTTTTCCAGTGATCCTGATCCAGTGATCTTACATCCCAGTCACCTTGTGCCAGAGGGTCTGTTTTTTGGACACTCCAAGTCAGCAGTGCTCCTGCCCAAGAATCTAGCCTGCCTAGCAGATGGTGCTCTTCCATAGCCTGCTTCTCCAACAGAGGGCATCTTCCACGGTCTGTATACCTAGAAGGAGGCAATATTCCAGTCATGATATGCCCAGAAGAGGGCAACTCTCCTGATATTATTCCAGAAGTCCAGGCTCAAGTCATAAAACAAGGCAAGACAATCCCAAGGGCCTCAAGACAAGGCAAGGCAAGGGAGAAGGCCCGTAGGCCACATGGCAAGCCAAGGCAAGGCAGAGGCCATAAAGCAAGACAAGAGAAATACAGAGTAAATAATAAGGTTAAAATAGAAAGGCAGGTTTTCATAAGGCTGGGGCTTAAGCATGGCAAGACAAGTGAGGAGGAGCTCAACAAAACTAGTGATGAGGCAAACTGAGGGCCTCTGTTGGTGGGGAGGTGTCATGAAGGCAGGATAAGGCAGCATAGCAGGCAAAATTATAACATGAACTTTCTGGTCTCCTGTAGGTATGTGCAGAGGGACTGCATACGCTACATTCGGTATTCGTATTCGTGGGGGGGGGGGGGCAGATACGTTGCATTCGGCAAGGGGGGCCTTGATCCATTCATGTGTTCCATTCTTATTCCTTTCCCGGCTAAAATTGAATTAACTACAACGCCCCACCCTCCTGACCTCCCCAAGACTTGCCAAAACTCCCTGGTGGACCAGCGGGGGTACGGGAGCCATCTACTGCACTCACGCCATCGGCTGCCGGTATTCAAAATGGCGCCAATAGCCTTTGACCTTACTATGTCACAGGGGCTATCGGCACCATTTTGAATACCGACAGCCGACCGGCAGCCGATGGTGTGAGTGCAGTAGATGGCTCCCGTACCCCCGCTGGTCCACCAGGGGGGGTACGGGAGATATTCCCATTGGCCTCAATGCCAATGGATGTTGAGGACTTCCCTTACCTGGAGGGTGGATTCAGGTTCCGTGGAGATCCAAGGAGGTGAAAGATCTCTGCGAGAGGGCCAGGAGAGGACTAGCGGCTTTAGCAGGGAAACATGGAAGGTATTATGAATAGCCATAGCACGTGGCAATTGCAGTTGGTAAGAGACTGCTCCCACTCTTCGGAGAACCGAGAATGGACCAATGTACTTCCGTGCCAGATGGTGTGAAGGGAGTCACAGCCTTATGTGTCAAGTGCTTAGCCACACTTTCTAGCCAGGTCAAAAGAGTGGAGCGGGACATCTGTGGCCATCGGAGGTACGTTTGGGATGTTCGGCGGCCTGGTTGAGGTGTTCCTTTACTTGGTTCCACACCTGACGAATGGTGTGAGCCATGAATTGAGCAGCTGGTGATGGAACAGACAGGGGTACTGGTAATGGTAAGCATGGTTGTCGACCAAACACCATGAAGAATAGTGAAACTTCAGTGGCTGCAGAGATGGTGGTATTATGCGACAACTTGGCCCAGGGCAGCAGGTCGGACCAATTGTTCTGTTGATCATTCACATATGAATGGAGGAAGGCTTTCAGGGTCCAATTGGTTCTTTCTGCTTGGCCATTGGCCTGGGGGTGATAGGCCAACGGGAAATTCAATGTGATGTTAAACTTCTTACATAAGGAGTGCCAGTACCTTGCAGAGAACTGTAGTCCTCGGTCTGAAATAATCTCTTTTGGGAGACCATGGAGGTGAAAGACATGCTTCAGGAAAGGTTTGGGCAGTTCTGGGGCCAATGGAAGACCTCGCAGAGGGATGAAATGCCCCATTTTAGAAAAGTGGTCAATGATGACCCATATCACGGTGATTTTCTGAGACAGTGGTAGATCCATGATGAAATCCATCGATATGATTGACGAGGCTTTGGTGGGAGCTAGAAGTGGTTAGAGGAGACCCCATGGTCACCCCATTGGAGATTTCTGTTGGGCACAGATGGGGCATGAGTCAACGTAGTTGTGGGAATCTTTCACCATGCTGGGCCACCAGTAGAACCTCCGCAACATCTCGAGGGTTCTTGCCCGACCAGGATGTCCTGCCAACTTAGAGTCATGGGGCCCGCTAAGTACCTGCTCAAGCAATCTGTGTGGGATGATGGTCTTTCTGGCGGGTACCATGGTGGTCACTGTGAGAGCTACACAAGCTGGGTCAATGATGTGCCTTGGGACGTCTGGGATGTCTTCTGGTTCAAGGGACCTGGAAAGCGTGTCTGTGCAGAGGTTTTTTGAGGCCAGTCGGTAGCGCCGTTCAAAATTGAATCGTTCAAAGAACAGCACCCATCGGGCTTGCCTCGGATTCAGGAGTTGTGCTTCTTTTAAGTGTCAAGGTTTTTATGATCAGTGAAATGGTAAATTTTTGTTGCTCCCCTTCCAACCAGGGGCGCCACATTTGGAAGGCCAACTTGATGGCCAGGAGTTCCTGATCTTCGACTGTATAGTTCTGTTCTGTAGGCAAGATTTGTGCGAGTAAAATGAATATGTTATCAATATATCTTTGGGAGAAAATGTACTTAGTACCTACCACTCCAGCTCGATTATTTGATGTGTTGACTTCCACAACGAAGGGACGTCTTGGGTCTGGATGTTGCAAGCAAGGGCCAGAACAGAAGACATCTTTTAGTGCATGAAACGAGGCTTGTGCTTTAGGAGTCCAAACACGGGTATTAGCCTCTTTCTTTGTCATGGCGATGAGAGAAGTGGCTAGGGTAGAATAATTAGCAATAAAGCTTCTATAATAGTTTGTGAAACTGAGGAAGCATTGCAATGCCTGGAGGCCAACTGGCAGGGGCCAGTCTTGAATGCCTTGAAGCTTTTCTGGATCCATAGAAAACCCTCGGTCAGAAATGATATACCCTAGGAAGGGCAGGTGGTTTTGCTTGAAGATGCATTTTTCCAATTTGGCATAGAGGTGCTTCTCTCTCAGGAGTTGAAGTACGGTCCTGACATGATCATGGTGTGACTCTAGATCCTTAGAGAAAATCAGGATGTCATCCAGGTATACGACCACAAAGGAATACAGGAGATCTCAGATAATTTTGTTCATAAGATGTTGAAAGATGCCTGGGGCATTACAGAGGTTGAAGTTCAAGGACATCATGTACTCATAGTGACCATCCTTAGTGTTGAATACGGTCTTCTAAATATCTTCCAGTTGGATGCGCATGAGATTGTATGCACCCCTTAGATCCAACTTCGTGAAGATGCGAGCCCCTTGGAGGCAGTCAAACAGCTCACTGATGAGGGGCAATGGGTACTGATCCTTTTGGGTTATGGCATTAAGCCCTCTATAATCAATGCAAGGGCACAACCCTCCATCATTTTTCTTAACAAAGAAGAACCCCACTCCTGCGGGACAGTCAGAGGGTCTAATGAACCCTTTTTCTAGGTTTTCTTTAATATACTCGGACATGGCTAGGGTTTCTGGATGAGAAAATGGATAGGTTCTGCCCTTGGGAGGCATTGTGCCAGGAAGAATCTCTATAGGGCAATCCAGTTTGTGAAGAGGAAGTAGCATGTCTGCCTTTTGTTTCTAGAAGTCCTTGAACTCTGCGTACTGGGTAGGTAATCCAGGGTGGTGGACTTTAGGATGGTTACCACTGGAGACATTTGCTTTAAACAAGTCTTCTGGCACTTGGGACCCCATTGCACCAACTGCAGGGACTGCCAGGGCAGTCCCAGGATGACTGGATGTGTCCAATGTTTCAGCATGTAGAAGGACATCTCCTCCTCCTATGGTGAGGTGGATGGCCGCCGTTCAGTGGGTGATGAGTCCTGGGAGATGTTCCCTTGGATGGATGCGATGCGGAGAGACACCTCTAGGGGCTGTAGAGGGTTGTTCAGGAGTTTGACGATGTCATCCATGATGAAGCTGCCACTTGCCCCAGTGTCGACAAGGGCAGTGGTGGTGAAGGAGTGAGACTTGATTCCAAGGGAGATTGGAAGTAGAAGTTGGGGGCCGGTGACAGTAGTGCCCAAGCTTGGGACCCCCACCGGGCTCAGGCATTGCAGTTTCCTGGTCACACCGGGCAGGACTGCCGAAGATGTCTGGAGGCACCACAGTAAAGGCAGAGACCTGTCTTTCTCCGCCGAAGGCATTCAGTCTGAGATAGTCGCCCACGATTGACCTGTATAGGTTCTTCAGCAGGAGGCAGTGGTGCTGGTAAAGCCTTATATGGAGGGCTTTCAGCACACGGGCGTGGAGTAGGAAATCGAGATGTCTTTACTTCTAGGCGCCATTGCTGGAGTCGGTGGTCAATCTTCCCGGTGAGGGATATCAAGTCCTCTAGAGACGTGGGAGTATCACGGATGGCGAGTTCATCTTTGAGAGCGCTGGAGAGACCATCTAGAAAGATGGCTTGCAGGCAATTCTCTTGCCACCCGAGCTCAGTAACCAGGGTCCTGAATTCCACCATGTACTCGGAGAGGGTTTTTGACCCTTGACAGAGGTGGAGAAGGTTATGGCTGGTTACTGCTTCACGGCACAGGTCTCCGAAGGTTCGTTTGAATAGAGTGACGAACTCTGACAGCTGGGAGAGCATGGGGTCGGAACGTTCCCACAACGGAGAAGCCCATGCCAGAGCCTTTCCTTCTAAGCGAGAAAGGATGAAAATCACTTGCGTGGTCTCCTTTAAGAACAAGGAGGGTTGCAGTGCAAATTGCATGAAGCACTGGTTGAGGAAGCCTTGACAGAGGTGTGGATCCCCATTGAATCGAAGAGGTGCTAGAAGAGCCAGTGACTCTCTGGGAAGCAGGGAAGCTGATCGGCCCACGGGATTGGCCAGAGCTGTATCTCACAACTGGGAACAAAGCTCTTCAACCGAAGAGGACAGTGATTCCAAGGCTCTTCGATGCACTTGGACAGTTGTGGCCAGACCTGGTAGGGCTCGGGAGGTGGGAGACTCTGCCGAGTCCATGGCCTTGGCAATCTATTTCACCTGGAGGTGGACCCTTGTTCTGGAGCAGTGCTGATAGGCGCTCTAGTTGGACCCAGGGACCACCTGCCACCAGGAGGCAGAACACAGGAGGAGACAGAGGCTAGCTGGAGCTTCACCACTGGAAGCCCGCGGTCCCCTCCGGTGGAGCCCTTGAGGACCTGGGCCACTTGGACATAGGTGGGCCTCACAGGGTCTCCCAGAAAGGAAGTTCATTGGTGTGCCCACCAGGATCAAGGGTGCATGGTCGACATCAAGGCAGGAGGTCTGGAGGACCAGAGAAGGCCAGAACAGTGTCTGAGATGACAAGGCTAGGAGCAGGGCCAGAATCAAGGAGGCAGGGTCAATAATAGCAGAGGTCAAGTTCCAAAGGTCAGTCCGAGAGTGGTCAGCCAATGCAGAGGTCAGGTTCCAGAAGTCAGACGTGGTCAAGAAGACAGGCAGAAGTCAGTATCCGGGCAGCGCTCAGTGTAGTCACAAATAGGCAGAGGTCAGTATCCGGGCAGCGATCAGTGTAGTCAAGAACAGGCAGAGGTCAGTACCAAAGAGTCAGTCCAATAGGTACTACCTGGGGGAATGTAGGAACAGGCAGACGCTGGAACAGAAGGACGCTGGAACAGGAGTCACTGGAATGGAAGGATGCTGGAACAGGAGGACACTGGAACAGGAGGACACTGGAACAGGACTGGAACAAGACTGGAACGAGACTGGAACAAGCGATGAGACATGGAGGCAAACTAGTACACACACGGTGTCGACCCGATTGCCAAGGCAAGGAAGGGCAGGCAGGCACTTCCTTTAATACTGCATTCAATCAGGGTGTGCCGCGGAACTAGGACCCAGCCCTGGCCCTAGAAGGAACCGGGCGGTCCGCATGCACGTGCCTAGGGGCGGGGCCGCTGCCATGGAGGACACCGAGCCCCGTCGTGAGGCCTGATGTGCTGAGGAAGGCGTGGCGACCGCCGCCGCGGGACGCCGAGGTTTGGAGGAGCTTGCGGCTGCTGCTGGAGAGGCTGACCCGGGACCTGCAGAAGAGTTGGAGAGGTGAGCAGGCCCGTGCATGGCCCGAGCACAGATGGGGCACGCAACAAAGTGTACATGGAAAGTCCAGGGTAGAAGTATATCCACCAGAATATCTTGATCAGTGGGTTTGGAAGAAAGAATTCCCTCTGTGAGTATACTATTGACTGTGAATTTTGTGAACTGCATATTGCATCACCATTTCTGATTTTTTTTATATGATTTGCACCTCCATCAAGGGTTCTATGTGCCAACTTGTTGCATTGTTTCAAACTTCCTATTAAAAAGGATTTTTTTATTAAATTACAAACTGGTATGTATTTTGTCTTTGAACTAGGACTTAATTAGAAGACTTCAAAAAACTTCAAGCCTAGGGCTTGAAACATGTATTGTCCTTTTCAGGAAAGAACTCAAAGGATCACAGTCAGGATTGCTCCACCAGTCTTGAATATGCCCCAAAGTTCTAGTACCCAGTGGAGCAAGGGCAACACTATAATATCTGATCTGAACGGATAAACTGAACCTTGACTGCATACGTGTATGAGTTTGTGTTTATGAATGTGTGTGATTCTAACCAATGAATTATCAAAAATGTATGCAGAGCACTAATTGCATAGTTTGTATTTTATAAAAGTAGAAAATGCACACACATACATATTCACTTTTGTGCACACACGAGTGTAAAAAATGGGTAGTCTAGATGCATTCAAGGGCAGGGCCAACACTTACCTGCATAAAGTTGTTATTTTTAAAGACACATGTGAATGTTTGCCAACTTATTTGCATATTTTTATACCTGCTAATTATTTGGCATAAGTGATATTAAATGTGACTTGGAAAAGGAATGGGATAACTGGTGGACTATTTGGTTAATCTGGTAATTTCCTTGCACACATGTTTTAAAATCAACCAACTTACACGCTTAAACCTCAATATACATAAGTCCTACTTCACTTTTGCACGTTAAATATACATGCAAATTTTTAAAATAGGTAGGAAAGATATGCATGTTCAATGCATTTGTTACGCCCCTCACCTCTGATGCAAAGCAACTCTGGCAGCATGCTTTTCCAAGAACCCAGAATAGAACTTCTTGCAACTCTGGACTTCCATTATAGGTCCCCCAGCTGGGACTTCCTGTAGTGCTGGCTGATGACATCACATCCTCCAGAAGTATATAAGGAAGTACTTTGCAACTAGATAGCACCTCAGCATCAGATTTCCAGGTGTGCCTTGTGTTCCAGTGCGTGATGCTACTTAGTCTCTTTGTTCTCTCTTTGCCTTGGCCTTTGTTCCCTTTTCCCTCTGCTTGATTTTCTGGTTCTGAAACTGGCTTGGATTTCGACTCTGCTTTATCTGCCTGCCTTTATTACTGGACTACCTCTTGTCTCTGTTGTCTGCCACCTGCCCCAATCACTGGTCTGCCTCTCAATTCTGCTTTCTGCTGCCTACCCTGATCCCCTAGGGACCCATCTACCAGCCACGAGAACCCAAGGGCTCAACCTATGGGGGAAGTGGCTGGTATAGGCAAAGCTCCAGCTGTATCCACCTAAGGATTTCTCTGCCAGTTGTCAGTGCAAACTGAGTGGGTTTGCTCACTGGGCAGTATCAATTGCACCACTGTACAAAGTGTCCACTCTTTCAGTCAGTGTTACAGAATTGAAATACTAGTTTTCAATGCATTGCTTGTATTCACATGCGAGCCTATATACATGTATATGTTGAAGGGTAAAGATAAGCATATTTTATAAAATGCAGGTATATCATATGCATGGGTTATAAAATACTATTGTAAAACTAAGCATGATCATATAAACATGTGCATGCCACTGTGTGCATTTCTTTCAATGTTATTCTCGGGGATGGTAACTTTAAAAGTGGTGTTACGGGCACATGCCCAGCAATGCGACAAATTTCTAACATGTGTGCATGTTATAAAATAGCCTGGGCATCTGCATGTGTGCCCCCAATTTTAAGTGGATGTGTGCCTAGCCACATAAATGCAGTTTTCACCACATAAGTCAGGGAAATTTAAAAGAGTTACGTGCCCATGCCATTGCAGGTTTTACCACTACCAGTTCTTCCGCCAGTTCACGCAGTTAAGAGCTAGGTTCTCCAAACCTCCCTGATTAAATAGCCTTTACTTCCCCCAGTTGCCCCAGATTCTTAAACCTCTTAGCTATGGCTGTTTTTTTCTTATATAAACTTACACCTCTTCTTTAGCAGAACTAAATGTACATGACACTTGACCTAGTCATGCCCGGGTGCGTAAGTATTTGTGCGCACATCTCTTGGCCATAAACCCGAAATGCGCATGCCCCATCCAGATCTTTTCAATCGATATGAGATGTGCACACCATGGGAGATATGCGCACATCTGGGTGGCTTTTAAAATTTGGTGGGTGCGCACCAACCCAACTTGTAGGAGCATCTCCTGATTTTAGCATGTGCTGGGCTGTTAAAATTCACCTTTAAGGTTGTGAATATCTAACCAAACTTGGTTTCATTCTGTGTCCTATAAATTAATAAGGTTGTGATTATATAATTATGATGGCCAGGCTATATGTTTGCATGGATGAAGGATGAAGAGGGCACTAAAACTGCCTATAGGCATCAAGTTTCAGAACATAGAGAAAGGAGGTGAAAGAAGAAAAGAAGAAGGGAATGTTTATGAAATGTACTTGGGGAGAGGGAAGAGAGGAGATAACATTAAGTTAGAATAAAAATACAATAAATAATTCCTGGAATAAGAACTCAATATAGAATATCTCAGTCTGTAAACAGTATTCACATTTCCAGTTTCATGCAGAAACATAACACAGGTGGGCCTGGGTGAGATATGGCCCACCCACTTTGGGCTCAGTCCCACCCAGCAGACCTGACCCGTACCACAGCAGTACGAGAATGACCTGACCATAGGGATTCCATTCCCCCATGGGCATAAGAGCAGACCTGCGGCAGTGCAATGATGATGTATACACTAGGGATGTGAATCATTTTTTGATGATTTAAAATATCGTCCGATATTTTTTAAATTGTCATTAATCATTAAAGAGTGTGATACAATAGAAATTCCACCGATTTATTGTGAAAAAATCATTAATCGGGTTAGTGCACACTAACAGGAGTTAGGACACAACCTAAAAACCCACCCCAACACTTTAAAACCGCTCCCTTAGCTTCCACCACCCTCCCGACCCCCCCAAAAATGTTTTAAAATTACCTGGTGGTCCAGCGGGGGTCCCGGGAGCATTCTCTCATGCTCGGGCTGTCGGCCGATAAACAAAAAATCCACCCCGACCCTTTAAAACCTCTCCCTTAGCCTCCACCACCTTCCCGACCCCCCAAAAAATGTTTTAAAATTACCTGGTGGTCCAGTGGGCCCCAGGAGTGATCTCCCGCTCTCAGGCCGTCGGCTGCCACTAATAAAAATGGCGCTGATGGCCCTTTGCCCTTACCATGTGACAGGTAAAGCCGACCTTCAGCAACGGCTGGGAAACGAGTTCTGACACCTGAAAATAGCACAATTTAAAAGCCACCCCTGAAGAAGTGTACGAAACACGAGCTGTGTCGGGTTGGTCGTTTCAGAAGTGCTGCTCTTCGTTTACCGATAAGTGCCAGTGTCTTTAAAAGTTTAAAAATATAAAAGTCTAAATATAAAAGTTAAAAGTTAAATCCAAAGCTCAAGAATATATTATCTTAACTTGGAACCCAATGATTAAAATTTGACAACCTGCGTTTCACAATCAGGTTGCAAGTTAATGCTCAAAAGCAAGCCAGAAATACATACACATAAAAAAAGAAAAAGTAAACGTGAAAAAGTATCGCTCAAAAAAAGTGGTGTTTTATGGCTGGTTTAAAGTGAGTTAATGTTATACTTTATGAGGTTTACCAAGTTTTCCTAATAAATGAGCATTAAATATTAACATTTCATCGGCTTTATAAATATGATGTTCCTGAAGCTGAGGCCCAACAGGAGCTTCACCAATACCAGCCCTTGTTCTCCTTAAGTTGATCGCTTGGGTGCCAGGGCCAGCTGGATTTAGGCCCAGGCTTCTATGGAGATGAAGATCCATCACGTAGAATATGATGTAGGCCAGGACAGTAAGAGAAAGTGAAGTTAGGTCAAGCAGAGGTCTGGGCAGGCAGCACACAGAGTCAAAAACAGGCCATAGTCTGAGGCGGGCAGAGTACATACAGGTTCAAAGTACAGGTAGAAGGTCAGGCCAGGCAGAGATTAGTCAACAATGATGAGCAGGCAGAGGTTGGAGGCTAGTGGAGGTCAAGCAGAGCCAAGTCCAAGCCAGGGTCAAGGCCAGATGCTAAACCGAGGAGACAAGGAAAAATGGAGGATGTGGAGCCACAGGAATAAGGAGAAGCACTCGAAGGCTGACAAGGTGGACTGACCAGGAAAATTAGGGCTTGGGATGAAGACACAGAGAAAAGGAACACAGCAGGAACCAGGAACAGATGTTGAGAAGAATGCTGAGGCAAAACACTACTTCGAAGAGGCGACCTATTATTGAGGCAAGGAGAGGCAGGAGAGATGGCCTTTTATAGTCTCAGTCTGTGATGTCATCAAGGGGCACCATGGGAGAATTCTTGCAATGGTCACTTTAATTTATGGCAAATCAAGTGTGTGCACCTAAAGAATCTCCTGCAGTGTTACTGGCATTGGTGGCTTGGGCCAAGTTGCTTCATACTGGTGACCGTGTACTTGCTGGGGAGGCCAACTGTGGCATCGGAGCTCAGCATACTGGGGTGTGGGCTGGCGGTAAGAGCAGCGGGCTGAGGGATGGACCTGCGACTCACATTAGCCCCTCCTCTAAATACCCCTCTGATGATTTCAGTTTCCTTGCATGTCAAATGTGAAATTCCTTCAGGAGGTTTTTGTCCAATATATTGGAGGCAGGTTCCCATGAGTTCTCCTCCAGATGGTATCCCTCCCATGATATCAGGTACTCCCATTTCTTGGTTCAATGCCTGAAATTCAAGATTTTTTTCACTTGATAGGTAACATCTTCTTCAGATGATACCTCTGGAGGCTTGGATAGTTTCCTGGAGGGCCAGGTGAGAACTAGAGGCTTGATAAGAGAAACATGGAATACATTGTGGATTCTTAGGGAAGCTGGTAGGTTACTAGGCCTACCAGGCAGGTGATTGAGAATGGTCCAATGCATTGGGGGAGCGAGTCTCATAGAAGGCATGTTGGGCTGAATATGATGGATGCTAAGCAAGACCTTGTCCCTTGGCTTAAATTGTGGCACAGGTCTATTGTTTGCATCCATGGTTCCTTTGGCTCTCTCTGCCAACTTCAGGATCATCTCCTCAGTGTGTATCCAGAATTCTTGCAGCTTCTGAGCAGTCAATTGAGCTGCAGGTGAGGTAAAGGTCAAAGGGATAGGCAGAAGGTGTGACGGCTGCCTTTCATAAACAAATTGAAAGGGAGATGTCCCGGTAGTGGTGCTGAAGTGGGAGTTTTGGGAGAATTCTGCCCAAGGAAGAAGGGAGACCCAGTTATCCAGAAGGTTATTTGCATAAGCTCTGAGGAAGGTCTTTAATGTTTAGTTAGTTTGTTCTGCCTGGCCATTGGCTTGGGGGTAGTAAGCCATTATATAGTCCAAGGATATGTTGAACCTTTTACAGAGAGAGCACCAGTACTTGCCCATAAACTGGACCCCCACGGTTGGAAACAACATGTTTGGGCAGGCCATGCAGACAAAAAATATGGTGTGTGAATAGCTTAGCTAATTCTAGGTCCATGGAAAATCCAGGAAGTGGGATGAAATGAGTTATTTTAGAGAAACCATCAATAATGACCTAAATAAATTTTCATCCTTTTGAGAAAGGGAGATCCTTCACAAAGTTGGAGGACAAATAGGTCCAGGGTTACCTGGGGGCTGACAATGACTGAAACAACCCCAGGGTCATCACCCCAATGGTTTCTGCTGTGAGCAGGTGGGACATGAGTGCACATAGGCCCAGGCATCTCTCTCCATTTGGGGCACCAGTAGTAGTGCTGGAGCATAGCAAGAGTTTGGGCCCACCCAGGGTGACTTGTGACACGGGAATCATGGGACCATTTTAACACTTTTTCTTGGAGTCTGCATGGTATAACTGTCTTCCCCGGTGGGACGATCATGATGGCAGTCAGAAGAATTCAGGCTGGGTCTATGTCATGCTTCTACTAAGAAGGGATAGCATGTTGGCTCAAAAATTTTTGATGCCAGGGTGGTACCTGATCTCAAAGTCAAAGTGTGCAAAGAAAAGAGACCATCAGGCCTGGTGGACATTCAAGTGTTGTGCATGGTGGAGATGTTCCAAGTACTTAACAATGTGATACTGGTCTCCTTCAAGCCAGTGGCACCACTCCTCAAGCGTGAACTTAACAATCAGCAGTTCCTGTCACCAATTCCATAGTTGCGCTCTGCTGGGGAGAATTTCTTCAAAAAGGAGCATGGATGGAGGATACCCATAGTTGAATGTTGGCTCAGGATGGCCCTTACTTCAATCATGGAGATGTTCACCTTGACTATGAAGGGCTGTGTGGGATTAGGATGGTGAAGACAGGGTTCCTGCAGGAAAACATCCTTCAACTCTTGAAAGATGAGGATGGCCTTTGGTATCCATATCTTAGTGTCCACTCCTTGCAGGAACATACAAAGAGAAGAATGCTGAGGCAAAGCACTACAATGAAGAGGCAACCTATTGCCAAGGTGAGTAGAGGCAGGAGAGGTGGAGAGGTGGCCTTTTATAGTCCTAGTCCATGATGTCCTCAAGGGCGCCATGGTAGAATTCCCTCAATGGGCCCAATAAATGCCAGCAAGTTGGGTGAGTGTGCACCTAGAGAAGGTCCTGCAGCATTTCTGGTGTCAGCGGTATGGGCCTAGTTGTTCCACGCCAGGTGACCGCTTCCTTGCCAGGGAGGCCGGCTTCATCACTGAAGCTCAGCGTACTGGGATACGTTCTGGAGGTAAGAGTGGCAGGCTGCAGAACAGACCGGTTACCCACCAAGCACAACATAAACACTATCAAATTCTACTGAAAATATGCCTTTTAAATGTTATTTAAGCAATTTTTCCTTTTGCAGTTCATTTTTCAAACAGCAAGCATATCACTGCATTAGACTGAGATCAGCAGAGCAAAACCATGTCTTTTCTTTCATTCTGTGCCTACAGGAAAATAATTTGTTGGATCAGGCCCTTAGAGGAAAAAATGAATAGGAACATTTTATTTTAATAGTCAGGTGATTTCCAGGTTTTTTAGGGTATGATTTATCAAGCTTACTCCACTGAGATACAGAATGGAAGAAAAGTCTTATTAAATCAGGAACTTAATGTGATACTTCACGCTCCTTTTTACCAGGTATTGTATTTCACTATGTAGCTTACACCTTTAAAGGTTAAAGTATATTGTAACTCTTTTTTCATGAAGTTCTCGGTTTCCACAGGACACACAAAATACTTTCTTTCTGGGGATGTGTCCATGAATGCTCTTCCCCTCTTGCTTGTTCCCAAGGTGTGGGTATTCACTATGGGAGTGAAGGCAGTCCTTTTTGACACAAGCAATGGTGTAGCTTTTCATTTAGGTGTATGTATCTCCCTTTCACTCTCATTGTTTCTGTAATGCTGTGCTGCAGGAACAGACAGACTGGATACGGATGTGGATATTCAAAATAAAATTTACTGATCTCTTCAGAAATAAAATCAATGTCCAATCAATAAATAATGTGTCCATTTACATCTGGGGTTTCATTGATTATTGCCTTTTCTGGTGGATGTGTCCTTTCACTTTAGCTCCCTGGCATTCAAATCAGGGGATCCATCCTTCACCAGAACTAGACCAGGGTTTCATACCAGTCAAAATCCTTAAAACAGCCAAAATCTTAACAAAGTCTCTCTTCCAAAAGGAGGCAGATCCTCACAGGCAGAGAGTGCACTGTCAGGAGGTCTCCTCCAAATAGAGAAAATAAAAAATCAGGGTAGTGGGCCCTACCTTAGCAGAACAATCAAAAATTGCTCCTCTCTCCTCAAAAGGCAACTCAAACTGACCAAACAATCTAAGGGCCTGAATACATCCTTCTGGACAAGGATCAGACCATCATATACAGCCTCAGAGGGAGATGCTTTAGAGAATGGTCTGTCCCTTTAGCTATAACACCAGTGTAGGGACCTAGGGCCATCTAATAGGAAATCAGAGTGTCCTCATATTATGCTAAGGCCATTTAGTGTGCATCTGGAATAGTGGGCCATGTGTTAAGTTCATAGAGATCCAATACATATCCCTTATTGGCTGTGGTGGGGTCTTATGCATCTGAAAGATTAGGGTTCTCTCTGCAAAGGCATTGGATTTGAAAAAGAGAGCATGATAAAGTAAATTACACTGTTGAAGCACATGCTTTCCTTTATTTCCAACAGAAATGTCAGGCTACAGCAAGTTTTCTGACCTTCAGTTCTCTAGTCCTTACTTTGTTTTCAGCCCTATCAAGTCCCCAAACTTCCTGAAAAATGCAGTCCTAGGATTGTGCCCCCTCACTTCTTCCTAATGGTCCATCATCTGCTAGGGTCTTAATTACATAGGCTTGATTGCCATGTTGGGGCCTGTAAAATAACCCTGAAATGGAATATTGGTGGACTCTTTCTGTATGTTCTTAACTTCTGCTCTTCTAATTCAGGTAACTCACCGGCTCATCCATGATGCTCATGCCATATTCATGGATTCTGAGATGCTGACAATGCTGGTCAGATCCATATACCTAGGAATACTCGAGATTTCACCAGAACATTCCAAGAGTCTGCATCAATTGCAGCTTTTCTAGGGAAATGATAGAAAGCTGAGCTCTGGCCTCTCTGATTACTGCTCTAGCTACTTCCTTTCAGGAAGCCAGCAGGGAAGAGGAGGGAAGAGAACAGAGCAATTGTTTTTGCTTTGCAGTGTTTGCTCCATCTTAATATCCTTATCTTCTTCAGTAAGTCTGCAAGAAACAGGAGATGGTGTTGATCCTGGAGCAGATATTGCAGGCAGCACGTGGGGAGAATCTGGAGGGCAGGGGCTGGGACAGATACAGCTCAGCCTGCAGCAGTGATTCCAGGATTTGTGATTCATTTGAGGGCAACATGAGGGAACACAAGTCAGGGAGCTGTAACTTACAGGGAGATGGGGAGAGAAGGAGAGTGCTGGGGTTGTTACGAACCAGGAGGTGGACCCTAGTCTGAGATAGGGTTAGCACTACCTATGAGAGAGTCAATTCTCTTAGGTTCCTACAGTCGGAAGGCGAGGCCTAGCAGACTGGTAGTCGCGCCAGTACTTCGCCACTGGAAGCCTGTGATTCCCCCAGGAGGAGCCTGTAAGAACCCGGCCGCTTGGACTTAGGTGATTCAAAAAGGACTGAGGGGAGTCTAGATGTAGGTGCCTCCTGCAGGTCAAAGAATCCAGATGGCTGGCACCTCCAGCAGGTCGGTAGTCCAGTCCAGTAGTCCAAGCCAGAAGAATGGTCGGAAGCCAGTCCAGAGGAAAATCCAGGAGAATGGTCTGAAGCTGGTCCAACGTCAAGTCAAGGGAATGTTCGGAAGCTGGTCCAAGAGTTAAGTCCAGAGAATCCGTCCAAAGAGGGAGAGCAGCAGAACACAGAAGAACCGGAACAGGAATCAGAAGTCCAACAGCGAGGACCAGGAACACTGGAACCAAGTAGGCCTGAAGTCACGATACCAAGGCAAGGTCTGAGGAGCAGACCTTGCCTTATATACTCAAACTAGGGGAGGAGTCCTCAGGGGGAGCCACAACCACTTCCTGTCGTGGCTCCTTTAAACCAGAGCTTCAGCTGCACACGCGGCTCTAAGCAGAACCAGAGGGGGAGGAGTCAACCCGGCCGAGAGGAGATCCATGTGGCTGAGCCCGGCCATGGCAGCGGTTGCAAAAACCTTCTATAGATGTGTGCCTGCCCCTGCGGAATCTCCAGAGGCGGCCCGATGCTTGGGGTAGGTCTTCGGCCCCAGTTGCGGAGCATCGCAGCCAGCAGCCATGACACTTGGTCCCGGTTGCGGCCCGCCGTGGCCGGCGGCCATAACAGGGGTCATCCTTAGAGGTGAGGGGAAAGGGGAGAAAGATTGAGAGACTGTGGATTAGTAGGGGTAGTGGAACTAGTAGGGGTTGTGGAACAGAAAAAAAAGAAAGCTAATATACATTCTTCCTCCCCTCACTAATTAACATAAATCTTAGTGTGACCACAATATACAATTTTTGAATTATACAAATCCAGTGTTTCACAAGGCTGCTACAATGAAGTGAGGTGGATGGATCAGCCATGGCCATCTTCTGCCTTTTTCTGATGGGTACCCATCTTGGTAGTCACTCTGTTCTCAGATACCCCTTTTAATATCCTAATAGCGATGTTTAATGTACTGTGCTTGCAGAACAATTTTAGGAATTTTCATTTAAAGCTTAAAGGACTGTTTTTATGTAGGGAAGATATGACATATCTCACTTCTTAGATTCTTATGAAAAGGCCCTGCAAACACTAAATCAATGCATTTTGGAAGTAATTGTAAGAATTCTGCTAAAAAGAAAATGAATGTAGAAAACATAGAGAGGTTGATATTCAGCGTGTATGTCCAGCTAAGTTTGGCTTACCTGAACAAATGCTGGGATTTTAAATTCTGTTGGTCTGATTGCCCCTTACATCTATGACATAGATGTCAGGGGCAGTTTTGAGCATTCTGGGGTTTTCTGGGGGCAGATTCAGGTCATCTGGCTATGTTAACTGGCTAATGCCAATTTTCAGAAACATCCAGCTAAAGTAGATGGACAATATTAGAATAGCCAAAGAAAAGTCCTAAAATTAGCTAGATAAACTTATATGGGCATATTCAGTGGCATGCTTGCATTGTTGGATTAACTGGCCAAGATAGCCAGCTAACTTTGCCAGCCATAGTGTCTGCATATAGACCTTAGAAATGTTATGATGTGGACATTCTAAGATGCCTAATTTTAACTATAAGATTGCTATTTCAGACTGACAAATAAAGCCGCTATCTGTAGTTTGCTCACAACTTGGGTATTTTGTTTGATTCAGCTTTGAATATGGTGTCCTAGTTTGCATTGGTGGTCAAGCAAATGTTTCAGAAACTGCACCTGGTTCAACAGGTGCTGTTTTTGAGGTCATCTATTTTCAAAATAGTTATGCAGGTTAGGAGAACCTTACAAATGCACCTCTATGATATGGTTTATGCAATACTTCAATTAAAATTGTCTCATCATCAGCTGGTCCAAGCAGGCACTCAGGCTATTAAAGGGCACATGTTAAAAGTCAGTAGGATTCCTATTCTACAAGATTTTCACTGTCTTCCACTCAGTTATCTGATTAATTACAAACTGCTTGCTCTAACTTTTAGACCATTAAGAGCCAATGATCTGAAATACCCAAATTTGAACGCTTGACTTGATACACTTAATAGAGCCAGTCAAGAAGACTATTTTTTTGTGTCTTCTATCAAACATTTCAGGATTACTAGAACTAAGGACAGAGCTTTTTCTGGTGTGATTTACACATTTTGAAAAACTCTTCAAGTTGATCAATTTGTCTTTCTCTGTATTATAAAGTTAATGAATCTGTGGTGACCAATATATTTTTTTTCTTTCAATGTTTCTTTGAGACAATTTTTAACATTTATAGAAGGAATTTTGTATCAGAATGCATAAGAAAGTCAGCAAATCCATACACAAGTTACACCAGTTTCCAAAAACAAGCTTACAATGTGTATGTTCACTTTAAAAATTATCCCATCAAACTACTTACACAGAATTACACCTGTTGATTTGAGCACAAGAAATTAAAAAAAAAAAAGTACACTCCAAAAGTATGTAGATAAATACAAACCCCTCCCCATCTCTGACCCCAGGAATGTATCTGCTCAGTCCAGGTAAACTTGTATACATACAGGACATACTCATGCAAATTTAACTGTATATTGGGTGGGCAATTTTATAACAAGCCATTTCTGTGGGTAAAATACTGTTTTACCTGCAAAAATGGCTTTGAAAATGACCCTCTATATAACTTAATGATGTTATTATTTTTAACTAGTGGAAATGTCTCTGAATCATGGGAATCCTAGACAGAGGAGAGTCAAGGCAGTTCTCTTTGTATTCACCCTTCCAAAGAAGCCCCCCCCCCCCCCCCCCACACACACACACACACATACATACACACTAAAGGCACACTAAATGACCCCCAACTCCTAACCAACTCCTAAATCATCCATCCCTGGGTGTTAAAGAGGGTCTGTACCCCTCTTCACCTTCTGCCAGTTCTCTGGAACACACAGCTCAAAGTCAGTCACAGTCAAAAACTACATTAATCCATGCATCACTGTTCACTTCTCATTCATAGCTCCCATTTCCTGTTCTGAGACCTCAAGACTACCTCAGCAAAGAAAAGTTATAAACACCATTCCCTCTAAGCTGTGCAAGTATGCACATGCAGACAGGTTGTGAAACCCTACCCCCCCCCCCCCCCCAACACACACACACACACACACAGAGCAAAATCAGAGCGAGATTTAGGGTTTTGGTGCCACCTAGGCATTATTGGTTACTCCCTACCACCCCCTCACCCACTGAGTTTGGTAAACGGGGAGCAGAAGGACTAAGGCACAGTCCCCTCATTTCCTGTGGCAGCTCAAGGCAGATTCTGTGTGAAAAAAATAAAATTCTGAAGCAAACTGGCAAACATTTCCATCTTTTATATTATATTATAAAAATAAATTAGTTTTAAAGAATATTTATGAGTATAATTATAATTTATTTTAATTGTGAAGAAAAGTGATCTCAAGTATCAGTACAGGGAGGAGGCCTCAAGGATGGAGACAGGAAGGGAGGAGGATAAAGAATGAGGCAAGGAGAAAGTGGGAGGAGAGGTCAAAGAAAGAGGACTATCTATGTTTTCAAACTTTGCATTGGTATTCTTTCTTTACTACCTACCAGGGCTTATTTAGTGGGGGAATCGCCAGCATTGCTGTGCCAGAACCTCTTTCAGGCTTAAGAAGTCAACAAACAGGGTGTTCTTCTACAATCTTCTTACCATTCCCCCTTGCTTTCACCCTGTATTGCAGGGATAAGAAGAGAAAGGGTCATAGTGAGGCTTACCCTGCAGAACATAAAATACACACACAAAGATTTTGCACGAGTCTGAAACTTTGCATTAGTCTGAAATTTTGGAATTGGTGAATGCCTATCTTGCCCATGGCTTTACCCACACCTGGGTGTGTTGCCTTTCGACTTCACAGGCTATCACCCCAGGCCTTGCTGCCTCTGCTGCTGATGACTGCACATATGAGAGTAAAAGGGATAAGATAATAAATCAGGGGATGGAGAAAAGGGGAATGAGGAGGGAGGATCAGAGTCTCCAGAGCAGTGAAGACCACGACTTATGAAGAGAGAAAACCTCATTCTCTCTGCCTGCTCTTCTTCATCCCTGTGATCCTGCATTTCAAACCCCTGCTTGCCTTCTCCTACCAGTGCTCATCAAACATGTTAAGATTGTGAACATTGTATAATAGTATTCTAAAAATATCTATAAAGAACCCTCTATACCCCATGGACTTAAGATGGAACAGAAAATAAATGCTATAGTTCAGTTCCTTAACATATGCTATGCCTGCCTATTTTAAAAGAGCAGTCTTAATTATGCGCTATACCTTGCCTAGTTCTCTCCATGCTCATAAGTGCTAGCTGGTAAGCCCTTGCTAATCAGTTGAAAGATGACATAAGGATAACTCTTCAAAGACCACAAAAAAATGTTACTTCTCTAACACCTACCTTTGTCAATCCCACATCATACTGGACAAGTAGGACATGCAGGCTAATGTGCTTTTGTAAAACTGACACCCAAGCTCCAAGCTGAGAGCAGTCACTCCACCGTTACCTCTTCCATCTGTGGTAAATGGTAAGGATTAACAGAGTGACCTGATTGAAGGTAATCATGAGACCTTGCCTCAAAAATTGAGGTTGATGTAAAGTGTAATTGTCAACAGCTCTTTCACACTCACTCAGAGTAACTAGGGCAAAGGGATGGGAAGGTGCAGAAAAAGACTGGTATCTTTCAAGAAACAGTAGGTGGATGGACACAGGATGCATATACTTGCTTCTCTCAGTAGAAGAGACAGAGAGACAGTCTGAGTTCAATAAAAAAAAAAAAAGTGCAATAAAAAAAGCCTGGCTGGCACAGCAGCAAAAACGAACAAATATTTTTTTCAATGGAAAATTCTATCAAAGTAGCAAGCAATAGCAATTGAATACAGATTTGAGACACTCAGAGACTAGCTCTGAGTACAGCAAGTTACATTCTCCTCAGAGTCTTCGCTATATTGTCAGTGCTAACTTCAGTATGCTGTCAAACTGCTGTTTTTGGGTCTCACCATTTTGTCTTGCATGACTCAGCCTCCCCTTCCCTCACCTTCAAAACAACAGGGTCAGAAACAGGTGGCGGCGGTGCATCATCTTTAAATTTCAGTTTTTTCAAGATGGAACTTCCTGCCCCTCCAGAGATTTTAGATTGGAACAGCTCCCTTTTTAACTTTAATGGGGGACTGGCACTGCCTTTTGAAGTGCCTCCTCTGCCAGTCCCAATCACTTGTCTACCTTTCCCTGTCACCATGGATTTAATATCACTGCCTACTAGGGATTTCAATTAAAAGAATTATTTCTTTATTGGTGACTGAACACCTCTGTACCAATATATGTGAGTCTGGAAAACTACACACAGACACAGAGAGAAAAGACTGGGAAGCCTGAGCAAGCCCAATTCCTACAGTGATGCTGCTTGTTCTTTGAAAATGCCAACTCCCAGACAGCCACTGCAGCTCTCTCACTATCTCCCACCCACACCACCCAAACCCTGCCTGCAACCTACCCCAGGGGCAACATGAGTCAGCTGGTTAAACTCCTGCAGCCCCTCAAGGATGCCACGGAGGTGCTGAGTTCCAGAAGTGCCACCTTGGCTGGCATCATCCCTATAGTTAATTTTCTGGAGGAAAATTTGGAGGGCTTTAAACAGGAAGAGGGAATGACAGCAGAGGTGCTATCTGGACTTTTTGCAGAAGCAGGTGCAAGAGAGATTAGGACCTTTAACAAAAGACCACACATACATGCTTGCCACAGTCTGTGATCCCCATGTGAAAGGGAAACTCACCCTACAGTCCGATTATCTCACATTTGTGAAGAACCTGTTATTAGTAAACGTCTGTGAACAGGAGCGCCATAGGCAGAGACAGATTAGGCATGAAGAAGAGGAGGAAACAGGTGGGCACTTCAGAGAGTAGTGCAAGCCGAAGCAGGAGCAGCACTGTGTTAGCAACAGATAGTACTTCCTCCTCCACTTCAGTATGCCAAAGCCATGTTGCCCTAAAAAAATCATCTGTTCTGGAATGGGCTAGAGTGAAAGCAGCTGGGAATAAGGACTCTCAGCCCACCCAAGCAAAGGAGACACCAGCACAAATATCAGTGACACAGTATCTCACAGAGTCCATAGAGGACATGCAGACAGATCCACTGGCATATTGGGAACACAAGTCCACTGTCTGGCCACACATAGCCAAAGTGGCTCAGCGATATTTGTCATGTCCACCAACCAGTGTGCCCAGTGAACATGTATTTTCAATGACAGGGGATATAATGAGCCCTTATTGCTCAAGGCTGGCACCAGAGTTGATGGAAATGCTAGTGTTTTTGAAAATAAACATGCCTTTGCTTGGGTTTCCAGATATCCCCTGTGAATGGCAAGATGAATAAAAGCAATTTAAAGCCTTGAAGCAGCTCCAACTGCCGCATATGCTCCAGATAATATCAGCACATATACCTGACCTTAACCACTGTGCCGACCATCCAGCCCTTTCGTCACTACAAGGGTCTGATCCCAAATGCTGTGCCCATCTGTCCAGCCCTTAAGTCACCACAAGGGCCTGACCCCAAATGCTGTGCCTGTCTGTCCAACCCTTTCGTCACTACAAGGGCCTGACCCCAAATGCAGTGCCTGCCCGTCCAGCCCTTACGTCAATACAAGGGCCTGACCCCAAACATTGTGTCTGTCTGTCCAGCTCTTACATCACTACAAGGGCCTGACCCAAAACGCTGTGCCTGTATGTCTAGCCCTTACGTCACTATAAGGGCCTGATCCCAAACGCTATGCCTGTCTGTTCACCGTCCAGCCCTTACGTCATTATAAGGCCCTGACCTCAACTGATGTGCCTGCCAGACCAGCCCTTACGTTACTACAAGGGCCTGACCATAAACACTGTGCCTGTCTGTCCAGCCCTTATGTCACTACAAGGGCCTGACCTCAACTGATGTCCGTGCCCGTCCTACCCTTATGTCACTACAAGGGCCTGATTCCAAACCCTGTGCCTGTCTGTCCAGCCCTTATGTCACTACAAGGGCCTGACCCCAAATGCTGTGCCTGTCTGTCCAGCCCTTACATCACTACAAGGGCCTGTCCTCAAATGATGTGCCTACCCGTCCAGTCCTTACATCACTACAAGGGCCTGACCCCAAACGCTGTGCCTGTCTTTTCACTGTTAAGCCCTTAGGACACTACAAGGGCCTGACCTCAACTGATGTGCCTGCCCATCCAACCCATATGTCACTACAAGGACCTGACCCCAAACACTGTGCCTGTCTGTCCAGCCCTTACGTCACTACAAGGGCCTGACCCCAAACGCTGTGCCTGTCTGTCCACTGATAAGGCCTTACATCACTACAAGGGCCTGACCTCAATAGATGTGCCTGCCCATCCAGCCCATATGTCACTACACGGGCCTGACCCCAAACACTGCGCCTGTCTGTCCAGCCCTTACGTCACTACCAGGGCCTGACCCCAAACGCTGTGCCTGTCTGTCCAGCCCTTATGTCACTACAAGGGCCTGACCCCAAATGCTGTACCTGCCTGTCCACTGTCCAGTCCTTATGTCACTACAAGGGCTTGACCCCAAACACTGTGCCTGTCTGTCCAGCCCTTACATCACTACAAGGGCCTGACCTCAACTGATGTCCGTGCCCGTCCAACCCTTATGTCACTACAAGGGCCTGATTCCAAACCCTGTGCCTGTCTGTCCAGCCCTTATGTCACTACAAGGGCCTGACCCCAAATGCTGTGCCTGTCTGTCCAGCCCTTACGTCACTACAAGGGCCTGACCTCAAATGATGTGCCTACCCGTCCAGCCCTTACATCACTACAAGGGCCTGACCCCAAACGCTGTGCCTGTCTTTTCACTGTTAAGCCCTTATGTCACTACAAGGGCCTGACCTCAACTGATGTGCCTGCCCGTCCAGCCCATATGTCACTACAAGGACCTGACCCCAAACACTGTGCCTGTCTGTCCAGCCCTTACGTCACTACAAGGGCCTGACCCCAAATGCTGTGCCTGTCTGTCCACTGATTAGGCCTTACATCACTACAAGGGCCTGACCTCAATAGATGTGCCTGCCCATCCAGCCCATATGTCACTACAAGGGCCTGACCCCAAACACTGCGCCTGTCTGTCCAGCCCTTACGTCACTACAAGGGCCTGACCCCAAATGCTGTACCTGCCTGTCCACTGTCCAGTCCTTACGTCATTACAAGGGCTTGACCCCAAACACTGTGCCTGTCTGTCCAGCCCTTACATCACTACAAGGGCCTGACCTCAACTGATGTGCCTACCCGTCCAGCACTTTTGTCACTACAAGGGCCTGACCCCAAACGCTGTGTCTGTCTGTCCACTGATTAGCCCTTACGTCACTATAAGGGCCTGACCTCAACTGATGTGCCTGCACATCCAGCCCATATGTCACTACAAGGGCCTGACCCCAAATGCTGTGCCTGTCTGTCCAGCCCTTACATCACTACAAGGGCCTGACCCAAACGCTGTCTGTCCAGCCCTTACGTCACTACAAGGGCCTGACCCCAAACGCTGTGCCTGTCTGTCCAGCCCTTACGTCACTACAAGGGCCTGACCCCAAACGTTGTGCCTGTCCAGCCCTTACGACACTACAAGGGCCTGACCCCAAACGCTGTGCCTGTCTGAGTTTAGTTCTAGTATCTCTAATTTCAGTTTCATGTATTTTTGCATCACTTCTTTCCAGAAAATTATTTTTCCTGTTTTGCAACATTTGGAATGTAAGAACATAAAAAGCTGACTTAAGATGCTTGCGGCTTGCAAATTTCATATGCTCAATAGTTTTCATGACCTTCATAATATGGGCCATTTTCCCTAAATCTTTATTAGGTGTCAACATTAATGTTTCTAGTACTATAGAAAACTGATGGTAGTTGTACTCTAGTTCATCCTCTGTGTTTCCATAGTTTAGAGAGGCACTGTGTAGGGTACAAAGTCAAATAACTTGATATTGTAGATTTGGACTTGAGTAGCAGTTTTCTTATTTCTGAGAGCTCTTCAAGTTCCTTTGTCATCAGCTGAAGTGCATAAGTACAGTTAATAGCTTCTGGGTATTCACAAATAATCTCCAGCTCAGTTCTTGCTTCACAAATGGCAGTCTCTATTCCTCTAAAAGCATCCTCTGTTGAATTATCTTTCACAAATGAAAAATATGCCATTTTCTTCTGGCAGTGAACCAGTTCAGGAAGAAGTGACAGATTAAACTACAACATACCTGCACAAAGGAAAGGGAACTCTCCCCAGGTGTCACCTATCTCTTAACAACCGTTGACCCATGTTGAACCACTGTTCACATGGAAACCTCCTCCACTTCTCCACACTTTGAAGGCTCGAGCCCCACTCTTGGAGTAAACCCATTTCAGGGAGCCCTTTCCTGCGCAAAGGAAAGGGAACCCTCCCCGGGTGTCACCTATCTCTTAACACCCGATGACACATGTTGAACCGCTGTTCACATGGAAACCTCCTCCGCCTCGGCCTTCAAAATTCTTGTTTGTATATCTGCTATGTCCACCAGATTTTAAAAGACCAGCGAGACCTCACTAGACGCCAACGGAATCACCACACTCTAGGGGCGAACCCATTCCAGGGAGCCCTTTCCTGCACAAAGGAAAGGGATCTCTCTCTGGGTGTCGCCTATCTCTTAATACCCGCTGACACATGTTGAACCGCTGTTCACATGGAAACCTCCTCCACATCGCAACACTGTCTGAGTCTCATGCCCCACTCTCGGGGCAAACCCATTTCAGGGAGCCCTTGTCTGCGCAAGGGAAAGGGAACTCTCCCAGGTGTTGCCTATCTCATAACACCCGCTGACACATGTTGAACTGCTGTTCACATGGTAACCTCCTCTGCCTCGGCCTTCAAAATTCTCATTTGTATATCTGCTACATCCACCAAATATTAAAAGACCAGTGAGAGCTCACTAGACGCCAACAGAACCACCATACTCTGGGGCAAACCCATTCTAGGAAGCCCTTTCCTGCACAAAGGAAAGGGATCTCTCCTCAGGACTCTAGTTTGAATATTTGCTCCTACCACCAAGATCTGCACCCACAGCAGCTCCACCCCACCCAGGCATAGTTCATCATGTTTCAGGTCCTAGCACGCATGTTAGACTCCTTGGTCCGTGTTTCAAGATGGGTCGGGTGAACAGTATGCCCCGGTTGACAGTCGTGACACATGTAGGGGTCCCCGTCCCCCTTCACCCTGCTTCCCTCTTCTTGGGTTCTATATGAGAAGCTTGTTTGCTGTTTGAGCTCTCTCAGAGTATTTCAAATCTGTATTCAATTGCTAATGCTAGTTTGCTACAATTAATTTTCTATTGCTTAAAAAGATATTTGTTCTTTTTTGCTGCTGTGCCTGCCAGGCAGCCAGGCATTTTTTTACTGCACTTTTTTTTATTGAACTACTTGTTGACTATCAGTCTCATGCCGGTATTTAGCCTTAGATGGAGTTTACCACCCACTTTCAGCTGCATTCACAAACAACCCGACTCTGAGAATACCTGGTCCCGGTGCGCTGGGGGCCACTCCTACCAGCCAAACACCATCCGCAGGCTGAGCCTTGTCTATCCCATATCAACACCACAGCGACCTGACTACCTCAGCTCTGCCAGCCTGTCTTGCCCCTACCAACTTTCTGCCACTCTGCCTTGCTGCCATACAACAGACGACACACTCTACTCCTTGTGGTGTTCTTGCCACTATCATGGTTCCTCAGTGTGTTGGTGCTAGTATTTCTGCTGCTTTGTCCCTTTATAGGTGCCTTGTGTTTTTTTTCTGACACTCTTTCTGCTTGCTATGTTTCCCCTTCATTGTGCTGTAGGATGTTGATGCCACTTGTCTTGCCACTTTGCCTGTTGTGCTGCCTTCGAGGGTTCATGCATCTCTTAGTGGTGCTCTCTTTTGAAGCTGTGGTGTGTTTTTGACACTCTCGCTGCTGCTTTGCACCTCTGTTAAAGCACTCTTGCCACTCCTGGTACCCCTTTGCCCCTTTACAGTTCCTTAGGCTATTCATGCCACTTTGGTGCCACTTTGCCACAGTCTAAATGCCTTGGAGCTCTTTTCTCGTTCTGATGATTATTCCCCAGAGGTTTCATCAGAATTGATAAGAAAACCCCAATTCTGCAGCCAAAAATAGTCTGCAAATACTTCCCCCATTGGCAAAGAAAAACACAAATGAAACTAATGAAACAAATCTGGGTCCCAGCAAAATTAAAAATGAATTAAAACAATTTTTTTCCTTCTGCACATCCCTAGTCTTTTGTATTCAGCGGTACTTTTTTAAATGGCTATTGATGCTCAAGTGACTTTACAATTGATTTAAACTGGCACTTGGATTCTATGATTCTTTTGGCTTATTTATTCTATTGTAATGGAATTTTAGAAGCGATTCTGTAAACATGTTGTAACTGTTGGGATTTATGTATGCAGCTCATCCTCATTTTATCTGAAATATGGAGTTGTCTTTTTTGGAACATGAAGTGGTGTTACCTCATTTTTTATTATTTAATGATCATAATAATTTATTTCAATATTTATTACCCGTTCTCTCAACTTTCCTAGGCAATCATAAATTTATGTGGATCCAATTATTTTCCAGGTTTCCTTTTTGTGTTATGATATATAATATGCTGGTTTTTATTATATGTATTGTTTTTAGAAGTTTTGAATAGTTTTCTGCTTTTAACACAATATTGCTCTTTGGAAATATATAGTATAAATTAATAAATCAAATCAAATCAAATCAACTTGCTTTATTGACCTTGGGTAACTCTGAGACTGCTGATATCTGAGGCTACTTGTTTCCAAACATTCTTCTTTGTGATATCTTCCCCAAACAGCACACTCTATGTCTCCAGGATCTACTCCAGCATGCATTTACTTTGATTGTGAGTGAAATACATAATTTCTCAATGGCTGTACCCTAATACTGGCTGGTAGGGATGTGCAGAGGGACCGCATATGTTGCATTCTGTATTTGTATTCGTCGGGGGGCAGATACGTTGCATTTGGCAAGGGGAGCCCCCAATACATTCATGCATTCATTCTTATTTGTTTCCTGGCTAAAATGTAATTAACTACAACTCCCCACCCTCCTGACCCCCCCAAGACTTTCCAAAAGTTCCTGGTGGTCCAGTGGGGGTCCGGGAGCTACCTCCTGCACTCAGGCCGTCGGCTGCCAGTAATAAAAATGGCGCCGAAAGCCTTTGCCCTTACTATGACACAGGGGCTACTGGTGCCATTGGTCAGCCCCTGTCACATGCTAGGAGCACAAGATGGCGCCGGCCATCCATTGCTCATACCATGTGACAAGGGCCGACCAATGGCACCGGTAGCCCCTGTGACATAGTAATGTCAAAGACTATTGGCGCCATTTTGAATACTAGCAGCAGGCGGCGTGAGTGCAGTAGATGGCTCCTGGACCCCCCGCTGGACCACCAGGAAGTTTTGGTAAGTCTTGGGGTGTCAGTAGGGTGGGGGGTTTGTTTAAATTCAGTCCTTTAGATGGCCGAATAATTCGGTGAAGATTTGTTGTATTCGTGGGGAATCGTGATACGTTTCGCTTCCCCACGAATACAACAACTATGGCCCTATACGTTGTGGATTACCAATACGTTGCAAACGAATGCACATCCCTACTGGCTGGTCCAGTTTTTATCTTCCTCCTCTTCCCCTGCAATATTCTCTACCTCCTGGACAAACATGGGAGGCATTCGTTTGAAAGGTCCCTGTCTCCTTTACATCCCCTCTCTTTTTCTGCTTCCTTTTCTTTCTCTCCCTTGTGTGCTGAGTTGTGTTCCTCTACCCAATGTCTAAAGGGCATGACTTGGGCTATGTGGAGTAGGGGTGGGCATTCATTTGCAATGAAATAGGAAATACCAAAAACATTTCCTATTTCATTGAATTTTATCAGACTAAAAAAAAAAAAGAAAGAAAATAACCCAAAATTTCATGTGTTTATTCTTTCATTTGTTTAAAAGGTGCACTATATTTACTTTAAAAAAAAAACTGAATACAGTACCCACCCCAACCCTTCCCCTTTATTAAGCAATTGAACAATGACCACTGAAGCCCACCCTAGCCCACTCTCCCGAGAATCCCCACTCGGACTTAACAAAATGTCTCTGGTGGTCTAACAGGGGATTAGGAGTGACTTCTCACTCCTGGACCAGTAGCTGCCATTATTCAAAATGGTTCCAGCCGCCCTTTGTTCCTATCTTGTGACAGGGACTGCGTAATGGCACTCGGGGCCCCTGTCATATGATAGGGGCAAAGGGCGGCTGGAGCCATTTTGGATAATGGCAGTTGTGAGCCCCTGCTAGACCACCAGGGATGTTTTGGTGAATCCAGGGGCGCTCGGGAGGGTAGGCTAGGTTGGTCAGGGTTGAATCACTTAATCATTGGGAAGGGTTTTAGGTGCAGGTTCTGGGCATTTTTTGTAAAAAAAAAATGAAAGAAGAAAAATTGATCTGGGGTGGACACAAAATGGCCCACCCCCAAATCAAAATTCAAAACAACACATTTTTTTTGGGATATCCCTAAGGTGGAGTCCCTCCAATTCCGCCCAAGCTTTACCACTACCTCCTCCTTCTCTGCCTCTAACTGCACTATAATTATCTTCATTTCTTTCACTGCCATTCTCAGGGTCAGTCTTAAGGGGCAGTAACCCTGGAGGTGGCCAGGAGCCCTGGGCTTTCAAAGGGGTCCTACAATCACGCATCTTAAAAATGTATTATGGTGTATTGTCGATTATAATGGACCATGCAAAAAATATAATAAATTTACAGACAATTGTTTGGCGAGTACCAATGTGGCGCTGGTGCCTTATCTGTTAATACTCTTTGGTCTACGATGAGGTGGAAGCCTGGTAATTCAGGTACACTAGGTTGAGGTTTGCAACTGTCCTTGGCTTGTGTACAGGTTAATCTGTAAACTCTAAGAAACCAGGGTCAATGTGTCTTAGACAGACTCTATTCAAACAGGCATGTCAAACGGTGTTTTGTCCAATGTTTATAGCACCACCTTTTGATTGGGAACTCACCCTCTTATACCAGGAGGTTTCCCTTTTGTCAGCCTCAGAAGTATCACCATAACAAAATTACAATAATTTTAAACCACTGCTTTAAATTAACCTGCTCTTATGAGAAGCAATGCTGGAAAAATCAGAGGTGCTAGCTAGCTGTAACTTAACTAATCTGAGAAGGTGCAACAGATTTGTTTTGCTCCCAGAGTGTGGAGTGCAAATTTTACAAAAGAATTGTTTTATTATCTGAAGTTCAGAATTGTCATACACTCTCAATGAAAATGCACATATGAAACTGGAAAATAAAATCACTGAAAGAACATGGGATACATCAGAGGATACTAAGGGAACTTAGAGATGTTCTGGCAGCTCCTCTGGCTGATCCTTTCAATACTTTCTTAAGAGTATGGAGTAGCCCCGGAAGACTAAAAATCTTTAAAAATCTTAAAAAATGGCACGGGCCATCCATTGCTCCTACCATGTGACAGGGGCCGGCCAATGGCATCAATAGCCCATGTCACATGGTAAGGGCAAAGGACCACTGGCACCATTTTGATTAGTGGCAGCTGACAGCTGGAGAGGGGGATATCGCTCCCGGGACCCCCTGGACCACCAGGGACTTTAGGCAAGTTTTTTGGGGGTCGGGAGGGTGGAGGATTGTAAATAATTAGATCTGAAGGGTTGGGGTGGGTTTGGTTTTTTTTTTCTCTGTGTGCCCTTTCTCCTCCCCCCTAAATGATAAGAAAACCACATGAAATTTCATGGGGTTTTCCTCTCATTTTCGGGGACCCCCGATACATGACGAATTATGAAATATCATACAATATTTTAATTCATCATAAAAACAATGAACATCCCTAATAAAAATGCAGAATAATGCATTTAGGTTGCAAAAACCCACGGGAAAGGTGCAGTATTAGAAGTGAATTGCTTCTGAGCACAAAAGAAGAGCGGGATCTGGGGGTAATTGTATCTGATAATCATAATGTGGCCAGACAGGTGAATAAAGTGATGGTAAAAGCCAGAAAAATGTTTTGCTGCACAGGGAAAGAAATGGTCATCAGAAAAAGGGAGGTGATATTGCCTCTGCACAGGTCCCTGATGAGACATCACTTGGAATACTGTGTACAATTCTGGAGACTGCACCTTCAAAAGGATATAAACAGGATGGAGTTGGTCCAGAGGGTGGCTACTAAAATGATCAGTGGTCTTCATTCTAAAACAAATGGGGATAGACTTAAAGATCTAAAATGAATACCCTAGAGGAAAGGCAAGATAGGGGAGATATGATAGAGACATTCAAATATCTCAAAGGTTTCCATGCACAGGAAGAGAACCTTTTTCAATGGAAAAAAGGCTCTAGAATGAGGGTTTATGAGATGAGGGTGAAATGGAGTAGATCCAGGAGTAATCTTAGGAAATATTTCTTTACAGAGTGGGTTGTGGAGGCATGGAACAGCCACCCAGTGGAGGTAGCAAAGACAAATATGAATTTAAGAAAGCATGAGATAAATAAAGGGGATCTCTAAGGGGGGTATTTTCTAACCCTATCGCATGCAAAAAGGGACTTTTCGTACGCGATACCTAGATCAGGGCGGAGTCGGGGCGGCGTCAGCACCGGAAGAGGAGGAGTCGGGGTGGCATCGGGGTGGACGCTGCGTAAACTTCGCTGACAGTGAAAAGGAAAGACCCCTTATTGCCGCCAGTAGCGCGCCCAATAGCACCACCTTTTACGATGGGTGCGAAAGCCGGCAGCAATTACACAGCGGTGGTGTGATTGCTGCCAGCTTTCACAGGCCCGCCCCCCCCATTACCGCTGGGATTCACCAAACATTACGAAGAAATAAAATCCAGGCCTAAGGAAGTAATGAGAATTATAATGCTAAATTAATTAAACGGATGGACAAACTGGATGGGCCATATGGTCTTTTTCTGCCATCATGTTTCCTTTTTTTTAATATATAATTTTTTTATTTATCAGTTTTTCAATGTGCACAAGCAAAAACTTGCTTAGAAATTTCAGTACAATACAGAAATTCCATTACAGAAGCAAACATATAAAACACGTTATCCATCATAATACTGTACTAACAAAAAAATAAAAGAAATAAAGGAGGGGCCCTGAAATATGAGTGTTTAACAATTACAAGTAAAAAAAAAGAAAAAAGACACTGGCTGCTAGAGGAAATCCACCTATAACTCCTAATACCAAGCCTATTATGGATACTTTAGGTGTGAAAATCCAGGAATGTCCTTAGTTGAGGAGGATCAAAGAACGTATAATTCTGATCTTGATATTTAATACAACATTTGTAGGGGTAGCGCAGTTGAAACTGTGCCCCCAATTGTAATACTTCTGAACGCATATTTAGAAAACTTTTCCTTCTAGATTGAGTAATTTGTGTAAGGTCTGGATAACACCAAATCTTTTGACCATAGAATAAGACCTCCCTGTTACAAAAGAAATGCCTGAATTAGAAGGGGTCCCCTTCTAGTCACTGTTCTCTCCTGAGACATCTCTAATATCTCAGACATGTCTAAGGATAACACCGGTTCATCCAGATCTTCAAGAGTACCCACAGCTTGAGGTAAATAATAGGGGTGTGCATTCATTTTGAACGCATATGTAAAACGTAACTTATATTTTTAAAAGAGAAAAAAAAGGTTTGAGGAGAAACGCATCGCGAGTTCCAACGTTTTCAACATAGCTATGTTGAATACGTTGAACCTAAATAAACACTTAAACCCCCCACCCTCCTGACCTCCCCAAGACTTACCAAAACTCCCTGGTGGTCCAGCGGGGAGTCAGGAAGCCATCCCTGTATTCCTTTTCGAGGAGCACGTGACGTCGGCGTCACGTCGGAGTGACGCGGATGTCACGTGCTCCTCCGCGCCTCCGCTCCCGGACCCCCGTTGGACCCAACCGGAACTTTTGGCCAGCTTGGGGGGGTCAGGAGGCCCCCCCAAGCTGGCCAAAAGTTCCGGTTGGGTCCAACGGGGGTCCCGGAGCGACCTCCTGCCAAATGACCTACCTGTCACGTGGTAGGGTACAAGATGGCGCCGGTGACCATGTGACAGGGGCTGACCAATGGCACGGCAGCCCCTGTGACACAGGCTATCGGCGCCATGAGGAAATTGCAGACGAGTGCAGGGATGGCTTCCTAACTCCCCGCTGGACCACCAGGGAGTTTTGGTAAGTCTTGGGGGGGGATTAAGGAGGGTGAGGGGTTTAAATTTTTATTTAGGGAACCAGTGAACGTATGGACAGACACTCAACTTATGGAATTCTCCATATGTCCATATTGAATGAAATCGACCCTCAACTTCAACATCAACTTATCAACGAAAACATTTTGTCTGCACATCCCTAGTAAATAATATGTTTTTGTTATAATAGGTTTAGCAGAATCAGGAAATTTCAAAATCTGAGAAACATGTTTTAAAAAGTTCCATTGGGAAATCATATTCATCATGGGGAAATTCAAAATTCTCAGATTATGAGACCTTAAGCTATTCTCAATGTTCTCCAACTTTTTGTTGTAAATCAGTTCAGTTTGTATCATATTATGTTGTACCTTTTCAACATCAGCCATACATTGCTCCAAAGCTTCAAGTTTATTATATTGCTGAGAAATCCCATTAGCATTTAGTAACACCTGACTTTTTGATTCCAAAGTTATTTTAGTTAGGGATATAATGGAAGCTTCCAATGATTTTAAGGCAGTCCAAATTGTGTTTAAGGTCAACTCTACAGGAGGTTGAATAAAAACCCATGAACCAGGCTCACCATGGCAATCACCACCTATTCCCATTGTAGTGCCTGTCTCAATCTCTGTGCCAAGTGGTCTCAAAGAGACCAACGATGTTCCCGCTTGCTCGTGTATGCCAAGTTCCCTTCACTTCTATCCCCATGGGACTGTACCTGCATGCTGCTATCACTCCTGCTGCTCTCCTGCGAGGTTACTTCATACAATACCTCAGTCTCTCCTTCCAGGAAATCCTCAGGTGGCACCACGGTTGCCAGTTGTTCTCTGATTCCCTCTCGCATGGTGGGGCAGGCCTGCTTGGAGATCTGGGGCTTAGCGAGATGTCTAAGGTCAAGGGGGATGGTGCACGTCCTTCAACCGTCACCACCGCGACTAACTCTCCCAGTGTGTTTGCTGTTGCCACCGCAAAAGAACTCCCGATTCGTGGCTGTGTGGACTCCAGCAGAGAGGAGCTCACCCCTGTTCCTCTCACTCTCGCCTTCCTAATTGTGTGAGGCATCCGTGTCATAGAAATAAGGAAAAAAGTAATTGAACCTTTATTTTAAAGGGTCGGGGTGGGTTTTAGGGATGCTTTAGTGTGCCGGTTTTTGATTTACATGATTTTCACGATTTTCACGATATTTAAAAAACCCAAACGGTGACGATCCGATTCCCTCCCCCTCCCAGCCGAAATCGATCGTTAAGACGATCGATCACACGATTCACATCTCTACCACACCTTGAATACTGTGTACAATTCTGGTCGCCGCATCTCAAAAAAGATATAGTTGTGATGGAGAAGGTACAGAGAAGGGCAACCAAAATGATAAAGGGGATGGAACAGCTTCCCTATGAGGAAAGGCTGAAGAGGTTAGGGCTGTTCAGCTTGGAGAAGAGACAGCTGAGGGGGGATATGATAGAGGTCTTTAAGATCATGAGAGGTCTTGAACGAGTAGATGTGACTCGGTTATTTTCACTTTCGAATAATAGAAGGACTAGGGGGCATTCCATGAAGTTAGCAAGTAGCACATTTAAGACTAATCGGAGAAAATTCTTTTTCACTCAACGCACAATAAAGCTCTGGAATTTGTTGCCAGAGGATGTGGTTAGTGCAGTTAGTGTAGCTGGGTTCAAAAAAGGTTTGGATAAGTTCTTGGAGGAGAAGTCCATTAATGGCTATTAATCAATTATACTTAGGGAATAGCCACTGCTATTAATTGCATCAGTAGCATGGGTTCTTCTTAGTGTTTGGGTACTTGCCAGGTTCTTGTGGCCTGGTTTTGGCCTCTGTTGGAAACAGGATGCTGGGCTTGATGGACCCTTGGTCTGACCCAGCATGGTAATTTCTTATGTTCTTAACACTCAGCCGGCATGTTTCCTCAGGCGGCCAACTTGAGCCCCCTGCCATCATGTTTCTATGTCTAGTATCTGGGGTGTCTTAACTTTTTCTGAAATTAAGGGCTGGTAAACTTGTCAGCAGATTAAATGGCCAATTATTTGTGCCTTCCATAAAAGAGCTGCCAAACCAAGCCACTGAAGCTACCTGGCACAAAGAGCAAGGATTAAGAGACTATTATTCTGATTAATGTCTGGGAAGTCACTTCCATAGGAGCAGGTTAATTTAAAGAAGTGGTTTAAGATTATTGAAATATTTTTATGGGGATACCTCTGACATACTTCTGAGGATAGCATAAGATAATCTGGTATAAGAGGGTGGAGAGTCAGCAACCAGCCAAAATGAGATGCTACAATCTTTAGACATCGTTTGACATGCCTTCCATTTTGAAGCCTGACTTCAGTGCCAGGAAAAATAGTGGAAAGTGTTCTAAACATCAAAATCACAGAATATATAGAAAGGCATGGTTTAATGGGACAAAGTCAGCATGGCTTTACCCAAGGTAAGTCTTGCCTTACAAATCTGCTTCATTTCTTTGAAGGAGTTAATAAACATGTGGATAAAGGTGAACTGGTAGATGTAGTATACTTGGAATTTCAGAAGGCGTTTGACAAAATTCCTCATGAGAGGCTTCTAGGAAAAGTAAAATGTCATGGGATAGGTAGCGATGTCCTTTCATGGATTGCAAACTGGCTAAAAGACAGGAAACAGAGAGTAGGATTAAATTGACAATTTTCTCAGTGGAAGGGAGTGGACAGTGGAGTGCCTCAGGGATCTGTATTGGGACTCTTACTTTTCAATATATTTATAAATGATCTGGAAAGAAATATGATGAGTGAAATAATCAATTTTGCAGATGACACAAAATTGTTCAGAGTAGTTAAATCACAAGCAGATTGTGATAAATTGCAGGAAGACCTTGTGAGACTGGAAAATTGGGCATCCAAATGGCAGATGAAATTTAATGTGGATAAGTGCAAGGTGATGCATATAGGGAAAAATAACCCTTGCTATAATTACACAATGTTGGGTTCCATATTAGGTGCTACAACCCAAGAAAGAGATCTAGGCGTCATAGTGGATAACACATTGAAATTGTTGGTTCAGTGTGCTGCACAGTCAAAAAAGCAAACAGAATGTTGGGAATTATTAGAAAAGGAATGGAGAATAAAACGGAAAATATCATAATGCCTCTGTATCGCTCCATGGTGAGACTGCACCTTGAATACTGTGTATAATTCAGGTCACCGCATCTCAAAAAAGAAATAATTGCAATGGAGAAGGTACAGAGAAGGGCAACCAAAATGATAAGGGGAATGGAACAGCTCCCCTATGAGGAAAGACTAAAGAGGTTAGGACTTTTCAGCTTGGAGAAGAGACGGCTGAGGGGGGATATGATAGAGGTGTTTAAAATCATGAGAGGTCTAGAACAGGTAGATGTGAATCGGTTATTTACTCTTTCGTATAATAGAAAGACTAGGGGGCACTACATGAAGTTAGCATGGGGCACTTTTAAAACTAATCAGAGAAAGTTCTTTTTTACTCAGCGCACAATTCAACTCTGGAATTTGTTGCCAGAGGATTTGGTTAGTGCAGTTAGTATAGCTGTGTTTAAAAAAGGACTGGATAAGTTCTTGGAGGAGAAGTCCATTACCTGCTATTAAGTTCACTTAGAGAATAGCCACTGCCATTAGCAATGGTAACATGGAATAGACTTAGTTTTTGGGTACTTGCCAGGTTCTTATGGCCTGGATTGGCCACTGTTGGAAACAGGATGCTGGGCTTGATGGATTCTTGGTCTGACCCAGTATGGCATTTTCTTATGTTCTTATGATCTATGCCACACTGACCCTGTAATCCCTCTGATTTGTTAGAGTTTACCTTGTTATAGATTAGCTTGCTCCTAAGCCAAGGACAGTTGCAAGTCTTATCACAGTTTACAGAACACACTAGCCTGCATTGGTTAGTTTTGGGCTATTATCATTGGTGATGCAGCACATTACTGTTGTGCTGGTGGTAGACCCTTGGCCCAAGGTGGGGTTGATGCTACCTGTAAGGCAAGCCCCATGGGTCCCTACCGTCGTGAGGCAGAGCAGACCAGGAGACGGAGGCCGACTTGAGCTTCACCAATACTAGCCCTCTTTCCCCGCAAGTGGAGCCCTTGGGTGCCGGGGTTGGCTGGTCTTAAGCGGGCCTCCATCAGACGACTCCCAGTGGATGTTGTAGCAGGTAACCTAGGACCAGCAGACGTATCAGAGGGACCGAAGCAGGTCCGGACAAGGCAGGGATCCAGAGGCCCGGGTGGCAAGGATGGGCCAGAAGAAAGAGTAGGTGATGCCCAGGCAGCAGAAGGCCGAAGCCTGACAAGGCCAAGTCCAGGGAGATACCAGAGGCGAGGTCAGGAACAGGCTGGTGGCAGAGCTAGACGAGATACAGCAGAGCAAGGGTCAAGGCCAGTAATCAGTCCTGAGCATAGTTCCAACATAGTGAGGGTCAAAGCCAGTAATCACTAGTGAACATAGTTCCAACCAAGTGAGGGTCAAAGCCAGTGGTCTGTCCTGAGCGTGGTCCAATGAAGCAAGGGCCAAAGCCAGTAATGGGTCCAAGGCAAAGCTAGGTAGGAACCAGGAACGGAGTCAGGAACAGGAACCGGGAACAAAGTCAGGAACATGGACGAGCAACGAAGCACACAACTAGCATGGAGACCTGTTGCCAAGGCACAGAATGAGTGGCGGGATTGAGTGGGTTAGTTTTCTACTGTGGCCCCTTTAAAGACTGGCAAGGCACGCATGCCTAGGAAGAGGCAGGATGCTGGACGGCAGCGTCTCTCCGCGGCACACGGGAGAACCGCCAGGAGCTGGAGGGGTCTGCAGAGGAGCCAGGAGTGCCCAGGGAGGCAACGGAGGTGCAAGAGCACAGACGGCTGCCTACCGCCACCATTGAGGATGGGCCAGGTCCGGGAGCCAGGCATCAGAGATGAGTAGGCCCAGTCGGGACATGCAACAATTACCAGTTACCTGAGTAATCGTATGTGGCATATTTTCATTCAGTGACAAACATTCACATTGTTTGCAGTTGTGGCTTTTCTTTTTTCTGGTACATTTTTATATCATTGACTTTTAAGTAAAATATTTTGAAATTGAGTGTGTAGTACAGTAGTTGTACTGAAAATGACTCAAAGTAGACTTTTGCAATTGAGTTTAAAAGAACCCAGTATGAATGTGTTGGGCAGAAATTACATGTCTGGTCCCAAGGAACACAAGAGATCTAAAGAGGCAAAAAGCTTATGAAATTGACTATTTTTCACAAACCACTGCAGGGCAGGAACAGAGGAGCAAGCTATCTGCAATGATCATGCATATGGATGACGAAGAAATCAAGTTACAAAGTAATGATGAAAAATTAGGTGTAAACTTTGATGACGAGGGTGATGCCATAATGTCATTTAATGTTGCTGCAGCATTACATGATAGTGAAAAAGTAAGCATATTAGATAGTGACAATGATGAATGCATAGGCATTGGCATTGATAACGAGGTGCAGCTGATGCCGCAGAGAGCAGTGACCCATCAAATTGACTTTTAAATATGTTTGATTCATTGCGAATTGAGTTGGCTAAATGAGGAACATATAAAGTTACTGGCTTTCAGTTTTCTTTTAATAATAAAAGACATCAATTCACTGAGGAAAATTATAAATTGTAGAATTGTGAACTTATTGAACACATCTTCTTGTGTACTCTAAGTGATTGGATGTTGTTTTCTGTTTTTCTTTGTAAGCTTTTTTGAAATTCCAAATCCTACCTTAACAAGAATGGTTATAAGAGCTTGAAGTTTGTTTCTTCTTATGTGCAAGATCACAAATGCAAGCAAAACTATTATGAATCAATTCAGAAGTTGAAGTTTTTTTACAATTCATTGAAGACAAATACAACCCTTGATGCACTCAAAAATTGACTGAAAATGAAAGAATTCACAGGCAAAATGTTTTGGGGCATATTAGAGCAATCATTCAACATTTAGCTGAAAGAACTTTACCATTTCATGGAAATTTTGAGAACCTGGATGAGTCAAGCAATGGACATTGGAGAAGCATACTTGACATATTTGAAATAAAGAGACATTTGGTCATTCCTTGCGGAACCATGTTAAAAGTGAAATAATTTCCTTATTGTCGAAGAACATTTTACAATGAATCATTAGCTCAGTCTCACAATCTAAATAAAATACATCTCCATAATGTTGATTTCCACAATGTATTTAAGTCAAACAGAAAAGATGTCAATTATTGTCAGATATGTCAATCTGACTGCACAAGAAGTCCAAATTAAAGAAAGTTTTGCTCTTTTTCTACTTCCCCCCCCCCCCTTATTTATCATTTTCTCCCACCTCTCACTCATCTCTGCTGTAATATGTCAGTTTAGTGGTATGAACAAAACAACCCTCTTTGTAGGCCCTAATCTAGGGGGATACACTCAGACTTAGTATCTGGTTTACAAAAAGGAGGATTTTTGCACTTGGTGCCTCCAAAGTCGGCTTCCTTGGGGATGGTGTCCATGTCCCCTCCCCCACAGCTCCAAAGAGATGATGGTATGATTGGGTGCTCCAGGATTCAACATCCTTAGCTGGCTTTCCCTGACAACTCTTCAGAACCCATGGCTTAGTACTGCCAATGCTATCCTCTCCATGGCTTGCATCACCCTCCACAGCAGTGGCGTAGCTACAGGTGGGCCTGGGTGGGCAGTGGCCCATCCACTTTCCATTCAGGCCCACCCAAATTTTTTTGCCACTAAAGCGTGCAGGCAGCACGCAAAGCTAAAAGAAAAAAAAAAGTCAGGCAATCGGCGGCGAGTTTACTTTTTTGAGCAGCCGTGACTCACGTGACCGCTCACTGCACCACCCGCCCAAGAGGAGTTTGTGCATGCGCACCGTGCCGGACGCACGTTTACGATGCAGACTGGTCACGGGTCAGGTGACTAAGGCACGTGTGGTGCGGGCGCGCGGCACGCTGGCTCCCTTCATTGTGCGGTGCGCACTGCACAGCCACAGTTACCTCACACTTCCAAGAGAAAGGTTGGTAATCTTTATTAAATTGGTTGGACCGGGGGAAAAGAGTGAGGGGAGGGTTGGGGTCACCCGGGGGAGGAGGGGGAAAAGAGTGAGTGGAGGGAGGGAGGGAGGTGGAGGAGGGGGAAAAGAGGCAGGAGAAGTGCTGGGGTCTCTGGGGAGGGGAATGAGTGTGAAGGGGCAAGCTCTTTCTTCCCTGCTGCTGTTGCCGCCGGGCTATCAACACGTTGAAGCCCAGTGGGAACGGCAGCAGTGCTAAAATAAACTGGGGCACCCGTGGCCGGCCTTTTCTTCTTCCCGCGCCTGCAACTTCCCCCCCCCCCCCCGGACCCAGAACCGGAAGTGATATGCCATGCGCGGGAAGAAGAAAGAGCCGTGCCGCGTGATAAAGTAGCAGCAGCCACTGCAGCATCGGCCCCCGAGCAATTAAGCAGCCGGGGATCGAGAAAGGAGATAGCATCATGAGCCTCCTGCGGCCGATGGAATTCTTCCTTCTTGGCCTGCGGGGGCTGGAGCCGGAGGAGGCTGCTGCAGCTGCAGCTACCATTTGTGCTGGGGGGGGAGGGAGAGGAAGTGAGTGAGAGAAAGAGAGAGAAGCAGCCAGCCAGCCAGTGTGTAAGTGAGAGAATGTGTGTGTGATTGAGAGCCTGTGTGTAAGTGAGAGAATGTATTTGATCGAGAGCATGTGTTGATTGAGAGAAACTGGTCAGAGAGCTGATGTATGTGTGTGTATGTGAGATACAATGAAAGTGACTGCTCAAGGAGATGACTGATATGTATGTGAGAGTGTGAGACAGTCAGGGATGTGATGTGACTGATGTGTGTGTGTGTGAGAGAGAAAAAGCATGGAAGTGAGAAATCTGGGTATGTGAGAAAGCATGGGAGTAAGAAGCCTGGTGTTGTGGGGGTGTATGTGAAAGAAAGCACGGGAGTGAGAAGCCTGATTATGTGAGAGAGAGCATGGGAGTGGGAAGCCTGTGTGTGTGCATGTATGAGAGAGAGACTGGTTGGTAAGGTGACGGTGTGACTGGTGTGTATGTGAATGTGAGAGAGAGAGAATGTGATTCAGGGAATGAGAAGCCTGTGCACATGGAGAGCGAGCATGGAAATGAGAGAGAGACTGGTGTGTGTGTGTGTGTAACAGAGAGAAAGTGATTATGGGAATGAGAAGCCTGTGCATGTGGAGAGAACAAGCATGCAGTGAGAGACTGGTGAGTGTGTGTGAGAAGTGATTATGAGAGTGAGAAGCCCATATATGTAAGTGGAACACGGGAGTGGGAAGCCTGTGTGTGTGTATGGCATGAGAGAAACTGTTCAGGAAGGTGACTGGTGTGTGTGTGTGTCAGACTGGGAGATGATTGGTGTGTGAGAGACAGAAACTGGTCATGGGGGACATGACTGGTATGGTGTGTGTGTGAGAGACATGGGCCCTAAGGAAGAAGACTATGAGTATAGAGCTTAGTCACTACTGCTGCTTCTGGTGTGTGCTACAGCCTGCATGGAAGAGGAGTAGGAGAGCTGCTGGAGGGGGTAAGTAAAGATGGCTTTTTAAGTTTATTTTTCTTGATTGACTGCCATTTTAATTATTTAATATTATGTGATGTGTCTGCTTTTTAAAAAATATTTTATTGGTATTTGGAGAATTTTTAATTGGTTTTTATGAGTTTTTAATTGTTGGATGTTATTCTGTTCATAGTTGTTGTGAAACATTTATTCTGCTTATTAGTATAGTTTTACAATTATTTCTGTGTGGGGATCTATAGCTGCTTGCTAGTTCTGTTTTCCTAATAAGAGGTGTATTGGTTATTAGGGCCTGATTTAATATTTGTAGTGTTGCCTTTTCATCGACAGGGTTGCTCCTGTTTGAGTGTATTCCATAATACAGGTGTAACTGTATAACAGCTGTAGCAGATTATTTAGAAATCTATTGTCAGGTGTGTGTGTTTGTGTGTGTGTGTGTGTGTGTGTGAGAGAGAGAGAGAAAGTATTTATCGATATGAATATGAATTCCATGGCTCAGACTTTTAATGCCCACCCATATTAACCTTGGGCCCAGCCAAAAATTCATTTCTGGCTACGCCACTGCTCCACAGTAGCCAAAAATCTCCTTATGCCTGTGCTGCAGCCTCTCTCCCCTGTCTTTAGCCCAAGTGGCTCCATCTGCACAAGCAATGCATGATGCTTCCAATTAGTGGTTGCTTTGCATTAGCATTCTCCACCCACAGTGTTCTGACAGGCCACCACTTGCACATGTGAGTTCTTTAAAGCTGATGGTAGCTGCGGAATGCACTCCCATCACTACCAATGCAAGTCAGATCAAACTCCCATTATCACTGCTGCAGGCCAGATCAAGTTCCTTCTGCCATTCAGCAAGGGGCCACATGAAATTAAGCCAAGGGCCACAGCCAACCCTCAGGCCATAGTTTGGGTATACTGGTGAAGAAGATCTAATTTCAAAGTTCTCCTGGAGGACTTAAACTAAAATCTAAACAACCTAAAATCTAAACAACCTAAAATCAAACAGAAATCTGCCTTGCAGATTAAAAGAGGCTGAAAGAAAGCAGGACGTAGCAGTTCTTTGAACTGGAGACAGAGAGGACCTGAAAAGCCTTGGAGTCAATGGAATCAAAATAGCTGCTTTAATCCCAGCTGGCAGCTAAAATCAGAAAGAAAAAAACCCTGAATAAAGAACACAGTGCTGATGATAAAGGGAGAGGCATAAAATATGTGCTCTATAAGAACATAAGATATGCCATATGGGTCAGACCAAGGATCCATCAAGCCCAATATCCAAGGATCCATCAAGCCCAATATCCATCAAGCCCAATATCCTGGTTTTTGTAACTGCTTTCTTCCGCACTACAGTTCCAGTTTGTTTTTTCTTTCTATGCACCACTGTTTTAATGTAAACCAGCATGATGTGATTTTATCATGAATGCTGGTATATAAAAACCTTAAATAAAATAAATAAATAAATAAATAAATATCCTGTGTCAAACAGTGGTCAACCATGTCACAAGCTCCTGGCAAGTAGCCAAACATTAAATGAATAGATCCCAAGCTACCAATCCTTATTGATTAATAGCTGTTTATGGACTTCTGCTCTAGGAACGTATCCAAACCTTTTTTAAACTTAGCTACATTGTCTGCCATAACCACATCCTCTGGCAATGAATTCCAGAACATAATTATGCATTCAGTGAAAAATAATTTTCTCCAATTTGTTTTACATGAGCTACTTGCTAACTTCATGGAGTCCTTGTATTGTCTGAAAGATGAAATAACTGATTCTCATTTACCTGTTGAAGTCATTTCATGATTTTGAAGACCTCTATCATATCCCCCCCACCTCAGCCATCTCTTCTTTAAGCTGAATAGTCCTAACTTCTTTAGCATTTCCTGAAAGGGGAGCCATTCCATCCCCTTTATCATTTTGGTTAACCTTCTCTGTACTTTCTCCAGAGCAGCTATATCTTTTTTGAGATGCAGTGACCAGAACTGCACACAGTATTCAAGGTGCGGTCTCACCATGGGGCGATACAGAGGCATTATAACATCCACTGTTTCATTCACCATTCCCTTCCTAATAATTCCTAACATTCTGTTTGCTTTTTTGACTATTACTGAGCCGATGAGTTCAATCCACTATGATGATTATTACTGCTTGCTAAAGAAAAGGTAATTCTTGACACAGTAAGTTAATAGTATGCAATGCATTAGGAGAAAAAAATGCATGTAAACCTAAAAATGTGAACAGAAAAAAGAATAGCATACATAAATCAAGCTTGATGTGCACAAACCATGTTTTATGCTTTAGAAACATGATTTATGCCCCTTTAAACCAATAAGAGCACTCTGTTCATCTCAACAGGCGCTGATAATGGTTCTCGCACCAGTAGATATTAGTTTTGAGGGGACCCGATATACTAAATTTGCCTACCAGGCCCCTGACCCTTGGAATGTACTCAGTTGAAAAGCCCATCTTGAACACAGTTATGGGAGGTTTGGAGGAAAATCAAAAAGTTACTTTTTAATTTCATGTTAGAGTGCACATAAATGGTAACTTTCAAACCAGCGTGCAAAGCATATGTGCGCATTTTCATCGGCCCACACACATGGACACAGCCATTTTACAACATATGTGTGTATATGTGTGTGCATGTTAGATTACCGCATGCACATGTGCATGCAATTTTAAGTGGATGCACGCCTATGCATGCAAATACCACTTTTACCGTGTAAATAGGGGGATTTTGAAAGATACACTTACCAACACCGTTACCAGTTTTCCCAACCTTCTTAGTTTAATAGCCAACCTTCTCCCGAGTTAGCCCGACCCTTAAAACCCCACCAATCTGTCTAGTTATCATTATTTTATAACTTACACGACATCCATAGCAGCAGTAAAGTTATACGGCAGGGAACCCCGGCGTGCACCTGTGCACGTAAATGTTTATGCGCCAATTTCAACTTGAAAACCAGAAACACTCTGCCCAGACCATACTCACACCCTGCCCCCCTTTTTTGAACATTTGTGCACACTGTGGCAAGCACACACATATCCAGGCGGCTTTTAAAATCCACTCGGCGCATGTTGGCCCAACTTGTTTGCATATCTCCTGGTTTTGGCATGCATCGGGCTTTTAAAATTCACCTTTTAGTTCTATTAGTGTGCATTATCTGGACTTGGTGCACACTAACTGGGATTTAGTGTGCAGTAAGTCCAGTTATTGTGCACTAACCACGAAATTAGGGAAAATTAAAAACAACAAAACATTTTAAAAATGAAATAATGCAAAACACTATACAAAATGAAAATGACACAAAAAACCCCAACTGCATAGCCCTACTATTTATCTGTGTTAGTATCTCTATTTGAGACTTTCCTGTCTATCTTACTTAGCTGACTAAGCGGGTCATTTTCTAACCCTATCGCATGCAAAAAGATGGCGCTATTGGGTGCGAAAGCCGGCAGCGATCGCACCGCAGAGGTGCGATCGCTGCCGGCTTTCACAGGGCCGCCCCCTGCTTCGCCCCCTGTTACTGCCAGATTCTCTAAGATCTGTGACCTTAGAAAATCCAGGCCTAAGTAGCACGTTTAAGACTTATCCGGATATTTGACTTTGCTGAATAAGTAGCACTTTTAAAACTTACCAGAATAAGTGTTGCACAACTACTATATCCATGTATTTTTATGTCTAACTTTAAAAATTATTGTTTATGTGTAATTTATACATATTTTTCCCTGTAAGTCAGATGCTATGCATGCAAGTCAGGAGATTTTCTAACATGCACATGGCAAGGAAATTACCAGTGTTACCAATTAGTCTTCCAGTTCACCCACTCCATCTGCAGGTCATTGACCTCTCCTGGCTCTTCAATCTTAATTCTCCCCATTTTACTCAGACCTCCATCTTAGTCAGAATTTTATATTTAAGATGTTTATGATCACATACTTCATATAAAGAGCAGGTGTAAATATATGTGTGTAAGCTGCCAAATCTACTCATATAAATCTCTTATAAAATGGCAATTTATTAGAGATGTGCGTCAGGTAAAAATTTTGTGTCAGGCTTCATTTCGGGGCTCCCCGCAGGAATTTTGTTTTTCCCATGGTTCGGGTTTTTCTTTTTCGGGGGCCCCTATTTTTGGGTTAGTGCGCCCTAACCTGGCAGAGTTAGTGTGTGCTATCAGAAGTTAGTGCGTGCTAACAGGAGTTAGAGTGCAATAACTCTTTTTAGCGCGCACTAACTAAAAAATGATTTTTTTCTGAAAATTCGGAAAAAATCAATCTTTTTTTGGTTCTCCTGAACCATTCCGAATTAGGTAAATGTTGGCCTCACCCAGGAATTCCCCTGGACCGCCCCTTCTTTACATGTGTAGATTTACTCGTGGACCCATTACTTATGCATTTATGTTGTAGCTTTCCAAAATAACATGCACACTTATATGCTGATTTTTATGGGTGCAACTTTTGAAAATTCAGCTTCCACTGTTTGATCCCTTCAGAGCCACTTCCAGTGAGACACTTGGTTAATGTGTCTATTCAGGTTCTTTGTTCTGTTATTTCATTGCAATTGTAAGAATTGTGTCAATAGCATTAATGCTGTTTTCCAAAACAACTTTCTGTGTTGTCCTCAATTTACATTTTATAGAGTACATTACATCTTGGACAGTTGGTGATTAATTTTTTTCCAGATCAGAGAAATTTAAAGTAGGATTAAGGCTACTCTATATTATTCTGGTCATTAATCCTTGTTCTGCACGTACTTCAAGGTGACAGATTCGGTACAAAGTACACAACTGTAGAGAATAATTAAGCACCCTGCTCAGGAACTGTTAACTGCTGCATTTAAACTACAGCTCAGAGTAATTTAATTTGATAAGCTTCTATTTAATGTCATGCCCAAGGAAAAATGGCCACTCTTCAGTATCTTAACAGATTACATCTGTGCAAATGAGAACAGTGGTTAAGAAAACTTTTCTAAAGGAAAGCTAAAGGCTTATAAAATACTTCTTGGTATTAGTAACATTATCTTCTTATCCTACATGTGTATCCTACTCATGTGGGTCTGCAAACCAATATCTGAACTATTAATACAATTGTCTCTGAAAACATTGTGTGTTCCACATTAGTTTTGAGAGTACAGTCATGAGATATTCTAAATTTCAGAAATTGGAAATAAAATTTAAACTACTTTCATGTTATATGTAAATAGATATATTTCTCCAATAATATCACACATAGTGATTCTGTTTTTTTCCCCAAAAGTTAGGGCAATTGCCTTTGGAAGGCATCAAGGGACCTATTTACTAAGCTGAATTAATTAAAATAAATGTTAAGTATCTATTTTTGTCTCTAATATGCATTGAAATTATATTATTTTATTGAGTTGCATCATGCAAATGCATGTAAAGCAGTTCTTTAAAATTAAAATGGCTTACAGTAAATTCCATTGTCTCTCAATCCATAATAATTCTAAAAGGTTAACTATATCTAATACAAGTTTAGAGTTGAACCTACATTTTTTATGAGCATCAACAGATGAATGTGTCTGCCAATTTCTCATCCCCAATGCCCTCACATTCCTTATGGGCCAGCCACAACCCAAAGTAACTCTCAACCATGGTGAACTGAAAGGGTTTTTATGAGCCAAGCAACCCTCTTCCTCAAAGGAAGAGAAAATCTCTCAAGCAGGATTCCATCAAGCAGAAGAACCTGTCTCTAGCAAGAAAATCTGACATCTCTACCCAAATGGAGCCACTAACCCTCACAAATGTCCTCTCTCATCTACTGAAATCCCCCCTTCTTTTGTTCCACTAATCCATCCAAAGTGATGAAAAGGTCTTTGGGGAGAAGCACTTGAGCTTGCACACTCCAAGACTTCAAATGATTCAGATGATCTAACCCTGTTTTTTTGCCCGGCACATGATAGACAAACTGAAAAGTAGTATATCCTGGACCAGATGTTATGCACCCCAGGGTTCTGAAAGAATTAAAAAATGAAATTTCAGACCTATTTCAATTTGTAACCTATCATTAAAATCATCCACTGTACTTGAAGACTGGAAGGTGGCCAATGTAAACCTGATATATGAAAAGGGATCCAGGGGTGATCTTGGAAACTATAGACAGGTGAGTTTGACTTCAGTGCCAGGAAAAATCATGGACATTGTTATAAAGAATAAAATCACAAAACATTTAGGGCTGGATTCATCATTCTTTGAAGAATGATGAATCCCGTGAAAAAGGGGGCGGGGGGTGAAGGGGGGTGGGCCTGCGAAAGGCCGCAGCCATTCCTACCGTGGTGGTGCGATTTCGCCGGCCGCAATGCTGCTGCAGCCTTTTGTACAAATAGCTCCACCGTAAAATGTGGTGCTATTCGCCGCGCTACTGCCGGTGATAATGTTCCTCACATTATCACCGGCAGCGGTGCCACAGCCGACTTCTCCCCCTCCCCGCCCCAACTCCTCCCCTCCCCACCCCGACTCCTCCCCTCCAGCTAATTTGCATTATATCGCATGCGAAAAGGCCCGCGGAGGCGTGGAGAAACACGTGACGTCGGCGTCACTCCGACGTGACGCCGACGTCACGTGCTCCTCGCAAAGGAAAACAGCGATGGCTTCCTGACTCCCCGCTGGACCACCAGGGAGTTTTGGAAAGTCTTGGGGGGGGATTAAGGAGGGTGAGGGGTTTAAATTTTTATTTAGGGAACCGGTGAACGTATGGACAGACCCTCAACTTATGGGATTCTCCATATGTCCATATTGAACGAAATTGACCCTCAACTTCAACTTATCAACTTATCAACGCAAACTTTTTGTCTGCACATCCCTGATACTTTATTTGGCCTTTACTGTACTCCAGCAAGTGGGCCTGTCACATATCAGCCTCAGCTACTGCCCATGCTAAAAATTCTTAATGTCTTCCATGTGTCATTACTTAAGCCAGTGCTACTTTCATGGTCTTCCTGAGTGTTGCCTGAATCCCCAGAAGTTGTTGCTGATGGAGAGGACATCTACAAAGTCCAAGAAATCCTGGACCTCTTTCAGAGGGGAAATAAAGTCAAGTTCACAATTTCTTAGAAAAATTATGACCCAGAAGAAAACTCTTGGGAGCAATCCTCTGACAGCTTAGACACTAAACTCTTGAAGATGGTACCCCAGGAAACCCAAGATGACAGAGATGGGACTTAAGAGGGGAGGTACTGTTGCATTTGGCAGCTCATGGCCTGCACCCATGAACTGCCGCACTCACATCTCCAGGTCGAGCTGTCCTCGTTGTTCCTCAGTGTAGTGGCTATTGCTGGCCAGCCCACATGGTGGAGATGCCACAAGCAGAAGGCCACAAGCCAAACCTCATGGAAGGATGCTGCCAGCAGGATACCATCAGCCAAACCCCATGGAAAATATGCTGCCAGCAAAGCACCCCAAATATTGTACTCCATGTCTCCCCTTAAGCATGAACGTGCACCACTTCCCAGGATTTAAAGAGACAATGGCGAGAAAGTCCCCACAGCCCCTAGAGATGGCATCATGTGCTCAGCCCTTAATAAGAAACTGGAAGAAACTTGCCTCAGCAACAGGTCTACCTACTCCCATAGTAGTGCGTGTTGCTCCAGTGTTCTTGTCTTCAGTTCTTCAATTCCAGTGACCTTGCCTTCAGTTCTTCAGTTCCAGCATACTTGTCTTCTGTTCTTCTGCTTCTTCCTTATTGTCCACCTGTGCTTCTTCTTACCTTCCTGCCCTGTCTATCTATCCCTCCTTTCCCTTTGGACATATATACCTATTTCACTTCGGCCTGATCTTGGATACGCTTGACAACTGACTGCCACTGGATATGCTTGATCGCTGCCTGACACTGACTACTACCTGCCTCTGGATACATCTGATCACCATCCACCTCAACTCAGCTATCCTATGATGATTTCTTCCACCATTAGTAGATGCCCCCACCCAAAGGCTCAACCTGAGAGGAACATGGGCTGATATATATGAAGCTCCAGTTGGGCCTATAATTTGTCTGGTTCCACCTGCAGATGGTGAGAGCCTGCAGAGCTCCTACATGCAGGTTGTACTAATCCTGCCTCAGCCCAAGTGTCTACAAATGCAACATATACATGTACTTTTACCAGCATTTATGGTGGACAATTCTCAAAAAGGCCATTTCTGTGAGCAAAGCACTGGGTTGACCTGTGGAAATGGCTTGGAAAATGACCTTATAAAAATTAATGAATATGCTTTAATAAATATGTCCTTAAGTGTTGCAGTCCTGCCAATATCCATTAGCTTAACATTCTATTATTTCATTACTCTTTGCTTTAAAAAAAACAAACAAAAAAAACTTTTGCTGAAGTTAATGAATGTATTTCTTTTTATCCTAAAATGATTTCTCCTTTTTTTTTTGCACCATACAAGGAGAAAAATATAACCTAAAAGATTGCTGCATTATTCACTGTTTAAATCTACTTTTGTCTTTAATTCTGACACAATGTGATAGAGTGATTTCAACTGAATAATTTTGGCTATCTTCCTAAATGAGCTGCCTACTGATTTTCTATATGTGCTTTTGTCAGTCATTGTCTCCTATTTTAAATAAAAAGATAATAGAAATCATAGGCATCAAAATATAAGAGATAATCCACAAAGAAAAACAGAAGATGATAGGTATATTTTTATAACTATTAAAATTATTTCAAGATATTTAATTCTGTTCATCCAAAAAGAATCCAAAATGTACTATATAATTTAATAATGCAACAAAATACAATTAGTTCCCTTTGAGGTGTCTGGTATGATGGCTCATTGTTCCTAATTTTCATGAAACATCCAAAGGAAATAAAATTGAAGAATGTATACTAAGATCATTTCTTAATTATGGCTGTGTTAATTGCACAAAATATAATACTGTAAAATTAGCACTGTATATTTCTATCAAGAATCAACATGCAAAAGCTGCAAGTTTTTGGGGGAGCTTTTAAAACTGTTCACATAATGACACAGAGAGTATGTTTAACCAGCAGGTTTTCCACCAATGACCAATGTAAACCTGCGTGTGCTCTTTTTTTATGAAACATTTCATAGGTAGAAGGTATGCACAGTAGGGATATGCATTCATTTCAGATGAATTTCAAAAACATGACAAATAAGGGCAAGCCATTTAATTTGAGGGGCCCCAAAAATAATTGGGGCCCCCCAAATGAAACAAAACATTTTTGTTGCATTCACTTGAAATGAAAGCATTGGGCCTAGGTGTAGGCCCAAGGTTTCGGCCTCCCCTAGGGCATAGGCCGAGACCAAATGGAGGGGCCGTGGCATAAGCCTGAGCATGATATCAGGATGTTGGCCAAGGACTTGCCTGATGCCGGGGCCTCAGCAAAGACCCAAGCCCCCCCACAGAACAATCACTTACCTGATCCAACAGATACCTGATGGCCAGGCCATGTCCTGATGCCTGGACTTTGGCCTACATTAGAGCCCATGCCCAGGCTTGACACCATGG